>NC_000085.6:25289012-25602346 GCF_000001635.26 Mus musculus
TCTAAAACTTAAGCCTGGCATGGTGGCGCACACCTTTAGTCCCAGCACTTGGGAAGCAGAAGCAGGCAAATCTCTTGAGTTCAATGCCAGCCTGGTCTACAGAGTGAGTTCCAGGACAGCCAGGGGTACAGAGTGAGATTCTGAATTTGTCTGCCACGAGCTGGCGTTTCTGACAGAGTCCTAGGTGATGGGTCTTGGTCTGTCCACTTACAGATACGCAAGGAGGAATTGGCTTATGTGGCTGAGGAGGCCAGGGAATCCCAAGACCTACCACGTGTGCATAGGAGAGCCTGGAGTGCCCCCAAATTCTGTGGGGACCTCTGGTGTGTGTTTTGACTCCAGTCTGAGGTCAGGACCCTGTGCCCAATGTCTGAAGGCAGGAGGAAAAAAGTGCCTTAGTTATGTTTCTGATCAAACACACCGTGACCCAAAACAACTTGGGAAGAATAAGGGTTTATTTTGCTTATACTTCCATATAAGTTTCTCATGAGCAGTTTCTCATGAAGAGAAGTCAGGCAGGAACTCAAGTCAGAAACTGAATCAGAGGCCGTGGAAGAGTGCTACTTTACCTACCTACCTGTTGTCCACAGATTGCGCAGCCAGCAGTACCACCTGCCCTCCCACCCCCCACACTATGGGCTGGGCCTCCCCCTGGCAATCACTAATCAAGAAAATGCCCCTCAGACTTGCCTACAGGCAATCTGATGCAAACACTTTCTCAATTGAGATTCCTCTTCAACCAAATGATTACCTTGTGTCTAGTTGACGTAAAACAATCACAAGGTTCGGGCTAAGGAATGATTTTGCCTTTCTCCCATCTCTTGCGATTTGGGTGCCTATCCGCACTGCTGAGAGAGATCTTCTCCACCAACTCTCCAAGTTCGCACAAATCTCTTGCAGAAACAGACTCACAGACTTGCTCAGCTAACTCTGTGTGCCCGCTTGACTGAACTGCCACAGTGGGTAAAGCTGCTGCTGGTGTTCTGGGGGCACACACTCGGAGCACCACAGTTAGGAGACGGAGCTCCTGGACATTGTTAGTACTCATGGAATCAGAGGACCCGGTCCTGAATCCCAGAGAAAGCCATTTCCCGATTGTAGCTACATTTGTAACCCATAGCAAAGTCAATCGGATGCTCACCAAGGCCTGGGTGTTCAAGGGCTCCAGGGAGCCAGCACTCCTGTTAGGTAGGTAAGGGGAGGGTCCACCCCACCCCCTTACATGTGATGGCACGGGACACAAGCATGCAGCCCATTCCCGTGCATCTAGGATGAGTGCAGTCTTCCACTCTACTCAGCACGAGGCAAGGGCATGTACACTCCTTGAAATAACCAAATGACTGCACATCAGCCTACGTCCAAGTTCAGAGTGGGTACAACAGATACTGAGAAGGCTGGCCTCTACTCAGTCTATAGCAGGCATAGAAGGGTATACATGGCTGTCCTTCCTCTGGAGTGACCGAGAAGAGGTATCTGAGTAGCTGAAATCACAGAGCCCAGTGCAAGTGAGCCTTACGCAATCCCTTTAGATGTATTGTGTCCAGACTTGTACCAGGGATACGAAGTGCTGGATTTGACAAGACCTGCGGATTCCCAGTGCATAAGTAGTTTAAAAAAAAAATGCTTCTCAAAATACAATTAGGGAAAAATTTCTTTGAAATGCTGAAGTTACCCTTGGGTGGTGATAAAGATGCCGGCAGCCCCTTCTACTTTGGAATTAAAACAACTTTTAACCTTCCCAGTGCTACAATACCATTAGTCATTAATTGTGTGTTCATAAACATCACTGACCATGTGTAAAGTGATCATTAGATTTTTTTTTTCAGAGCTATACTTATGACAACTAGTTTTAAAATCATAGTACTAGTTAAAATGTTACTGTGAAGTCGGTGGGGGAGGTGGGTCTTAGCTCAATTTTTTTTTCTAGATTCTAATTGGTGGGAAGATAAATATTATTGAATACAAAAGCATTTCCAAAATTTGTGTCTTATAGATGAGAGGGAATCTGAAATTACTTTTGATAATAAATGTCTAATTGGAGAAAGGGAGGCTAGGGTGCAGGGCTAAGTTGGGTAAAGTGTTAACTAGCATACATGAAGTCTTAGGTTTGCTCCCTATAAAACTGGGTGTGGTGGCATACACCTGTAATTCAACAGTTAGGAAGTGGAGGTGGAGTGGGACAGAAGGCAAAGTTTATCTATCCCCAGCTGTATGGGCAGGTCGAGCAAAGCAAACAGAGGCTAGGGAGATGGCTCAATTAATAACGTGCTTGCCGGGCAAGCGTAAGCACCTGAGGTCAAGCCCTGGCATCGCTGTAAAAGCTAGGCACAGTGGCACACATCTGTTAACTCCAGGTTGGAGGGGACATCATCCCAAAGACAGTATCCCTGGTTCTTGCTGGCCAATCAGTTCAGCTGAATCTGAACATGCTGGTGGGAGGGGATTGAGGAAGACCTCTGATGTCAATCAACCTCTGGTCTCCATAAACACACAGGTGTGCATGCCTGCTCCCCCCTCCCCCACTACACCCATCCCCCCCACACACACAAATGAGAACGGTACGGAGAGAAAAAATGTTATCATTGTTAGCAAAAGTTTTTTTTCTTTTTAAAATTGTTGAGCATGTAAAAAGCATCCTTGTGTCTGTGTCTGTCCATTTGTCCGTGCGGGAGGGAAGCATGTGAAAACCTGGTAGGCTCGCTGTGCTGCCCTGTGGCTGAATGTACCTTGAATCTTGGTTTCTGGAGTTGGAGTCTCAATGCTGCCAGTTGTGAGACATGCTCCTGACAGTGTCAGGTCATCTGCAGCCTCAGTTTCCCCACCTGTAAAGCAGGTGTGATCATAACAACCTTCACATAGGGTTCTGAAGTGCCCTTCTTGATCCACCCGTACTCTTGGCTGTCATCCTGATAAGTCAGCCTGATGAGGGCCACGTTCATTTTCTTTTCTAGAAAAATCTAAGAACTAGAGATGACTAAAAAGCTGAGAGACAGCCATTTGCACCATTATCACCCATTTGAGGCCTATTTTATTTTTGTCTCTTAAGGGAAGTAAACAGAGTCTTGTACCCAGGAACCTTTAGAACTTGTAGCCCAGTTATTAGGGTGCCTTGATGTACCAGCGTGCTTATGGCATGGAGGTTTAGGAAATAAAATAAATTAGGTACCACGTCTAGAAGATTCCCTTTTTCAAAAGCTGGCCATTGCTCCATTAGTCGGAAGTGTGAGTTTTCTAGGCTAGATCCTTGATGCCATTATGATAATTCGATGGCTTACCCAGTTATTCTTGGCTCTCTCCTGTCAGCCTCTTTGGAGTCCTCTGCTTCTTTCCCTGCTTCACGTTCTTCTGAGTAGTTGTAGGTTTTGTTATTTTTCCACTCTGTTGGGGCAGGCTTCCAACTTAAGTCTTCCAGTCCAGTAAGCTGTTGTTTTTCAGGCTTTGTGGGGCATTTCTGTACTACTCTGATACAACCTCAGTCACCACGCTGGGGAGTGGGGAACCGTGTTTAGGTTCTTGAATAAATGTGATATAACAACACCTTTGACATAAGAATTCCTATTCAGAAGGCTCTCAAGTTTTCTTAAGTTTGATGATGACATTGTGGTTATGGTTAAAAGCAAACATCTTTATTAGCTATAAAAACATAAGCTTTTATAAGAGACACAGCTTACTTTTGCTTAAGATGGAATAGTAAAAGATAAAAAATTCAGGTGACAGCAGATGCTGGTGAGGATGTGGAAAAAGAGGAACACTCCTCCATTGCTGGTAGGATTGCAAGCTGGTACAACCACTCTGGAAGTCAGTCTGGAGGTTCCTCAGAAAATTGGACATAGTACTACCAGAAGATCCAGCAATACCTCTCCTGGGCATATACCCAGAAGTTCCAACTGGTAATAAGAACATCTGTTCCACTATGTTCATAGCAGCCTTATTTATAATAGCCAGAAGCTGGAAAGAACCCAGATGTCCCTTAACAAAAGAATGGATACAGAAAATGTGGTACATTTACACAATGGAGTACTACTCAGCAATTAAAAACAATGGAGTTATGAAATTCTTGGACAAATGGAGGTACCTGGAGGATATCGTTCTTAGTGAGGTAACCCAATCACAAAAGAAGTCATTAGATATGCACTCACTGATAGTGGATATTAGCCCAGAAACATAGAACACCCAAGATACAATTTGCAAAACACAAGAAAATCAAGAAGAGGGAAGACCAATGGGTGGATACATCATTCCTCCTTAGAATAGGGAACAAAATACCCATGAAAGGAGTTACAGAGACAAAGTTTGGAGCTAAGACGAAAGGATGGACTATCCAGAGACTACCCTGCCAGGGATCCATCCCATAATCAGCCACCAAACCCAGACACTATTGCACAATGCCAGAAAGATTTTGCTGAAGGGACCCTGTTATAGCGATCTCGTATGAGGCTATGCCAGTGCCTGGCAAATACAGAAGTGGATGCTCACAGTCATCTATAAGATGGAACACAGGGCCCCCAGTGGAGAAGCTAGAGAAAGCACTCAAGGAGCTGAAGGGGTCTGCAACCCTATAGGTGGAACAACAATATGAACTAACCAGTACCCCCAGAGCTCTTATCTCTAGCTGCATATGTAGCAGAAGATGGCTTAGTCGGCCATCACTGGGAAGAGAGGCCCCTTGGTATTGCAAACTTTATATGCCCCAATACAGGGGAATGCCAGGGCCAAGAAGCGGGAGTGGGTGGTTAGGGGAGCAGGGCTGAGGGAGGGTATAGGGAACTTTTGGGATAGCATTTGAAATGTATATAAAGAAAATATCTAATAAAAAAAAAAGATGGATTAGCAAAGTGGTTAGAGAGATGGCTCAGTGGTTGAGAGCACTGGCTCCTCTTGCAGAGGACCTGGGTTCAATTCCCAGCCCCTATATGGGAGCTCACAACCATTTGTAGCTTCCGTTGCAGGGATCCCTGTGCCCTCTTCTGGCCTTTGGGTATTCGATGCACATGGGTGTACACATAGACACTCATACACGTAATAAAAATGAATCTTCAAAGAAACCAAACATAAAAAGACCAGATGGAAAGAACTAGCCAGGGACCGTACTTGCTGCAGCTCACTGTGTTGAAAATCTGTAGACTCTTTATTGTAGCATATGTTGGAAGACTTTTTGTAAAAATAGATTTTTATGATGGGGTTCTGGGATCCTATCATACGTTTCTCTTTCGTCTGTGTATTTACTTTGTGTGTATCTGCATCTGTGCATACAACTGTCATATCAGGAAATTAAAGGCTCCTTGAGTAAGAGTGGATGACATATTCATGTCCTAGACTGTAAGGTGGGGGATTGTTTCAGGTAGCTGTTGAAAAATGAGTTTTAAACAGACAGAATTGTAGGTATAATCGTGTGACCAAAGACATAGATGTTTCAGAAGACTGCTCGTAAAATTAATGCATTCCGTGGGTCAAGAAGGCAGTCTTAAGAGCTGTCTCAGGTTACGTAGCAACCGAGGGAAAGCATTTGTAGCTGGACCTACACGAAGGCAGCAGCAGACATGTCAAGGAAGCCCATGTTCGCTGGGTTAGTGTGGTCGGGAGAGGGTTGGAAGAGAAGTCTAGTGACGTCATCACAAAAGGCCCCTCAAAGGTTGTGAAAAAGGGACATTTATGTACAACAGGGAAGCTGAAAGAAAGTGGCTACATCCTCATCTGACCTGCTGTGCTAATCTATGCAGAGTGATAAAAGCATTTGGGTGGTCTGCACGTTTATTGACTTGGCACTACAAGTACATTTTAGTGAGCAGATGAGTTTGTAAATAGTGAATCTATTCTATATTTAGAAGTATTTTTTACTTACTCTTTTTTTTTTTAATTAGCAGATAACTGTACTTTTCCTTAGCTTTTGGGGTAAACTTACTGAGAGGCACTGAATGTTTTTCAACCAAGACGGGGTACCATCTTAAGAGTTGCCTGGCAGCCAGGCAGTGGTGGCGCACAACTTTAATCCCAGCACTTGGGAGGCAGAGGCAGGTGGATTTCTGAGTTCGAGGCCAGCCTGGTCTACAGAGTGAGTTCCAGGACAACCAGGGCTACAGAGAGAAACCCTGTCTTGAAAAACCAAAAATACCAAAAAAAACAAAAACAAAAACAAAAAAAACCAAACCAAACCAAAAAAAAAAAAAAAAACCCAAAAAAAGAAATTGAAAAACATAAGAATTTTCTGAACTAGAAAGTACCTCAGTTTTCCTAAGCATGACCCAGAAAGCTTTGTTGGACCCACATGAAGTCTCAGTGGCATTCTTACATACGGAGAAGTCCCTACCACCAGGCCTTCCTCTGCCTTCTTCATGCCTGTGTTCCGAGCACATTCCTTCTTGCACATTAATGCCTCCCTTCTTGGAACCTTCCTTGGCCTTCTGCCATGTCTTTGTAGTTGCTTGTGCACACGTCAGACTCTCCCCACCAGCACAGGAGCTTCTGTCTCTATAGTGTCTTCTAGATGCATGCTCTGAAAGGAGGAGGTAAATCGATCTTCAAGTGAAGAAAGTGGAAAGTGGAGGGGAGAAACAGGTGCTGCAAGATTGGGGGGTGGGGGGGAGTCCTCATGAATTCCCCCAAGAACTCGCCCCAGCTAAGCTAACCTGGCCTCCTTTGAAAATGAGTTCCCTGCTGAAAAGAACATTTGGATAAGGAATGGGGGGGGGGGGGGGGAAGAAGAAGAAAAGAAAAGAAAAGAAAATACCAGAACAAAGCTGAGTTTCTCAAGACTCTTTGTAGGTGAGATGTGAAAATAAGGGCTTGATGCTGTGAGCAATGTCGTCATGCTTCAGTTGTGTGACCCTTGGGCTTAGAGCCGTTTGCTACCTTCCTGGGTTGCTCTGGGCATTTTCCATCAAGGTACCATTATGATGGAAGAGGAGAGTGGAAGGTATTTTGGGAGAGTGTGGGAAGGCAAAGGTTCAACTATGGGCTGTGGGGAAGTGGAGGGAGACTTTAAGAGTATGTAAAGTCTTTGAAGTCTTTTTTTCATATCCAGTGAATCCATTAATTATTTTAAACATCTATATAGTATAAAATAATTTTAAATTATTGTTCAATAAAATGGGTAGAGTAGCTCTTACCAAGCCGTAAAAAAATCTAGTTTGGGAAAGGAGACCTTCAATAAAGGTGGCTCAGGTTGGAAATCTCTCTCTGGGAGAGAGAAGCTGACCAACTGGATGTCTGAAATGATGGGTGAAGAAGGCTATGAGATAAATACATAAGTAACCTCAGCTGGACAGAACTTTCTAGAGCAAGGTGGGGGGGGGGAGTGCATGCTGCTGAAGCTGGGGTGTGGTGTGGTGGGGTGGGAAACCTAGGTTATTAAGAGCTCTAAAGAGATTTAAGTTGCTGGCCAGCTCCAGCCACTGATGGCCCAGAAGCAAGGCGGGATTGTCCTGGTGTGTCCTGTAGAGGTTTGGAGGCCTCCAAGGGTTTTCATATGAGATCTGTATTTTAAGAGGGAAAAGCAGGGAGAGAATGGACGGGAGACTCTGCATAGACTGGAGACTCTGTAGGGGCTGGAGACTCTGCATGGGCTGGAGACTCTGCATGGGCAGGAGGAAACTCTGCAGGGGCTGGAGACTCTGAATAGACTGGAGGAGCCTCTGCAGGGGCTGGAGACTCTGCATGGGCAGGAGGAGACTCTGCAGGGGCTGAAGACTCTGAATAGACTGGAGGAGACTCTGCATGGCAGGAGGAGACTCTGCATGGTCTGGAGGAGACTCTGCATGGCAGGAGGAGACTCTGCATGGTCTGGAGGAGCCTCTGCAGGGGCTGGAGGAGACTGTATGGTCTGGAGGAGACTCTGCATGGCAGGAGGAGACTCTGCAGTACCAGGAAGAACTGAAAAGCAATGAGAAGCAAAGGAATATGATTCCCAGCTTCAGAGCTCAGAATTCGGCATTTAGATAAATATAAAGAGACTCTCCTGATTTCATTAATGGAAAGTTTTCCCCATGCATTCATGCATACATACATACATACACACACACACACACACACACACATACATACGTATTCATATATACACATATATGCACATTCATATATACATGCACGTATATATTACTAATACTAGCAGTTGCATTTTTCATTAGATTGAGCCTGTATACCTTTTCATGTTTACAAATTTCTTTAATGACACTTATGAACGTGCTCTTACTAAAACTGTCTTAGGGGACTGTGGTCTTCCTTTCTCTATGGGGTCATTGGCCACTGGCCCGTGCATACGACAGATGATGATACTCTGGAATCAGCTTTGGGGAGACAGATCAACTTTATTGAGATGAATCAAGGGTTATATGGTTTGGGGGAAGGAGGTAGAAATATCCAGAGTGGGCGAAGGTCATTGGCTGAAGGCTAAGGTAATAACGTAATAAGGTAAGCTACCTCATTAGCATGGCGAGGCATTCCAGGAATCTCAGGGACTTGCTGAACAGGTTCTTAGCAGGAGAACAGAAGCTGAGCCTGGAATCTCACCAAGGCTCTGGGATATTCTGCAGGTAGAGGGGATGGGGGTTTCAAACTCCCCCACAGGAGATCAGAGAAAGAGAAGCCATGCTGGTAAAGGGAGGCCCCTATTTTGCACCGAGCTTGAATCCTTATTGTGTAAATGAGGCAGATGACGACAACCAGTTACCACTTGTCTCAGAGTTACTGGGAGGATTACATAGTGCGATGCATACACTTTATAATCTATAAACCACCGCACGAATATTGGCTGTCATTAGCAGCCACTAGAACGGCTAGCTTTCCATCTTCCTAATGGGATAAGTGTCATTAAGAGGAGGGATTCTAATCTTACTGGGTTTTGATGTTTTAATATTTGACTCTTAGCTACATCTCACCACACGTTTGATGAATGAATGCAAGATAATATGTGGACTATAACCTGACTTGTCATGCAACAAAAAGTCTACACATCCCCCTCCCCCGGCCTTCAAAAGATGTCTTCTTTACAGCATTAACCCTGCTATTCTTACCTTTAAAATGGGGAAGCTGAAGTCACTTGGTCTCAGCTGATTCCAGTTGATGTACGCTAGTGTTCTCAGGGGCTGTTAACCTGTTTATCTGTGCGTGCTTTCTTTCTTTCTTTCCTTCTTTCTTTCTTTCTTTCTTTCTTTCTTTCTTTCTTTCTTTCTTTCTTTCTTTCTTTCTTCCTTCCTTCCTTCCTTCCTTCCTTCCTTCCTTCCTTCCTTCCTTTCTTTCTTTCTTTCTTTCTTTCTTTCTTTCTTTCTTTCTTTCTTTCATTCTTTGTATTTTTTGGCATTTCGAGACAGGGTTTCTCTGTGTAGCCCTGTCTGTCCTGGAACTCACTCTGTAGAACAGGCTGGCCTCAAACTCAGAAATCCGCCTGCCTCTGCCTCCCGAGTGCTGGGATTAAAGGCGTTACACGCCTTTAATCCACCACTGCCCAGCTATTTATTTATTTTTAAAGATGGACCTGTAACATGTGACTTTGTTGTGTAAAATCATTCAATGATGCAGTCTTGTATCAGACTTTATTTTCTTATTCGTATCCATAGTAATTTTTGCTTCACCTGTCAGTAACACTCTGTGGCTGAAAGTCAGCGTCCCCACATTCTTGATACGGCCGCTCTATCAGTGTCTCTGCCCTTTGTGCGTTGTGCTTGGACTTTAATATGAGTATTCCACTCGCTGGGAAGTCTGAAGAGCCATTGTGTAGCTGAGTGACATTGTGTCCGTTCTGTGTATTGTGCTTGAGAATAAAGTGGCGCGTTATCTCTGGAGGGCCTTCCCTGACTGCAGCTCAGATGCTGCTGCTGAAGAGGGATCCTAGGAATGCGCCTTCCAAGTAAGTCCTCTAGGTTTAGGACCGTCTGCTTATTATGTATATTTATTTGTTGATGTTTCAAAAAATGTATGAAACTCAATGCAGTCATATTTGTGCATGCTTTCCTAAAAATGGTCCATTAAATCAAACAAACAAACAAACAAACAAACAAACGGAATCTCAAAGTGCAGTGTGGTCCAGAGATGCTTAGTGACCACTGACCCAGCAGTATGCTTGATTGGTGGTAACTTTGTTGCTGGAAAATGATGTGAGAGCCTAGACTGTTACAGGGCTCATATGGGTACTAAGAGAACATTTGCTGGACTCCAGGTAAAAGTCTCCCATGTGGCTTTTTTCTTCTCTGTTACATATATGGCTAGTGAGCTCCTTGACAGGGTCATTGTTTGATCCTTGGCAGGTGTCCTAACCTCTGTCATTCAGTGATAGAAAGTGCACTTTCTGTGTTAGGTTTATGTATAAAAATATTTTGAAGCCGAGTAATGGTCGCACACGCCTTTAATCCCAGCACTTGGGAGGCAGAGGCAGGCGGATTTCTGAGTTTGAGGCCAGTCTGGTCTACAGAGGGAGTTCCAGGATGGCCAGGGCTATACAGAGAAACCCTGTGTAGAAAAACTAGGGGAAAAAAATTAGAGGTTCCTTGGAGATGGCTCAGCTGGCAGAGATGTATGTCACCGTGCCTGATGACCAGAGTTCTGTTCCTGGGGCTCACAGGTGGAAAGAAAAAAATCAGACGCCGTGGATTGTCCTCTGACACCAACTGCCATGGCTGTCGTCTGACCTACACACAGACACATACAAACAGAGACACATACACACAGACACATACACACAGACCATACACACAGAGACACATACACACAGACACATACACACAGACCATACACACAGAGACACATACACACAGACACATACACACAGACCATACACACAGAGACACATACACACAGACCATACACACAGAGACACATACACATGGGGTAGGGGGTAGAGGATGAATAAATTTACTAAAAACAAAAAAACAACATTTTTATTATAACCTCACCTTCAACAAAAACACTCTGAGCCACACCCCCAATATAGACAGATTATAAATGATCCACACATGCCTATTTATATAGAGGACACGTGCTCTGATTGTTTCATGTTAATAACACGAAGTACACGTAGTTGTACTATGCCCTAATTAGCTTTAATCGTCAACTTAGCAGCCTACTGTCATCTGAGAGAAAAGCCTGATTGCACAATTTTCTGGATCAGATCAGCCCGAGGGCAAGTCTGAGCAGGTGGTGGGAGTCTCAATAGTTAATTGACGTAGGAGGGCCTAGCCCACCGTGGGTGGTGCCATCCCTATGCAGGTGCAAGCTGGATAAGCATGAGCCACAGAGTGGCATTCCTGTTTTGAGTTTTTGTCCCAGTCTCCCTCAGTGATGGACTGTGGCCTAGAACTGTAAGATAATAAATCTCTTCCTTGCCTGAGTTGCTTTGGGACAGAATGTTTATCCCAGCAGCAGAAATTCAACCAGAGCACACTGATAACACAAAGATCTGGAAAGGCAGTATTGTGAGTAGACTGGCAGCAGTGTTGGCTAGATACCTCCAAAGAGGTACACAGTGTTCCCACCTTCGGCTCACTCCTACAGTTTGGCAGCTCTGTAATCTGAGTTTGCACCCAACTCTGGCTCTTTGTGGCTCCTCTTCCGTCCCCTAATAAACACCCTTTCAGCAGATGTCCCCAGCGTCTGCTGCTTCACCGTGCTTCCTTGCCTACGTTCCTGGGAGTTGAGATCTGATGGACTCAGGCTACCTTACCGCATCGGGTAAGCTCACCTCAGATGATCTCATCGACATCATTGCTTTTGACTTCTTTTAAGTCCGTTCTGATCCACACGGGCGGCTTTGTTCAAGGGGGAAAGACATTTGGTACACATGTGACGGCTTGAATATATGTGGGGCTCTCCACTGTGAAGCTTCTGAAGGTGGCACTGCTGTGAGTCTCTTTCATGGAGATTTGGTGTTGCACTGGTTCCTGCTAAAACTTCATACTACCTGGAGAAATGCCCGAGCTTGCCGGTCAGACTTCCCAATACTAGGGAGGCTTGTAAATTTGGACAGCTCAATCTAGAGGTAGTTTAAACTGGCTTTGATTTCCATTTTAGGGAGGAAGAAAAAGGTTCAAAGTTAAGTTAGTTGAGTATAGCGAGCATGCCTATAATCCCAGCACTGAGCTAGAAGCGGGGAGACCGGTATTGAATCAGGGTCATCCTGGGCTGCAGAGCCTGCGCAGCCTGAGACCCTGTCTCAAACAAACTATTCCTCACCTCACAAAATTAAGTCATTTGTCTTTAGCTGCAGACTAGTGTGGCATGAAAAGGCTTGGATTGTGAATGAGAAAAAGCATGTAATTTTTTTAATCTCAGCATTCCGCTAGTAAAGGTGCTTGCCCTGAGTTGCTCTCCAGAATCTATGTGGCAGGACTCGCACAGTTTGTCTTCTGACCCTCACAGGCATGCTGTGGCATGGCTGCCTCCTGACTCCCAATGTAAATAAGTCAATAGAAAGGGAAAAGTTAACTGACAGACTTCAGATGAAAGGCGAAACCGCTTACATTCTGGTAGGTTGCCTTCCGGTCAATTCTGTGTGTTTTGTTTTGTTTTAAATCTCTTGAACATCATACCTACTTTTCTGCTTAAGTTGGTAACTTCTTCCCCTCTCTTAGATTCTTCATAAACATGTGTAAATGTCTGCATGGTAGTTAAAAAAATCAAGTTTGTGAAAGATTTGTCATTGTAATGGTCAATCAGTGACTGTATTTGTGCTTATGTCTTTGGATTGACTCTCTGTCTCTCTCTCTCTGTCTGTCTGTCTCTCCCTCTCTCTCTCTCTCTCTGTCTCTCTCAATCACTCTCTACCTTATGTTTTTTGAAACAGTGAGGGGCCTCACTGGACCTGGAGCTCCCCAGCGAGGCTAGACTACATTCTCAGCACCAGGGTTGTAGGCATGAGGCACGACGTTCATTCAGCTTTTTCATATTGCCACTGAGGGATTAAATTCAGGCCCTCTTGCTTGTGTGGCAAGGACTTTACTAACAGAGCAGGCATCTCCACTGCTGGACTGACTTTAAAACGTCATTTTATTATCTCCTTACTATGTGTTAATAGATGCAGATTTACAGGGTCAGAAGTAGCATTAAAATAAACCATAGGCCGGTTGTGGTTCCTGCTGTGGTTCTCAGCACTTGGGAGGCTGAAGCAAGAGGATGGCTGAATGTTCAAGGTCAGCCTGGGCTACAGAATGAGACATTCTCTCACTGAAACAAAATGGTAACTACATCAAACGCTTGATACATTTTACTCAATTGTTTCCTTTCAAAAGTGAGTCTGTTTTCTACTCCCACTGCTGAATGTGTCTGCTTCACTGCCTCCAGGGAGTGGGGTGGGTGGCCAGCCTGTCTCTCCCAACTGGCCCGCTTCATCTGGACAGCCCCTCTGTGTGGGGACACCCTTGGTGCCGGGTCTGTTTCTTTGGATGTGACCCAGTCTTATAACCTACCCTTCCCTGACCCTCCTCCAAGATCTCTTCTGGTGTCAGCCATGACTCAAAGAGCATAGTTTCCTAGCAATGAGCCTGAGATAGCCCTGTGCTATTTCACTGCATTTTTGACTCTCTGTAACTATTTACCTTGGATAGAATTTCTGAGGGGCTGTAAGAGTTGTTATTTTCTGGTTTTTTTGGTTTGTTGTAATTTTTCAATGCATTCATTCATTGTTGCCTTTTCTAAACAAATGGGCTATTTTCATTTGGATAGGTAGTTCTCTGTCATTCCTTAAGGCTGTATCTATCTTTGTTTTTCCAGTCACTGAACACAGGACATAGTCTTTAATTCTGTGCTTTCTCTGCCTTTCTGAATGTTTATAACAGTCATGTAACTGGATTTATGTGGTTTTTTTTTTAAATCGGTAATTATTTAGGAGAATTTGCTTTTTACATGTTGGGACTCATTTGTGCAAGTGCCTGACATCTCTTCGATGTTTTGTCTTAATTTGTGCTTGCCTGCAAGAGTTTATGGAACTAGCCTGTGTTCTGGGATGATTTGTGTTTCTGTACATTTGAAAAAAGTTATCAATATAAAGTTGACTTAGGCTTGATACTTTTTTTTCCAATCCAAAACTACATTTTCCTGACTGTGACAAAATGTCCCCAGCACAGTCTGACCGTAAATGAAGCCTTGACTGACTTCTGGACAGAACAGCTCTGAGGTTGAGTTATGTTCCTGGCGATCCAGCGGGCCCAGCTGGTGGACAGCCTGCACAATTCAGGAAAAAGGAATCAAGACAGTCCCCAGAAACCTCATCTGTGACCTGGACTGGGTGTTCTTTAGTAGAAGGTCAATCTGTTAAAGGACTTTCATCATCTTGAAAGGCAGGGACCATCTTAATGCTACTGATAAAATCTTGATGTATCTGTTTAACACCACTTATTATGGAAATTGAGGGCTTCCGTTTTCCTTTGTAAAATCATCTGCCTCTATTAACTTTATATTGCTGCATACACAATACACAATACACACACAGATAGATAGATAGATAGATAGACATGCACATAAATGCTAGGTAGCAAATTAGATTGGTTTTAAATGTGAATTTATTAGCTTTAAGCCCCATTTGCATAATAGTTCATTGTCAGGCTTCATCAACTTTTTAAATGCTCACCTAATAATTTAAGTTTCTGACATTTTGTTGCAATAATGAAGTAAGCAACACATGTATTTCTTTCTACACATTTTGGGGGGGGGGGTTCGAGACAGGGTTTCTCTGTATAGCCCTGGCTGTCCTGGAGATCACTTTGTAGACCAGGCTGGCCTCGAACTCAGAAATCCACCTGCCTCTGTCCCCTGAGTGCTGGGATTAAAGGCGTGCGCCACCACGCCCGGCTCCATTTTTTTTTTAGCGGACATTATTTCCTTACTGTGTTTTTAGAGCCAACAGTAGATTTCAGAAGGTTCGAAACATGCAGCCAGATGTGGCAGGTCTGTGCCTGCAATGGCAGCTCTCTGGAGCCAGAGGCAAGAGGACCCCAGGTTCCAGGCCACCTGCTGATCCACCCTGACCCGGTCTTAAAAACTGTAACAGCAACAACAACCCCCCACCTCAAACAAAACAGAAGTTACAAACAGTAAAGAAAAAACTCTGAAGTACCAAAGAGAGTGGGTGTGTCTTGCCAAATCAGTTAATTCTCAATGACACCAATTTGCACCTCCACAATCAAAACAAAACTAGCAAAGCAAAATGAAACAACAACAACAAAAAGGATCCCACAGTACCTGTCCTGAGGGACCCAGTTGGGGGGGGGGGGGTGCTCCATCCAGGACCAGCCCTGTGGTGACTTATGTGTGACCCATAGTGAGTGCTGTGTGTGTTCTCTGCAAGAACGGGTCTTGTTCTCAAGGCAAAGAGTGATACATAATATACAGTCCTATCAATGACAAACCTTGTGTGGTGAGGTTGTTGACTCTTACTGGAGGTTGCTCTGGGGCTGAAGTTACTGTTTCTCTGGCAGTGCCCCTTGCTAGACTCCTTCTCCAGCTGGTGCTCTTCATAGATGAAAGCCTCAGCATCTAACCTGAGAAAACTTGGTGATAAACAGCCAGAGTCAGGACTGTGCATGCATGTTGCTTGTTAGGACTTAACCAAAGGAGATTGCATTATTGAGCTGAGTGGGTTCTTTTGTATTTAATAGGCAAGGATGTGGCCGTGCTTCATTTAAAAAAATGAGATTCTAAAATAAAAGACTGTGTGTAAGTGGGAGTGCCCTGTCTGTGTGGGGGTCAGAGGAAAACTTTTCGGAGTGGCTTCCCACTCCTGTTCTCCAGGGATGGGACTTGGATCACCAGCCTGCTGTTGCAAGTGCTTCGCCTGCTGAGGCGTTTTTTTTTTGCCAGCCAAAGGTTCTTTTCTTTTAAGTAAACAACTTTGTGTTGGGGATGTAGCCAGTGGTAGAGCACCTGCCGGGTATATTCGAGGCCATGGGTTTGGCCATCATGCACTGGCTGAGAAATTAAACACATTGTGAAAACAAAAAAGACAATGATGACCACGACCTACTGTTTGGTGTCTAGGCATTTATAATCTTATATAAGTTACAGTCAGATACTCACCTAATTTTGATTTTAAAATAGTTTATTATTTAAATAGATTTACTTATTTTATGTATATGAATGTTTTGTCTGCATCAATGTATGTATGTATGTATGTATATATGTAAACATGTATATCAGATACATGTATCGTGCTTTCTGAGGTGAGAAAAGGGTGGTGTATCCATTGGAACTAGAGTTATAGATGGTTGCGAGCCACTTTGTGGATGTTGGGAACTGAACCCAGACTCTTTGCGAGAGCAACAAGAGCCTTTACTCTCCAAGTCAACTCTTCAGCCCCAATTTGACTTTTGAACGAATACCAGAAATACAATTGGCATTACAGGGTCTCAACTGAGAAATCTTAAACACACAGAGTCCTCGTGTCCTTAATTATTAGAATAGCCAAAACCAACACATTTTATTCAAAAGCAGTAGAAAAATTATCTAGAGAGAAATATTGGTCTATAGGAAAACTTAAGTATTTGGTAAATAGAATTTGGCTCCTTAGTGTCTTGTTTCATAAATCAAGTCTTAAGTTTATTTACTACAGTCTGGCCAGGTTCCCTGTGGGGCTAGGGCCCCTGTGGGCAGGCATTCTTGAGGAGACCCCTATTTCTGGTTTGTTTGTTTGTTTGGATGGTTGATTTTGTTTTGAAATAGCTTATCACCTATGTGGTCTAGGCTGGCCTCAAACTCGTGGCTGTCCACTTTTGCCTCCTTGGTACCAAGATTACAGATGGGGGTTGCCACACCCAGTGGAGTAGTTCAGTTTAAAACAAGTTGAACCCAAGAAGTTGGTGTTTTTCCTCCACTAGTACATCTCAGGCTTCTGCGTGTGTAATAAATAGCGACTAAACCACATGTTTATGTGTTTTTGAGGTGTGTTCATTTTAGCTGAAAAGCTTAAGATGTTAATCTGTGTTCATTGCATCAGTACCTGTTTTAACTGAGGAGGAGACAAAAGCTATTTCTGGCAAAATGGCTTTGTATTTTTCAATTTTATAGCCAGCAATTCCAGAGATACAGGCTCCTACTGAACTAGGATGGGGAGGTTGGGTGGAGGGGTCGCTCTCGGCAGGTCTGGCTTTTGCATTCCTGGCAATCTCTTCAAACCTTATAATGGTGTATGTGTTGATCCAGGGGAGTTTGATTTTATGAGGAAGCCCCCTTTTCTCCAAGCTTGTCTTATAAGTAACATTTGAACTGGTGTGGAATTTAGTTACCGCCTGAAGAGGAAGAAAGCCTGGCTGTCAGGGCTCAGGAAGGTGTGGCTCTGATGCCTGGGTTATTAGAGTGCTCTGGGTTAAGACCACCACAGCGCAGTCTTCACTGCTAAGTAAAGGATGATGTGACAAGGGGCTGGAGAGTTGGCTCAGTGGTTAAAAGCACCTGGGAAGAACCCGGCTTCCATTCCCAGTACCCACTCTGTGGCTCACGATCCTGTGTAACTCCAATCTCTATGGGACCCGACCGACCTCTTCTGGCCTCTAGGGGCACTGCATGCACGTGGCACTCACCGCATGCATGCAAAACACCCATAAGTATTAAATTAAATCAAGATTTAAAACAATACTTTGTCAGTGTGAAGGACCTGGAATAATAAAGTTGATGCTTGACCAGTTTCCACATTTAATAAATAAAACTTATGATTGTGGTTTTTCTCCTTTAAACCGGAAGCAGCGCAGGCTGTGAACAACAAGGAAAAGCCCTTGGTGAGCGCAGCAGATGCTTACGTGTTTAAAGTAACTGGAATGTTCAAAGCCTTCTCCAACTCCGCTCTCCCCAGCCCCAGTGATTAACATTTGTGTTCCGAACCTGGAGCGAATAGATGGAGAAATTATTTCACTGTAGTAGAAGTGGCTGGAGAGATGGCTCAGTGCTCGAGAGCAGTTGCTCCTCTCACAGAGGACCTGGTTCAGTTCCCAGCTCACAACTATGTGTAACTCAACAGTTCCAGGCAGTCTGATCCGGTCTCCTCACTTCCAGGAGCACCAGGCATAGATGTGTTGCACACACATACGTGCAATTCTGGGTGTGTCCACGCACACACACATTTAATTAAGAAAAGTTAAAGAGTGGCTGCAGTTGGAAGGCCAGTCTTCCCATCTCACAAGATGAAATCACAGTGGTGAAAGGCTTTCTGTTAGGATGGGTTGACTTACCGGAACAATGCGCTTCTTGTTTTATTTTTTATTTTTTTTTGTAACTGCAGCTAACTTTAATTAGAGGCTGAGGGAAGAGAGTAAAGTGTTTGGAGGAGCCAGGGAGGAGATTTAGTAGGCTAACCCTCCCACCACAGCCCAGTGCTTCCAGGGTGCGTGCCAGGGCAACCTGAATTTGCCTTTCGTGGTGGAAGGAGTCTTATCCCACAAACTCACAGCTTTGCCCTGCCCATCACGTGGTCTTTGTTCTTTGGCTACAGAGACTTAAAAGGCTCACCCCGTACCCCTCTTCTCTTGGGAGAAGCAGAAGCTTGACACGTGTAGCCTTCCCTAGAGACTAACAAGCATGAGAGTAGGCTTGGGTGTGGGTATGTCAAGACAGGTGAATGCTGCAAGACCAGCGTGCGAGCTCTGCTGAGGCTCTCTGTCCGTCAGTACTGCAGACTCTGTGTGCCGAGCCACAGTGGGGACCCCCTTGCCTAGCCTCCTTTCTGCGCTCTCCCCTAGATTGCAGGAGGACATGCATACATTCCCAAGATTAAAATGAGCAACATGGGAGAAATCTTAGCTTTATAATGCTTTAGTGAAAGCTGTGTATGTGTGTGTGTGTGTGTGTGTGTGTGTGTGTACTCGCGCACATGTGTTCATTTGAACATGTGGGTGTGTTTTAGTTGAAACCTGTATTATTGTCTCCACCGTGTCACAAACAGACCTTGTTTTTCATGAGGGAACAATGAAAACATTGAAAAACAGTTTCTTTTTTTTTTTTTTTTTAAGAAGGCAAGCTTTAGCTGGGGGGCGGGGGTGTGCTATTTTTTCAATGGGGGCTCTGAATTATTGTTTTAGTATCCTAACTTATTTCAATTAAACAAGGTAAAATATTCAAAGAAAAGAAACAGTTTCTGTTATGAAAAAAAAATTCAAGTCAGAGTTTCTCTGTGTCACCCTGGGTGTCCTGGAACTGGCTCTGTGGATGAGGCTGGCTTTCAATTCTGGGTTCCACCTGCTTTTGCCTCTGGAGTGATCAAAGGCATGTGCCACCACCATTGACGTCACACTTTTAAAATTGCATAGTAATGGGGGGCTGATAGCAGTCTGGAGATAAAAAGTGTCCACTAATGTGGGGAAAGGTGAAGCCTGTAGTCTGCACAGTGCATGCCTGAGGTCTATCACATAGTAGGTACCTCACATAGTAGGTATGCATAAGGTCACTAAGAGAACTGGTGCTGAGGTAGCAGGCAGTTGACAGTAGCCTATGCCATGTGGTTTTCTGGCATGGTCTCTAGGTCAGACTCTTTACCACAAAATTATTTCATGACTGTAATGTTGCCACCATTATGAATTGCAATATAAATATCTGATATATGATCCCCCCCAAAAGGTCGAGACCCACAGGTTGAGAGCCGCTGATCCAGAGATATGTGCCAAACTGTGGCTTTAGAAAAACAAAAGAACACCCTCTCTGTCTACTTCTGATAGGGTGAAGTTTGGGAGCTGCACTCTCCTTACCATCGCAGGCTCGCAGTGGGGATAGACTCCCCACTGTTCTCCCTGGCAGCAGCAATGGAAGCAGCCTCCTTTGAGGACTGCCATAGACAGCCTTTCCAGGACCACCAAGGCAGCCTGGAAAGGTGCAGAGGGCCATTTTCTCAAGCCATGGCGTTGAGAACAGCGAGCTGAGTTCCCTCCGCTCTGCCGTGCTTAGCCCTCTGCGTCCACTGCATTGTGGCACTTTGTGGAGCTGTCTGCCATTCTCAGGTCGAGCCTCGGGTGTCTGCGTGGCTCTTTGCTGAGGGTCACAGGGAACGGTAATGTTTGACTCAGAGGCTGTGCGTGCTGGTTCGCCTCAGAGATGTAGGAAGCATGAGATAAACTTGGCGCTTCTTCTGAAACTGATTTTATTTTAGACTGAGGGACCTTATCTTGTAAGCTATTCATACCCCTTGACTTTCCTGTAACAAGTGTTTTGGTTTGCAGTGTTTGGAGGAATCTCTAGTTAGCACCAACCATGCATCGTCTCATGGAGAGCTGGCAGCGTCTGCCTCTAAATGTGCTCTGTGAACTTGAAGCATTACCTGGGGACTCCTTAGGAATACAACGCACAGACTCTGTCCCAAAACCCTTGAATCAGAAGTTCTGAGGCGGGTGGGAAACAGTCAGATTTGACAAATCCTATGGGAGATTTTGCAGCATGCTGATATTTGAGAAGTGCTATTTTTAGGCCTAACTTAAAAAGAAAAAATTGTCATACAGAAGTCATGAGGATTTACATTTGTGTAGTTTTTTTAACTTTTTCGTGCTATTGGCTTCTGCTCTTTAGCTTACTCTGGTCTGATAAGATACAGGAATTATTTGGGTTCCTTTGTTTTTGTTAAGACTGTCTTTGGCCTGTTTTAGAGGTGGTCCCTTGGGCGGCAGAGAAGAATGTATTTTGTTACCTGGTATGTGGGATACTCTGTAGATAGCCTTATTTAAGTCTGTTTAATCAGTGGTGTGACTTAACCTCTGAGGTTTCTTTGTTGATTTTGAAGTTTCAATGTCCCATCTAAAGATGGACTGTTATTGTATCAAGACTGAATGGGTTTTATGGCTATTAGCATGAGATTGGAATTCCCAGTGTTCTCTCTCTCTCTCTCTCTCTCTCTCTCTCTCTCTCTCTCTCTCTGTGTGTGTGTGTGTGTGTGTGTGTGTGTGTGTGTGTGTGTGTATGTGTGTGTTTACACTTCTTGTATCTTCTCAATGAGTTTTCCCATTTACTAACAGTGACCTTTTAAATCGCTAATTTTGGTGTGGCTTGGTTTGCTTGGTTTCCATCCTCGTCTTCTGTCTCTAGCTTGCTAGTTCCCCCAGATTATTGGATTGTGGTTTTTAAGTCAGTTGGTCTTTGTGTTCTAATTGGCAATTTGAGGTTGCTCTTTGAAAGATGTTTACAGATTCTTATAATTTGGTTGTTAGATTATTGTTTGTTCTTTTCTCTCTGCCCCTTCGTCAGGGAGGGGGGTTATTGTTTACCTGAGTCCCGTGTGACGGATTCCTTCTTACTTTTCCTTCATCGGTTTCTCTCGAGAACTTTATTCTTGTCTGTGTCGGTCTTTTGAGATTGACATTGTCTTTCTTCTTCCCTGTGGAGTTCTTGATAGACAGTTTCTTGGCTGGCTACAGAAGTCTTGATGGGTAGTTATTTACTAGGGCATGAACTATGTCATTCCCATGGTCCATGCGTTCCGTGCTTTTAGGTTGCCAGTGAGATATCTGATGTGTTCTGATCCGTGTGCGGTGATTTAGTACTTTCCCTTTGGAATGTTTCATAGTCTCCTTACTTTGTGTATTTGACATTGTGCCTGTATGACTTTTGGTAGAATCGCATTACCGTTTTCAGGGATAAGACTGTGTGTGTGTGTGTGTGTGTGTGTGTCTTTGGTGAATATATGTGTAGTTCCTGTGATATATTTGTTTACCTGTTAGTTCGATGTCTCTTCCACTTGACTTTGTGGCTCTTTCTTACTGACCAGTCTGTTCTTGAGGGCTCAGCCCCTAATGCCACTCACAGAGAGGAAAGTCAGCTTGCTTGGCATGTGGCGTCGGCTTCCCCTCTTCTATGGGGACCCATGAGGCTGGAGCTGTGTTCATTCTGGCTTCTTCCTGGTGTGTCACCTTCCCCTTTATTGACACTGTCAGCTCTTCTGTCACCGCCTCTGTGGGTGTCTAAAGCACTTTCTCTTTGCAGTATAGGCCATACTTTTCTCTCTGGAACATTTTTTTGAAGGAGGGTGTCACTATGTAGTCCTGGCTGGCCTAGAACTCACAGAGCTGCACCTGCCTCTGCCTCTTGTGCTAGGGTTAAAGGTGTGAGCCACCGTGCACAGCTGCTATTCTTACACTCACTCTGCTCCTTAACTAGGTTTCATGGTGGCTGCTTCTAGCCAGCCATCTATTGGAGAAGTCTCACATCTATTGGATCTTTAAAAAAAAAAAATGCACTTAGATGAAAACTGTAGCTGACCACACTCCAGGGTTAGAAATGTGCACTGGGGTTTTCGGTCGCCAGCTTCAAATAGTTTGATGAGTGAAGTCTGAAAGGGGAAGTACCTGTGTTTGGAGGGAGGTGAGGTCTAGCCACCTCTGGTGTTTGCAGCTGCAAGCTCTAATCTACCAGGCATCTCCCCACCATCCCCTACCACAGCACACCCAGCAAACGTGGTACATGAAAGAGATGGTTCCATTGGGATTCTTTCGCTGCAAGGAACAAAACTGACTTAGAAATGAATCTATCGACCCTGAAGTACTCCTAAGAGCTTAGGAGCCTCAGGAAAAAAACCAAAAAACAAAACCAAAAAACCCAACCCATTGTCCCTACTTTTCTCAGCTCCATTCTCAGCTTTCTGCAGACCAGCTATGTAGAAAGAAGCCTTTCACTCCCTCTGTTGCCTTTTGTCTGGCCACTGGTTACAGCAGCAGAAATGGAGCCAGGACACAGGGAGTGTGTCCGGAGGTGGGAAGGTGGCCTTTCTTTGATATGGTGGCCTCTTCAGAAAGCCCCAAAGAGGCCACAGATTGCATGAAAGGACAGAGGCTCTCTGCACATACCATTAGCTCGGATGTTGTGGATTTAGCCATTAACCTTACCCTAGGGGAGCGACCGCTTTGGGCTCTAGGCTGATGTTGACTCAGAGGGAGCATGGTTCACATTCTAGTTATTCTGTTCCCAAGGCCCCGTGGCTGTCAGCACCTGATGCTTTTCGTGGTGCCTGTCTCTGTTAGTGCAGACATCTTACCCCCCAGTGTTGACAAGTGAGACTGAGGTTTTAGTGAAAGGCTCTGTGGTCCAAGCCTTCTCACGGTGTCTGCTTTAAGTCTCCTTTATGAAGAATGTTGAAAGTCAATGACACAGAACTAAGAAAATACAGACTCTGGGTACTGGGCTCCTTCCCTCTTGTTTGTTCAGTCAATAGTTGCTTTGAATTGGGGATGAATCTTAGTGCACAGTCTAGAGGCGCGGGGATTATTGCATTTTTCTTAAGTGACTGAATATTCTCTGAGAGCATCTTTCTTCGAGTCACATGAGTATACTTCCAACCTCAGGGCTTTCTCTTGGGGCTCCCACTCTTCTGTGGGTGCAGGCAGAGGGCAGACGTGGCCCCGCCTGAAGCTGGGAAGCCAGAGTCACATGTAACTACGAGTTAAAAGAGAAAGACACTGAGCAAATGTCCTGCCCCTAAGTCAGTGCTGGGTACCGTGGAGTGGTCTATAGGCTGTGCTTCCTCTGGTCACCTAGCCAGTTATCTAAGGCTTCTATGGCTGCATCTACACCTTGGGGACACTGGTTGGACTTGCTCATGGCCCCTGAGATGAGTGGCCCAGTACCTGCTATTGTGTATGGGTGGGGGAGGAATTTGAGACATTTGCTTGGCTTTTTAAAGCCAATTTGCAAACTTTTCTATTGTGCCCATGTTAGTATTCAAATTTCTAGCACTACCGTTAAATCTCCGATAAATTAATCAAAGTGTGTGTTTCCCCCCTTTCCGACAACGAGTCATTTGGTTCCACTAATAGTCTTTGATAAAAACCTGTCTTGCAGCGTCACACGGCCGAGACCTCTTACCCTCGGGCTTCAGCAAAGAGCTGTGAGAGCCATCAGGCTTAGTTATCAACTGCTTGCTTTTGTCCTAACTTCAGACTGGTGCAGTGCAAAATAGACATTTGGGTTGATAATTAGGACTAAGTGGGAAGGACAGTAGGATACCAAAGCCTATACCTGGTATTGATAGAACAGTGATTGCCATAGGGTTCTGGGAGGCCCTTGGCATCTAGAGTTGCAGCACAGGCTATAGATAAAATATTTATATATCACAGCATGCTTCACCTTTGACAAAAGGGCTCGGGCATGCACTGTTACTACAGACGTCGTTAACGCTGCTAACGGATAAGCCACTCAAGGACCTTTGGAAGAAAGGAAAGCATTTGCTGATAGAGCAGCCTTGGTTTCCAGCCACAAATAGTTTAACTTTCATAGAACGCAGTGATCCTTAGGAATCAAGGAACATAGAGGGAGAGAAGTGAGTTTACTGGAGTCTGTGTTTATTAGAGACGCTCAACAGAATGGATGGAGCTAGGAGCTGTTTGAAGCTGGTGGAAGGGGTGTGCTTAGCCTCTGGGATTACAGCTGAGAAAGCAAAGACACAGCCGAGAAGAGTCTTAAGAATCAGTAGGTATATGGCTTGGTGTTTGTGTGTGTGTGCATGCCTGTGTGTGCACATAAAATAAAGCCTAGGTCAGTGTCTGGTGGCGGTGTTAGCTGCTTCTCCTTCTCCTTCTCCTTCTCCTTCTCCTTCTCCTTCTCCTTCTCCTTCTCCTTCTCCTTCTCCTTCTCCTTCTCCTTCTCCTTCTCCTTCTCCTTCTCCTTCTCCTTCTCCTCCTCCTCCTCCTCCTCCTCCTTCTCCTCCTTCTCCTCCTCCTCCTCCTCCTCCTTCTCCTCCTCCTCCTCCTCCTCTCCCTCCTCCTCCTCCCCCTCCTCCTCCTCATCTTCCTCCTCTTCTTCCTCTTTCTCCTCTTCCTCCTCCTCCTCTTCCTCCTCCTCTTCTTCTCATTTGCCTCCTTCTTTTCTTCCTCCTTCCTCCTCTTCCTCCAACATACTCTTTTATTGAACCATTTTAGCAGGGAGCCCCAGGGATCCACCTGCCTCCAGCTCACCTTCAAGCAGTGGGGTACCACACATGTGCTGTCTGTCACGTACACATGCCCTGCTTTTGCATAGGTGCCAGGCATCTGAGCTCAGCTCCTCATGCTTGTGTAGTAAGCACTTAGTAAGCCATCATCCTGACCCTACACGGCTTGTATGTATCTTTCTATTGGGTGTTTGTCTGTAAAAGCAGAGAGTGGCTGCCTAACAGTTTCATCAAGGACTGGATGCTAAGGAAGGCGCTGTTGTTAGTTAGTAGGGCGATCTTGTTTGTTCATTTGTTTCTATGACCATAACTTTGACCCACGTCAAAGGTCAGAGGACCTTTGGAAGAAAGGAGAAAGTATTCGTTGTTGAGTAAATTACCTTAATTTTCTGTGACCTTTGCAGTAGGACAGTAAAGTAGAGAGGTTCCTCTTCTGGAAAACCATGAGCTGGGGAAACTACCAGGCAGGCGAATGTTACATTCTTTTATCCTTCTATAGGAAAGACTCTTGAGACCCAAACCAGGATGCTTTCTGAGCCTCAGAGACTTCAGTAGTTTCTGCTTCGGTGGAGCCAAAGGTTTTAATCAATGTACAGTCAGGGAATCAAGTGGATAATGCCCTGATATAATGAGGTTGTGTAAATGGATTTGGGGAACACTCAGGTAGAAAAATAAACAAAGGGCATGTATAAGAAATCTAAGAAGGAAAACTGTGTTTAACTTCAAATACATACTGAGTTTGAAGTGACTATAGGATATATATTGTGTATATTTTGTTTGTTTTTCAGACAGACTTGTGTGTGTGTGTGTGTGTGTGTGTGTGTGTGTAGTAGTAGTAGCTCTGGCTGGCCCTGGAACTCACATTATAAATCAGGCTGGCCTCAAACTCAGATTTGTCTGTGTCTGCCTCCTGAGTGCTGGGATTAAAGGTGTGTCAACACGTGTGGCCAGAATATAATATTGAGAAATAAATACTATCCTAGTATTCGAGGGGTATGGGAGAGTAGATTTGACATTCTCATGGGCAACTCTTCACAGTATCAACTCTTTATGTTTCACGTGACGGGCCTGTCACCTTTTCTAGAAAAATAACTAGTAGTATGGGAAAGGGTATCTCATATGGCATTGTTTTACAATCAAAGCTTAGAAGAGGGGCTGGAGAGATGGCTCAGCAGTTAAGAGCACTGACTGCTCTTCCAGAGGTCCTGAGTTCAATTCCCAGCAACCACATGGTGGCTCACAACCATCTGTAATTGGATCCAATGCCTTCTTCTGGTGTGTCTGAAACAGTGACAGTGTACTCATATACAATAAATAAATCTTAAAAAAAAACTTAGAAGAAATTATTTCAGTGAGTTAAAGGAGTTTAAAGATGAAGTCTCACGAAGTCATTAAAATAAAGGTGTAGAAAACTATTAAATGACACAGTGCTTCCACTAAAATAAATGGGAAAAGCCAGTTACAATAATACCAGGTGGTTCCTGATTGGGTATTTATTATGGTTTTACATTGGCCCTGCATATATGCCCAAGTGGAAGAGGATTCAATAAGATGTTTGCCAATGCACTTAAAAGCTTCAGTCTTGACTTTTCTAAACCTACAGTTGAGAACAAACAGTCCTTTCAAAGATGAAACATGTTACTTTTAAAATAATTGAGTGTTAACTATATAAATTGCCCAACACGATGCTGCCGGTTTGTGATCTATTTTCTTTTATCTGTGTGAGTAACCATCGTGTTCCTGAAGCAGCCGGCCGAATGCCAGCTCTCCCGGGTTGACAGCGTAAAGTGTTGAATGGGTTTATAAGACTTCTTAGGGAGATAAAAACCAGGCAAGCAGGGTGGTGTTGGCAGAGCAGGCAACCGTTCCTCGTCAGACTCTGAGAGGAGAGAGGAGGGAGCAGGGGCAGGCCAGGCATATGTGCTGTGACAGCTTGGGACTGAGGTGTCTCCAGCTGCTGGTGGTATTATTTCGGGGAGCTGGTTGGAGGAAGTAGTGTGTCCCTGGGGAAGGTCGTCACGCACCGTGCTGCATCCTGCTAGCTCTCTGCTTCATGGCCCACCGTGATGTAAACCTAGCTGCTCCACTCTCTGAAACTGTCCATCCAAACAAGGCCTTCTTCCTCTGCTCTAGGATTTCTCAGAGACAGGAATGAAATGAAAGAATTCGGGTGTTTTTAATCAGAATGTTAGGTCAGGCAGAGTCTTTGAAAGTGACCGGCAGTCAACCTCAGAGTTCTTGACAGGCAAGTCTACTGTTCCCATTTGCCCTCCTGGTTTCTCCCCCCCTACCCCAACACCATCTCAGCCATATTGAAAACTGCACCTGGGAGCCATCTGCTGTTTCCTGTTTCTCAAGGCTGAGGCTGAGGCCTCCTGTGTGTTTCCAAGACACCACGCTCATCTCTTTGCGCTTGCATGCCCTTCCTGTTGGTGTGCCTCTCTCACCTTTGTAGTGGCTCCACTTCTCTGTCACATACTCTTCTTGCATTTCTTGCCACGTCTCTGCATCTCCCACTCATCGCCCATCAAGACCTTCCTTTAGTTCTTTATCCATCATCTTTGGGATAAAATTGTAGAAACCCATCATCTTTTCCCATGGCAAGTTACTGGTGATGCTGCGGAGAGCTTGGTTATGAGTTTGAAGAATTAGGACATGTTCACTTAGGTGTGAGATCTAACGGATGCTGCACACGAGGAGATCCTTAGAGTGAATGGTCAATAAGTGGTACTCGTCCTTTTGACATTTGCTTCTCAGTGTCTTCTACAAGTGTGCTGAGCCATGTTCATGCGTATCCCAGGACCTATGTGTCCTAGCAGGTTAGATGTGCCTGGTACTCAATGGTTACTGAACCTGACGAACAAAGATTATACACAGCTGGATAACTCTATATTTTAAAGTGCACATATATTGTGAGTGAGTCAAATCCAGGTAAATATAGCTCCTCGAGCATTTATTATTTCTTTATGGTGAAACCTTTCCAAATCCTTTTAGTAAAGGAAGCCTTTTATAAAGGCCTGTTTTGACCTCAAAGAGTAACTGGCAGGGCTGATTCAGAGGAGAATTGACTTATTAAAAACTCCGATACTATCTACGCTGAAGGAAACCTTATTCCGAGTCATCTGCTCCCAGCTGGACAGTTAAACTGGATACATAATGCCACATCAGGCAGGTGTGTTAGGTGGTGTGTGAGCATTAAGGTGTGAGAATGACAAGCAGTGCTGGCACTGGGGACCCAAGCCTGTACCCCACAAGGGGACATGATAGCTACATAGGAAGGCGTAAGAACATATGGCTTTCTCTAGTCAAACTAGTCTCTCTGGAACGGAAGGAACTGGAAACCGTTAGCACATCGTGTGTTGGTAGAAGACCATGGGCGAACCGGAAGCCAGCAGAAGACAAAATCTTTAACACTAAGGATCTGAGTTGAAGAGGACTTGAGAAATTTTAAGGCCAGAGAACCTTGGGGTTGGTGATGGTCTGTAAGGTGGGATGGGTCTGGCTAGTGCGGTTGAGTGCCTGTGACGGGATCTGTGAGATGCAAGGATGCGCTGTTCTTGTTTAACGGAATTCACAGCGGCATCCAGGTTGTCTCATCTTATTTATAGTGGAGCTAAGGTTTATGGAAGAACTGATAACCTGGTTACACTATGCACGGTGGAGGGGACGAGAGTCATACCCAGAGAACCTCTGATTTCATGTCACCACGAAGGTGTGAAAGCTGGCATTGGAGCTTGATTGCTTAGTAGAGAAAAGCAAGAACTCAGGGACAAGGGCCATCGATCTGTTCAAGGTTGTGCAGGTAATAGGACAAAAGCAGGTCCCTAAGCAAGAGGGCTGACTGGTGGCAATCTATAGAAGGAATCCAGGCTACTTGTTGTTAAGAAGTCATAGAAGGGGCTGGAGAGATGGCTCAGTGGTTAAGAGTACTGTCTGCTTTTCCAGAGGTCCTGAGTTCAATTTCCATTAACCACATGGTGTCTCACAACCATCTGTATGAGATCCGATGCCCTCTTCTGATGTGTCTAATGACAGCTACAGTGTACTCACATAAATAAATAAACCTTTTTTTAAAAAAGAAGTCTTAGACACATGTATTATGTCAGTGGATTTAGTAAGAGGCATGAAAAAGAAGTTCTTATATCTTACATATCACAGATATGCAAGCTATATATATTGCATATATATGATATGATAATGTGAGAACTGAGGATGAAAGGTAACCAGAGGCCAAGCCCTTTTCTTTGAAAGAGTGAAGGTAATTCACCATAAACGTGGCGGCTAGCTTCTACATAGAGCCGAGAGACTGGTTTTTGCAGTTTCTCCGTTCTTTCCCTCTCCTGCTCCTGCCCCCAGCAGGAAAGAGGTCGAGGTTTGGTTTCTGAAACAGTGCTGACCCTGATCATTGACTCGCCGGTCTGTCGCTCTGACCTGAGAAAGGAGATGGCTCTGACACCCTTCCCTCAATGAGATCTCTTTCCTCTCAGAATGATTGTGGTCATCCTGGACGGACTGCCGAGCCACTGAATTACACCCATCTTCTGGCCACACTACAGAAGTTGTCTATGGAGTTGAAATGTTTATTGCAGTAACCTCTGACCTTACGTGATTTAAGGTAAGGTTATACTTTCTTCTCTTATAACCATCACAGAGTTGTCATGTTTGTCCTCTATAACTTTACTTTTTACAGACATTAATCCATTCCCCTCCACCGTTTTTTTTTTAATGTTCTAATATTCCATTCAAAACTCTCTTAATCTGAAAATGTATAAGAGTGCAGAAAATATTTTTATAGGATGAAATACGGGCAGCCTGTTTGACGCTGACGAATGGAGGTGAAATGTATTATTCCTCAGATTAAATCAATAAAATACTCCATTTCCATAAATACGGTATGCAGAGACCTGCTTAACACTGGAAAGAATTTATTAGGTCAAGAGGAGTATTCTTAAGACTACTTGAAATAAATGGAAATGTTTAAATATTAATATATTGCTGGTTTAAAAATTCAAATGACAAAAGTAAAAATACAGGGAATTTAAGAGAAAAATATTATCCCTTGCAGAGATGCTAACATTTCACTGAGTTATTTTCCCAGTTTATGGAGTGTGTGTGGTTCAGTTACTAGATTGGTCTAGAAATGATTGGCATTTACTACAGTCTTGCCCTATTGCCAGGCTCCGCATCATCCCCTTTGTAGGCGTTAAATTATTGGCTCCTTTAAAGATTATTTATTTTTCCTTTATTACTGTTTATAAACATGTGTGTGTGTATATGTGTCTGTCTGTCTGTCTTTCTGTCTGTGTGCACGCATGCATGTGCACAAAGGTCAGAGGACAGCGTTCAGGGCTGGGTCCTCTCCTTCCCTGTGGATTGTGGGCACTGATCTCAGGCCATTAGGTTTGCAGGCGAGCACTTTTACCTGCAGAGCCATCTTCTCGGCCTGCCGGTTTATTAACTTAACGATGCTGTGAGGTCAGTACCTCCATCATCATTTGCCTCTAAGAAAACTGAGGCTCTGGGAAATTAAGTGACTGACGAGTCCAAGCTTGTAACCCTTGTAAACTTGGACTCCTGAGATAATAAACCCCACCACTAGGCTGTTCCCCACACTTCAACAGCATGCTAATTAATCCCCTTTCCACACCATTTTACACAGCTGCATTTAATACTCAGTCTCTCAGCCCTGGCCTTCCCTTGTCTGTTCCCGTCACTTCTTTCTTAGAAGCTTCATTACTGAATTATTTGTTGAACACATGCACGGTCATTTCTGTACGATGAATTGCGATCATGGCCTTTCTGGGGTTGGTGGGACAGTCTTCTAGTTGCTTTTCAGAAAGTTGTTCCTAGCTCCTAAGCTTCAGGATGGAGAAGTCACCGGTGATGCCCAGCAATGCTTGAGGGTTGCAATTTGAGCAGCATTGTCTATTTTTAGAGATCCCAGTATTTCTTGTGTGTATATCCCCTCTCACCCAGTATTTAACAGACTGTCACCTCTGCACTCTGCCTTTGTGTCATCACTAGTGGAGTTGTAGGACAGCAGCCCATAAGGGTGAAGGGAGCAGGCTCTAGAGTAAGATGCCTGGGTTTAGAACACAGTGAGGCTAGTCTGCCTCAGTTTCCCTAGCTGCACAATGTAAATAAATAGCAGTAAGACCTCCCTTGTAGAGCACTTTAGGACGGTAACTTACTTGATACATGCGCAATAGTTGTTGTCTGCTACAGCTGTCTTCTAGACATACATGTAAGGGCATGCTCACACAGTTTTTAAAAAATGCTATGCTTGTTTTGAATGAAATGTGATTGTTACCAAATCAGTAATTCACAGTAGAAACTAAACTGCTGGCAGTGGCATACTGTTAGCATTAGCTGTGGTGAGCTGAAGCTCACACACAACCATCCCTGCCGCAGCCAGTGCAGAGAGTTTAAGTATAATGGCAGAGCAGAAACAGGGATAACCAGGCTGTTGGAGACAGACAGGCATGTGCGGGCATGCACAGGTGCGCGCGCGTGCCCACGCACACGCACAGGCACACGCACACGCGCACACACACACACACACACACACACACACGCATGCACACTTGTTTGATCCTCACTGCATACCTGTGAGAGAGGTGAGAAGCTGTTATTAACCTGGTTTTTACAGGGGAGGAAACTGACTTAGAGGATTAAGTGTTTTGCTCACTGCATGTCACGGAATGGTCTGTGACGTAGCTGTTGTGTACCCTAGACGTCTGCTTTTGAGTCCTTATCCTCATTCTTGATGTTCCATGCATAAAGATAAGCCACAGAGTGCCAGGTGGGGAGAGCAAGGGCCCGAGAAGCCATGTTAATGAGGAAGGAGAGAGTCAACCTGACTAGCTGTTCTCTGGGTGGGATTCAGGTTGCCAGCCTTGTTCAGAAGGCGCCTTTGCCTTCTGAGCCATCCTTCTGAGTGACTTCGAACCCTTAATCCTTCTGGCTTCATCTCCTGAGTGCCAGGGTGACTGTTGTGTGTCACAACCAGCATATGTAACACTGGGGCTCAGACCCAGGGCTTCACGCGTTTTCACGCACGTGACAAAAGTACTCTACCGACAAAACTGAATCCCTGTCTTTGTCACTTTGTACTGTTGCTGTGAAGAAAGACCATGACCAAAGCAACTCGTATAAGAAGAATCATTTAATTGGGGGCTTGCGTTCAGTTTCAGAGGTCCAGGCCATTATCATCATGGCGGGAGCATGGCAGCATGTTGGAGCATTAACTGAGAACTGTATCCTAGTCCATAAAAGACTGGGCCTGGCATGGGCGTTTGAAACTTCAAAGCCCAACCCAATGACTCATTTCCTCCAACAAGGCCACACCTACTCCAGTAAGGCTACAGCTATAGGAGTCGAAGGGGGCCATTCTTGTTCAAACCACTTCAATCCCCTTACACTACTTTTAAAATAGATACAAATGTATATATCTATGCAATTAAGTGTAGAATTGTAGTACATATAGATAGATATGATAAATGATCAGATGTGGGGATTGGTAATAGTGTCTCAATCACTTGTTATGTATTGGAAACTCTACAAGTTCACTTTTTAAAAACATGTATATGCTTGCGTATGTATGTGTGTGTGCGCACGCATGTGTGTGTTCAGATGCATGGGCTCTCAACATGTCTAAGGCTGCTGCCCTTTAGTACAGTTTTTCATTGTATGTTGACCCCCAACCATAAAGTTATGCTACTCCATAACTGTGATCTTGCTACTGTTATGAATTGTGATATGTGACCCCCCTCCCCCCCTGAGGTTTCAACCCATAGGCTGAGAACCACTGTAATAGTATATGATATTTTTATTTCCTGATGGTTGATTTTTTTTTCTTTTCTTGAAGATTTGGCTTTTTTTTTTTCTTTCATGTGTTTGTTTGCAAGAGAGTCTCACTGTAGCCAAGTGGCCTCAAAATTGTAGTCATTGTCTACCATTAGGAAGAATGTGTATTGAATGGAGAAAGGTAGAACAAAGTAGTGACCCTGTGTCATCAGTGCTGGGGAGAGCGCTCAGCGCTCAGCACTCAGCACTCAGCGCTCAGCGCTCAACACTCAGCACTCAGCACTCAGCGCTCAGCGCTCAACACTCAGCACTCAGCACTCAGCACTCAGCACTCAGCGCTCAGCACGTTTGCCAAGCTCGCTGGCCTGGGTTCCATCTCCGCACCACAAAAGAAAACAGTGTGATCCTAACTCTGTCAGATCACTGGACTCCCAGTGTTGGACCGTGTGTGCTAACGCAGAGTTTAAAGACAAAAACACCCCTGCTTTTATCAGTTGAGAAAGTGACTTTGTAGTTATCAGAGGTGACTGAGAAGTTGATTTTAGAAGTGTGCTTTACTTATTAAGTCCCTTTGGGTGTGTTTGTTAACATAACCATCCTCCTAACTGTACGTTTAAGACAATTCTGTTTCCTTACTGTAAAAATCAAGAAAGGGCCCTTTCACTCTGTGTTACTTGGAAGACTAAACCAGTTTATAGTCCTTCTGACACTATGTAAGAGGTCTCAGTTCCCATAACTGCTTACTATGGGGGAAAAAAAACACTTTTTTTTTTTTTCTGAGACAGGGTTTCTTTGTGTAGCCCTTGCTGTCCTGGAACTCACTTTGTAGACCAGGCTGGCCTCGAACTTAGAAATCCGCCTGCCTCTGCCTCCCGAGTGCTGGGATTAAAGGTGTGCGCCACCACTGCCCGGCAGAAAACCACATTTAAAATGTAGTAAGAGGGCAGGAGAGATGGCTCAAGCGTGTAAAGGCACCAGCTGCCTAGCCTCATGACTTAAGTTCTATCCCTGAGATATGAACTCAGGGTATGGTGGAAGGAGAGAACTGACTCCCAAGGTGTCCTCTGACAGTCACGTGTGCAACATGGTGCCTGCAAATACCACCTCCGTCCTCACACGAACTAAACGAAGGTTTTACACAGTGGGGTCAGAGAAGGGGGAGCTGATATGGCTCAGCAGGTGACATCTGCTGCCAGACCTGATGGTCTGTGTTCCCTCCCTGGGGCCACAATTGAAAGATGAAAACCATCTCCTGCAAGTTCTGACCATCACACGGGCTCTGATAGCCACACACATGTGCCACACCACACATACACCCCTCCCAAGAAATGCATGAGATTAAAGCAATAACAAAGAAACGCATGGAGTTTTTTATAGACATAGGAACTCTTTCTTATGTATTCATGTTTGTTCTTTTGTAGATTTTTCTATCCAGGCACTTGGCTCATTTCGCTAGAGAAATGGCTCTTTTTGTTTCTTGTTTCTATTTTACCGGAATTCTAAAATTCTTACTGTAGAAGTATTAGTCTTTTTTTTTTTTTTTTTGGCCTTGAGTCATGTTGGCGCTATTGACTGTATATAAACATGTAGATAGTGGAGTATGTATGTTCCTTTATCGTTGCTGCATAGACTCATTTGGAAGCTAGGATGCTGCAGTCCTCGCACTGATGTCTGTAAGTCTTTCGGGTGTGGTCCCTCGTGGCACACCCCTGCCTGAGCCCATCCTAACTTTCTCTTCATCAAGGCCTGCAGGCTAGGGCCTGATCTGGCTGTATCTGTTCTCCATCCCCACCTCTTGTCACCGTGGTCACCATGTTCTGGTGCTTGGCTGCCTCTCTGTGCGGGGTAAGATGCCAACTTCTTTCTGCCTCTAGGGTTCTGTGGGTGCTGTTCATTTGGCTGGAATGTTCATGTGTATCAAACATACACACACACACTCACACAGACAGACTCACAGAGAGCGTGGAGATACACACAGAAACACACACACACACATGCTAAAACACACACACACACTCACACACAGATGGACATAGACACTCCTTGCAGTCCAGTGTTCAGAGAGGCAGTTCTAGAATGGAGACTCTAGATCCTGGTGTTTGGGGTCATTGAGCTTCTTGTTCATGAGCTTCTCAAACTTCCTGGCTTTCAACTCAGGACTCATCTTCATAATAGTGCATAAGATTAAGTAGGTCAATTTAAGCTCTCGGAAACCCGGCCCGGCATAGAAGTGTTCCCAGCCCCGCCTTTATCACTTCTTGCAGGCTCCAGCTTAGATTTCCCAGGAGCATCCTCCTAACGGGCTGATCATACCCTGCAAAATTCTCTTACTTCAGGTCTTGCCTTCTTGCCCTTTGAGCACTTATTTGAGTGCAATAACCTTTTGATTTACTTTTCCCTGTAAGTCTTGTGGGGTAGGGGTTGTGTCTATAACAGGGTGTCGAATAGTTCATTGATTGCATTTAGAAGACATGAAGCGGAACGATATCTCAGCCACCAGACTGCATGGACATTTCCTTACATTTTTCTTATTATTGTTTTATGACCTTGACATTTTAAATACATCCACTTGAACTTTAGCTTGAAATACTATTTGAGATCGACATTCCTCCCCCCCACCCCCAACAAGTAGCCAAATACAATTCTTTTAACAGCCTCCAACCCAAACTGTATGTCCTTGGGGCCTCCAACTCAAAACTGTATGTCCTTGGGGCCTCGCAGTAATTTTGTTTCGTTTTCTCTATGGGGTGGTCCTCTGTGGGGAAAGTAAACGCAGAGGCCATTCCTAGACTTAAGCCAAATTCCTGGTGAGTGTGCTGGCTGGGTGCCAGGAAAGATGATCCGGAGGTCATTGGGGCCCGCTTCTAAGAAGGAGAAAAGAAGTGGTACCTACTGTCTTAGGCAATGATGCCATCAACTCAATAACCAGTGCTTCTAAGTGTGCTAGGTGTTCGAGGCAGTCTTGTTTCAGGAAATCCCGTCTACTTGCTTGGAAATCACTGGACCTGGAAAACTTTGGCACTCTGGTATCTAAAGGCCTTTTCCAAACCCAGTCTTGGCTCTGGATGTAGGACACAGTTACTCTCATGTTAAGACTTGGTCTTAGCCCTAGTATTAGGACTTGGTAGTTCCGAAAAAAAATATTAGTCATTATTCTCTTACATATTTTAGCTCTTTTAAAATTAATGGCAAAAATAATGCATATTCATATACTCAGTAAAACAGGTACAGAAACCAAGTAGAAGGTTTGAGAGTTGGCTTGGTGTTTGCTCATGCAAAGGTCCTAAGGTCCTAGGTTCAATTCCCAGCACCCACATAGTGGCTCACAACTGTCTAGAATTCTAGTCCTATGGAATTGAATTCTCTATTCTGTGGTGCATATACATATATGCAGGCAAAATACTCATACAGATAAAATAATAAAAATTTAAATATCTTTAAAAAAGAAAATGCACATGCGTATCCTACCTTCTGATCTCCCTCTGCAGTAACCCTGCTGAATTTCTTGTTCTCTCTCTCTCTCTCTCTCTCTCTCTCTCTCTCTCTCTCTCTCTCTCAGCTATGCACTTGCAAGGCTTTCTGAACAGCATCAAAAAAATCTACTTTCTTGTACCCATCAATGGGTGGCTTTAATAACACTAGCTGCCTTTGTTTCTTGGCTGGCAGCCTTCTAGAGAAGTCACCAGCGGATGCTTTCCCAGGCTTTGAAACACCAGACCCCACTTAGTCTCTGCGACCCACTGGAAGCAGCCCTCAGAGGCCAGACGTGCTGGCACATTCCAGGATGTGGCATAATCTGATAATGATTTCTGTCTCACTACAGAGGAAGAAATGGAGATTGGGGCATTGAATGAACAGGAGAGACGTGGGTTCTTCTGAATTCACGAGGCTGAAAATTTAGCCACAGTTTTCATTGGATTATGACAGAATAGTTCAACTCCCTTAGAAACAGCATGGCAGATGGGGTATAGTCCTGATGCACAGTTTTTCCATGGCTGTGCTTCTTACAGATCCTCCATTTGGTACTGGGAGGCGGAACCTAGTGTCTTCCATATGCTACATCACCCCCCTGCACTGACTTATCCCACCTGTTTCTTCTGCTTTTCTCACCCCATGAGAACAGAAGAGAAATTTGGGGTGGGCAAGGGTGGTGGACAAAGCTGACTCCTGGCTATGCCCTTCACACTGGCTCTAGAGAGCATGCAGGCGACTAGCCTGGCTCTGATGGATGGCCCTCAGCCCTGAGAACTGTAGGGCTGGCTGTAAGTGATGGGGGCTCTGGGCTTAGGCAGAATTGCACATGTAGGGCTTTTCCACAGAGCCTACCACATCACACTGGAGAAGTACGTTTCATTGCTTAAGGGGACAATTTACGGCCAGAGCCTCATCTCCATGTTTTGGCTCTTTACGTTTTTTCTGCCTCTTAATAAAATGGGAAGTCGCCAAGCAATTAAATAGTAATGTGGTTTTCAGGCAGGAAGTGGGAAAGGGCTAACTAGGGGGACAGGGCTAACATGATTGACAGAGGCTGGTAGGAGATTTACTTTGAGAATAACTCGTTCCTCAAAACTTTCTTCATTTTATTTTCTGGTGAGGATTGTGGGGTAAATCATGGGCTGGGAGGATGGACGATTAAAAATGCAGGAGTTATGATTCCTTTTTGACTCTGTAAGTCTCTAAATCCTCTTCCATAACATGGAATTTTCATTTCAAAGCTTGAGGCAGTGTGCCCGGGATTAAAAGTGAATGTGAGGCACGATTAAATTGTTAATTAGCTGAGCTGGTTTGTATTTTGTGGGGTGTTTTAAGAAAAGATGAAGTGAGGGAGAGAACAGAGGTTAGATCCATAACTGTAGACCTCCTAAAATATTCAACAACATTGGGTGGGGTTTCTGTAGTTTCTAGAATGTTTAAAAATTAGTAATTTTCCATGCTGTTAATGTATCTATAGCTATATCTAATATAATAACTCAAGAGCTTGGTTCATTTCTCAGAGATCCCCCCCCCCTCTCATTTTCGTATCTGATAAAGCAATGACTTACAACATCCTTCTTTGGCGCCTTACTATAAAGATGCAGAAAGTCAGATCCAAGGTTTGCGGTGATCATAGCAGTAACTGCTGCTTGTTTTTCACAGAACTAGAGGAAATTCTCCCTAGACCCCTACTTGATGGTGGCTGCCAGGGACCAGGGACACGGTGAACCCCGGATCCAACATGGCACTGATGGAAACCGGGAGGGGTGTGGAGACTGGAAGCAGAAGTGTCTGCACCTCTTATTTCCTTCCCTGCATAACCTGCAGCATTAGGAATTTTTAATGACGCAGGCTTTGTTTTGGTTTTTTTTTAAGATTTACTTGTTTATTTTATGTATATGAGTACACAGTAGCTGTCTTCAGACATATCAGAAGAGGGCATCGGATCCCATTACAGGCGGTTGTGAGCCACCATGCAGTTGCTGGAAATTGAACTCAGGACTTCTAGAAGAGCAGTCAGTGCTCTTAACCACTGAGCCATCTTTCCAGCCCGAGACAAAGTTTTTAACAAACAAGTGAACATAAAATCTCAACAGTCCAAATCCCATCCCATCACCCTTCCACATCATAAAAAGCTATTCAATTGAACCTCTCTCATTGATGCGAACCATGTTCCTCTAAGCAGTCGAGAGACTTTAAGGACCATGTCCATTGAAGGAGTTAAAAGATTTTTTTAAACGGTTTATTTACTTAATTTATATGAGTACACTGTAGCTCTCGTCAGACACAACCAGAAGAGGGCATCAGATCCCATACAGATGGTTGTGAGCCACCATGTGGTTGCTGGGAATTGAACTCAAGACCTAGAAGAGCAGCCAGTGCCCTTAACCACTGAGCCATCTCTCCAGCCCAAGGTAAGATATTTTAAGATGCTTTTAAAACGAGGGCTCTTAATCGAAGTTTCCTCCTCCCCCCACCCCCCATCTTCCCATCCTGAATTTTAATAATCACATTGAAATGACCCCAAGAAATGTGTCTTAGGTTTTAATAGTTGGTACCTGTTGGCAAAGGATTAACTAGGAATTACTTTGCCTGACCTGTCAGAAAAATAAGTGTTTTGGTGTGCATCTCTCCCGGGGAGACTGGAGCGCTGAGATCCAAACTCAATCAGCAGGGCAAGAGCCCCAGGAATACAGTGTCCTTCTCCTCCTGCATTTCCTGGTGTGCTCCTGGAGAGGGCGCTCATGAGTTAACCCAGAGGCCAGGGAACTGTTTACTTACAGAACCTGATGAAGGGGGACCCGACAGCTTTTCTAGCAAATCTCTAGATCTGATCTCCTAACCAAGGTCCTTGCATGGACTTTGGAAGCAGCAGTTTCCGTTCAGTTTTTTACCAGGAAGGAGGAAGGACACGGAGCATACTTGATAGCTCATATGTAGATCATGTTTGGAAAGACATGAACAACCAGAACATGGCCTCTCAGCCCCGACTGAGCAAACTCACTTATTTCCCAGGCACGTGTCCCCGCTGTATGGGATCCGGGATTATGTAAGACCCGGGATTTGGAGCGCGTTTCTTCCCCTCCTCACCATGGCCCTTCATGCGGGGGATATTGCTCAGAGTGGCAGCTAGGTGAAGAGGATCCTCATATATGCTGGTCCCACTGTCCTAAAGTTAGCTTCTCCACGCTAAAGCATCAACAGAGAATTGGTGATTTAGTCTCTTTTTGTAAAGTGACTTTTAATTCATGTGTATTTATTTTAATTTCTCTGTGTGTCTGACGTGTGTGCAGGTGCCTGTGGAGGCCATAAAGAGGGCGTTAAATCCCTTGAATGCATTGGTGATTCATGGTAGTCTTGACGTCTTTTTTTTTTTAATAAGATTTATTTATTTTATATATATGAGTACACTGTTACTGTCATCAGACACAGAACAGAGCATCGGATCCCATTACAGATGGTTGTGAGCCACCATGTGGTTGCTGGGAATTGAACTCAGGACCTCTCAAAGAGCAGTCAGTGCCTTTAACTGCTGAGCCATCTCTCCAACCCTAGTATTGACATCTTAAAATATTAATATTTGTATTCTGTAAATGTGGGTGTTGTTTTTCTTTTTTTTCTCAGACAGGGTCTTCCATAAGATTTGTATTCTGTGAATGTGGGTGGTTTTGTGTGTGTGTGTGTCAGACAGGGTCTTCTGTGTAGCCCAGACAAGTTCTGAATTTGTGATCTTCTTGCCTGAGCCTACCAAGTACTGGGAAATCAGGCCTGTTCCACCATTCCTAGGTACTTAGAGTCTCTTCCTGTTTGAGTTTTCTTTAATTTATAGCACAGTTTTATATAGTCTTTAGTTTACAGATCTGCTTCAAGCCAATTACCTTTAACAGGTATTTTACCCTTGTAAAAAGAACTAGCTCTCTTCTCTTCTCCCTTCCTTTCCCTTTTGTTTCTTCTCCAGACAGAGGGTCTCATGAGCTCACTCAGGGTGGCTTTAAATTTGTCATATATAGTTGAGGATGACCTTGAACTAACTCCTGATCCTCCTGCCTTCTCCACCTCCCAGGTACTATGCTTGCAGGTATCAGTTACCACCACAGCCAACAGAATCATTTGCTTTACTGTATTTGTGTGTGTGTGAGTGTGAGTGTGTGAGTGTGTGTGTGTGTGTGTGTGTGTGTGTGTGTGTGTGTGTGTGTGTGTGTGTGATCCCCTAGAGCTGGGCTTACAGGTGGTTTTGAGTCACTCATGATGGATGCTGGAAAACAAACTCAGACCTTAACCTGTGAGCCATCTCTTCGGATCCTGGAATTATTTTCTTGGTTTCCTTTCGGACTGTTCACTCCCATGAGGAGAAGCAGAACAGCCTTTAACCTTTAATTTTTAAGAAACTAAGTGCTGGGACTGGAGGTGTGACTCCATATGTGCCTAACCTGTGTGTAAGGCCTTGGGTTCGAGTGTAAGCACCACACCGAATAATAAAGATGTGATAATAACTTCTATGGGTTACTTTAAAGATTGAGTAGAAACATCACTGTCCATTGGAGTTGTTTTAGAGCCACCCCTGGGATGCATCTGTTGTGTGTTCTGCTACAAATTTTCTGCATACTTACATGCCATTGCAGTTCCTCCTAAGGGTCTGCTCAGAATGTCGTCTGCCTGTTTGATCTTAGGTCTGCCTACAGATTTTACCCAAAATCTGTATTTCTTCCTCTGTATGTCTAGGCTTACTCTCCTTCAATGGGGAGAGCAGTCCATTGTACAGAGATACCTCCTATAGGAGTTGTGTTTTAATGAGCACTTACTTGTTTTTCAAGTCTTTTCCATTGCGAAAAATGCAACAGTTAGCAACCGTGTTCTCAATGCAGCAGTTAGCAACTATGTGCTCTGTCAGTTTGTAACTCCTTGGCTGTCTCTAAGGTCAAAAGAATTGCTGAGAGGAGAAAAAATACACATCTCATTCTGAAAACTTTGCAGGCTGGGGATGCAAGAGGCCCTAGCTTTCTGAAACCAGAACTTCTCTCTCTCTCTCTCTCTCTCTCTCTCTCTCTCTCTCTCTCTCTCTCTCTCTCACACACACACACACACACACACACACACACATACATTTTTTCCCAATTTACTTGTTTATATATATATGTATATACACACACACACATATATATACATATATATATATGTGTGTGTATATATATAAAACCTTTTTAGGCCTTTTTTCAGTTTATAGTTCCGTAATGCTAAGCACATTCACATGGTTGGGCAAACCATCTCAGAATTCTTTTTCATCATTCTTCATCCTTGACAAGAACTCTTCAGACCACTTCTTCCCTGCCTCCTCCGGCAGCCACTTTTCTTTTGCGTCTGTGAGTCTGACTGTTTCCAGGACCCCTGTAGGCACTATCATACTAGTCACCCTTCAGTGCTTTCCTTAGTTTACTTTTTAGCTTGGCATCCTCGGGTTCCATCTATGTTGTAACATGAGGACCTGGTAACTTTTTAAGACTGAATCCTACTTCACTGTAATGTGCGCTGCCCTTTGATGGGCGGCCAGAAACCCCACCCCCTTTAAAAATAAAGTATCAGATCACTTCTGGTCATAGATGCCTCCCACTGCTGCCCAGGATCATCCCGCTGAGTAATTAAGTGTGAGAGAGAAGAGGAGAAAAGTCTATCTTAGTCCTCTTATTCTCATATAGTGTGCCGACATATCTAGTGATGTAGAGAAGAGTAGAACGTCTCAGGCGTGCGGCCAGGCTGTGTAAACACAGTGGTTTTGCTGCTTTGTGCTTGAGCTCACTGTTGTTAGTCGAGGAAGCAGCTGCAGCACATACCTGATGCTACTCGTTCCTCTCCCTAGCCCTTCCCACGCCCCACCCCACTCTCCACGCACGATTATTATCACTCCACCCATTTCTGGCAGTCACTCTTAAAGAGCTTCTTATGCCAAAAGATCTGTTGTTTGTTGGCAAGTTCTGCAAGTACCCATCGTTTGCTTACTTGCTCTGAGGTTAAAGCTTGGGTTTGTGTTCAGTGTTCTCTGAGATGCATTCCTGTTCCTGTGATGACATAGGCAGAACAGAGAGAAACCCAGAGCAAAAAGGACGTACTTCAGTGAGCAATTCAAGGATACAGTCCACCACTGTGGAAACGTCTAGGCAAGAAGGTCTAATAGCTAGTCACACCTAGCTGGGGAAGAATGAGTACATGCATGCTTGCTTGCTTGCTTGCTTGCTTGCTTGCTTGCTTGCTTCCTTGTACTCTTGCATGGTGCAGAACTCCCTGCATAGGGAATGGTGCTACCCACAGTGGACTGGATTATCCCAAATCCTCCACAGGCCCAGCCACTGTAGACAATCCTTCCTTGAGACTCTTCCCAGGTGACGCTAAGTTGTGTCAGGTTGACAACAACAGCTAGCCTCATGGCAGGTGCTAACTGAAAGGAAGCCAGACCATGCTTTGCTTCCAGGAGGATCACTGCGATGTGTGTGACACCCAGGTCATAAACCTTAGTTTGCCTTTCCTTAATTAACCAAAATAAGCTCAGGAAGATGCTTTCGTGCAGTGTCCCAAGAAGGATGCTGGGAGGACGAGAGGAGGGAGAGGGATCCCTGCACTTGTTCTCCTCTCCGTTGGCCAAAAGTTTGTTTTGAGGGTTGGAGACATGGCTCAGGGTGTGGCCTGCTCTCACGGAGAACCCCAAGGGTTCACACTGGTTGTGCTTAGAGTTGGGGGGTGGGAGGGCTGGAGAGATGGCTCAGGGCAGTGGGTGCTCTATCAGAGGATCAAAGTTCAGGTCCTGGCACTCATAGCAGGTGTGTATGTATGTATGTATGTACGTACGTACATATGTATGTAATTTCAGCTTCAAGGGATCCAGTGCCCACGTCTGGTCCTCATGGGCACTTGCATACACTTTTATAAAGGTGCACACATAAACACACACACACATACACACACAATTGGCAAAGACCAGGGGTGTCTGAAGAACTCCTACTTGCTGAGACATCTCTCCAGCCCCAAATAGCACCCACCGCCCCCTTTATAGAATATAAGACTGAACACTTGAAGCTAAATGCCAGGTTATTTTTGTCGGCTGATGCACCTCTGAGCAAACCCGTCTATAGAATGACCATGTACAGATTACTCATCTCAGCAATTTCTTGTTGTTGAATAAACAAACTTGGAGAAATGGCCAGTTTAGTAAGGAATGGGTAGTCCTTGTTGGGTGATTTTGTTTGTATTGGTTTTGTTTGGGTGGTGTTGAGAACACTTGCTATCCTAACACACAACATAAGGTGACTAGGAAATGAACTACAAAGGAAAAGCTTGCTGTAGCGGAGCCAAGGCCTCTTCTGCTCTTGGGGAATTAGCCGAGGTAGAACACACTGGAGACAGCCTCACTGGGGTAGGTAGAGTGCGTCCTTAGAAAGGATTTCTCTGGTCATAAGAAGTCCCTTGCTTTCGAATGCTTTAGTTTAGTGAGGAATGCAGGAATATGGAGAGAGTGAAAATTCTGCTTCTCTGAAGATACTGCCGGAGAGGACCCCCGGTAATCAATGGGCAGGGAGAAAATGGGAGGAGCCCTTCTCCTATGCCCCTCTTCCCTTTCATATCCTTTCTTGTCAGTGTATTTGGTGCCCCAAGGCTTGGCCTAATATTCTTCTCACTGGATCCTTTGGCCCAAACACTGGGAAGCTCAGAGCTCAGAGTTGATACAGCTTTTTATATGACTTGTTTCCGGTTTTAGGCCAGGGATGGGGTAGTGAACAATGTTTCCCTGAGTCTGGGGTTGTTTGTTTGTTTGTTTGTTTTGTTTTGCTTTTGTCTTTTTGTTTTTTTGAGAATTGGGATAGAAGACAGCAGGCAGCAGGCAGTACTACTTTAAAGTGAGTTGGATGGCCATTAGTGTGCCATGCCCATCTCTGAGATAGTGGAATGACCCTGACTCTGGTAAATGTCAGAACTTCAGATGTATGCTATGTGATGCTGTGAACTCAGAATCATTCATGGTGATCAACACCAAGTTCACTTAACACAGAATTGGGGTGTAAATGTGCATCAGGGAATTTAAAAAAACAACCAAGTCCATTGTTCACTGTGTGTGTGTGTGTGTGTGGTGTGTGTTTTCTTTAACCCAGCCATGTCTTGTCTTGGTGCCTCTGAAAGGGAACAGAAGTCACGTTGAGGTCATTCATTCATCAGCAATGGAAGGTTCTGTTGCGTTGCTGTGCTCGGCTATGTGCTGGTGTTGGATCCTCTATCTGCTCCTAGGTTATCCCCATCATAGTACTTAGCAGATCCCAGGTTATCCCCATCATAGATACTTAGCAGATCCTAGGTTATCCCCATCATAGTACTTAGCAGATCCTAGGTTATCCCCATCATAGTACTTAGCAGATCCTAGGTTATCCCTATCATAGTACTTAGCAGATCCTAGGTTATCCCCATCATAGTACTTAGCAGATCCCAGGTTATCCCCATCATAGTACTTAGCAGATCCTAGATTATCCCCATCATAGTACTTAGCAGATCCTAGGTTATCCCCATCATAGATACTTAGTATCTGGTTGAGAGAATCATCCTTCCATGCCAGTCTGTGAGCATGCGCCATGTGTGAGCCATGCATGACATCTGTGCGGTGGGGTGACACAAAGAAGAAATACAGCAGGTGATGGGAGGAACAAGAAAACCGCTGTCACAGAAGGCTTTGGGGCCAGTAGCTTTGTTCCCTCTGAACAAGTAGCCGGAAGGAGGGCAAATGTGGGAAGACTGTACTTCCCACCCCAAGAAGGAAGTGATCCCAAGGTCTGTGCTTGGCGTATGCAAGGTCTGGCTGCTGAAAAGTCTAACAGATTTCATCAAGAAATATCCTGCTATGTAAAATAGTGTTCTATATCCTGGGGAGCATATGTACTCCATATGTGTAATAAAATGACGTGAGGAGAAAGATTTCAGAGACCAGAGAGATGGCACAGTACTTAAGAGCCCTTGTGCTCCTGCAGAGGATCCACATTCAGTCCCAGCACATACATTGTAGCTTACAACTCTCTCAGTTCTGGGGATCCAACACCCTCTTCTGGCCTCCTTCAGCCCCAGGCACATAGTCATGCAGGCAAATCCATACATATACACTGAAAATCAATCAATCGATAAAATAAAGCCCTTCAATGGAGGCTTCTCTTGCTTGCTGAGCGCTTGATTTTTCTCCTGACTCTGTTTCTATGAAGGATGCTTAATTAAATTCTGAGTGAGGGGAGGAAGAGAACCTTCAATGTACGTATGGATCCCACAAGCCTTTCTCCTCAACCCTTCAGCTGACGGGAGCCAACATGATCCACACCATGGTAGAATCGTGGGTCTAAAAGCAGCAGCATAAGGGCTGGAGAGATGGCTAAGCTGTTAGGAATACCTCTTTTGGGGGAGTCCCAAGCACTTACCACAGCTCATGAGTAACTGCCTATAAAGCCAGTTCCAGGGGGATAGATGCCCTCTTGTGGCCCCTGTGGATACTGCACCCATATGTACAAACCCACATAGATAAAACTTAAAAACTTAAATTTTTCTCTTTTGAAAAGTATCCTACTCAGAAGGTTTTTGTTTTTAAAGCAGTATATACTAGTGGTACTGGAGGAAGAGGGGATCAGGAGAAAAATGAGGTAGGGAAGAGTTCCTCTCCTCTTTCCTATGGACAAGCAGCTTAGTCCAGAAAGCCACTGTGTCTAGAATGGCATGAAAATGTCTAAGAAGGCAGTTGTCTGGAGAGAACTATTCTCTTTGGATGAGCAATGACAAGCACGGGCAGGAGAGTGACTTGGGGGAGCTACATACACCATGGCGAAGGGGAACTCTGGGCTCATGCTGACACATGGTCCTGTGTTCTGAGTCCCTTAAAAGATGTGATTTTTTTTTTAAGGTAGAAGCCAGTGCTCTTATACATCAACTGCAGCTAATGAGAGTCAAGTTAGCAAGCGCCTTAATGCTTGTTCGTGTACTCATCAGAACTGTATGAAGGACCTACTGGGTGCCTGATGCTGTTTTTCTGTGGAGATAGCAGACAGAGAGGGAAGGGAAAAGAAATTAAGAGGAAGAGGGAGTGTTTGGGAAAATAGCAACATTCATCTTGTTCGCAGGGAGACTGTGTTTGGTAAGGTTTGGATGAGATGATGCTGGCTATAAAGTTAGTGTAAAAGCTAGGAGGGGCTGAGTAAGTTAGCTCACTCGGATCTTTAAGTGTTTTATATTCGGGGGGATGGCTGGCACTCAACTTTGTATTTTATTAGTTTTTGGGGGCCATCCTTTAATATACAGGCTCAGTATAGTGAGTGCGCACACGCGCATACACACCACACACACCCCCGTTTCTTTGCACGCTGTTGGGTAGTTTAGGACAGCCTTGAGATTACCTTTGTCTGTCCTCAGCCCCTCCTGAATGGGTGACTGTGCTTGCGCAGTGCAGACCCTGCTGGCGCTCTCCTGTCCTGGGCTTGCTGACTCTTGTGCAGAGTCCTGCTTTCCATACTGACCCCACACCAGCTGCATGTATATGTCGTGTGCTTTGCCCCAAGCTAGGAGAGCCGGACTGTCAGCTCGCCCAGCCCAGAGGTGGAGTTCCAGAAAGATTTTTCTCTCAGATCTGGGAGGCCTGAAGATACTGTGGTGGAGGAGAGGTTACAGAGCAACTCGGCAAAGGTGCCTAGGAGAGAGCCAGGAGGATGTGTGGAGTTCAGTTGATCCAAAGAGTGGTTCTCAGCCTTCCTAATGCTGTGAGCCTTTACTACAGTTCTTTTGTGGTGACCTCCAGCCATAAAATTACCCTTGTTGTACTTCATAGCTGTAATTTTACTAATGTTATGAATTGTAAATATTTACTATACAGGATATCTAATATGCCACACCTATGAAAGGGTCATGCGATCTCCAAAGGGGTCACAACCCACAGGTAGAGAACTGCGGATCTAGAAGCACCCTAAAAAACAAACGAAACGAAACAAAACAATAAAACCTTCCTCCTCCTGTGCTTGTTGGAAATTTCTCTGTGTGATTATCCAGTACTGTGAACTCTTAGAAGGATGGGGTAAAACTTTCAAAATTATAACAAGTATGACGTTATGTGGAGCTGGGGAGTTGGTAGAGTGCCTGCTGTATAGTCATGAAGACTTGAGTTCCAATCTATAGCACCATGTTTTTAAAAAGAAAAAGCACCAGTCATGGTTGGGCATATTTGGCCAGGGTAGTATTGCAGATAATCAAAGCATACACACACACACACACACACACACACACACACACACACACACACACACTACTGTATGCACTCGTGCACACACAAAGAAACTTTATGTGATGTTTTTAATGACAGACCAATTCTTTTTAAGATTATTGATTTTATTTTATGTGTTTGAGTCTTTTGCCTGCATGCATATTTATGTGCACCACGTGTGAGCCTGCTGGAATGGAGCCCCTGGAACTGACATTACAGCCAGTTGTGAGCTGCCATGCAGGTGCTGGGAACTGAATCCAGACCATCTAGAGGAGCAACCAGTGCTCCTAACCACTGAGCCATTTCTCCAGCCCAACCGGTGTTTGTATATACTCTTAAGGACCTAAAAGACCTTTTAAAACATTCAGTTGGAGTTGGGTGTGGCGCCTCGTAGCTGTTATTCCAGCACTTGAGATGAAGAAGGAGAAGAATTATGAATTAGAGGCCAGCCCACGCTAGCCAGTGAGTCCAAGACCAGCCTGGGATACAAAGGAAGAACACGTGTCAGAGCAGAGCAACAAACCCCCTTTTATCTCTCTTGGCCAGTGTTATCTATGGAACAATGCAGTTGTTTCAGACCATGTAAGAGGAAGAGTGTACCAGAAAGCATTTTGATGGAGACCTTTCAAGTGGTTGAGGTTTAGCGGGGTGAACTGGCTCTACAGAGATATACAGCCTCTTACACGGGCGGAGTGCAGCCATCAGTCAGGCCATGAAGCCAACGGAATAAGCAGAACCCAAAACTTGCTCTTGAAGGGAACAAGTTGTCAGTTATTAGGGTGTGCCTGATGAACCACACCTGAGAAGCTACCCAGATGAAGCCAACTACTCATAGTTTAGCAGCCTCCACCCCAGTTGATGGTACAGATTGTATCCAAGGGAGGTGACCTAAGCCAGTGTTAGACCTTGAGTGGGATAAGGCAAGGGCGATAGGCATAATGGGCGCATTCATACACACTGCCTCCGTACAGCCTGTTCTTGGATGGTAGCATGGGAAATAACACACAGGCGTGTACTCACGGATCCTCTCAGCACTCGGGTCACCGCCGGCCTCCTACTCTCCTTCCTGGCTGCCCACTGGGACTGGAGCCCTTGTAAGGACATTGAAAATCCTCATGTACTGAGAACCAAAGGGAAGAAAACTTGACTCCTGACCCTTCGGAAAGATAAAGGGAGGGAGGAAAAGACCAAATGTCAGTTTCCTTCAACTAGTAAAGTGCACCTTGCTATTAACCCTGTAATTGCGCCATCGGCTTTGCAATGGCTCTCCAACATTTTAATTGAGAGAGCATCTGTAAGCCTACTGAGTTCTCAGTTAAATAGATTTTGTGAATTCTTTGGGGATTCTTTAGCTCTAATCGGCAGCTACCACAGAACCATTGTAAAGACATCCGGCAGCCATTGATCTACTCACGTACATTTGGCCTTTTAATCCACAGTGCCTCTCTCTCTTCTCTCCTTTACTGGATTTTTCATTACAGCTCCAGCCTGTAAATTCTAGTGGAGTCAACTCAGAGTAAAGAGATGCTAGCCTGATCAATAGCTTGGTTTGGAACTGCAGCAAAATTAATTTTCCACGGGCCACTGGCTAGCGGGTAGTTTATGTTGATTTGTTTAAGAAAGCAAAGTGTTTTCAAATGACCTATAAATTTTGCCACACTAATATAACAAATATTCTCATTTATATATTTAGTATACATTTTGATGTGGTATAATTTTTATTTGGAGCGTGGAATTCTCTTGAGGTGTTGGGTTTGGGGCTTATTTCTGGAACCTTTACCATTACGATAAGTAACATTCAATTGCATCAACACATCATAATATATAGACTAAAATTGTATATTGCTAGAAATGTAGACGGAGATTATTCTTTTGCTACATTAGATGCCACTGAATGTCGTCTTCTTGCCGCAGTCATTTGTTCCCTTGGGATGCAGTCCTAAAGCATAACTAGATCTTGATATTTTAATATTTTTGAACACTTTCTATTTATCAAAATTCTTTAAACTATAAAAGTAAACACAATTATCTTTACAAAGTAGGACGATTTAGAGACATCTATAAGGTTAAAAAAAAAATTGTCTACCCGGCCTTAGCGCCACTTTGCAAAGTGAACCACAAGCATATGAAAAATATGCCTTTAAGCCGGTGATACCTAGAATGAGAAAGAGGACTCTGGTGGGAGGAAGCTCAGCTAGAAATGATGGTAATGTACTATGTAGTTAAACAGTAAAGCAAAGTACAGGGTTAGCTGTGTGATGTCCTCTTTAATGGAATGCAGCATTGCTCTGTGTCCCAGCAAGCTGTTGGTGGTGTCTACCATTGACGTAATGTCACAGCTGGATGTTGAAGGGCAGCCTCCTGTGTGGGGTCCTTGCTCTGTGAGCTGTGGCTGGAATCAGCAGCCCCAGCTTACGGATCAGTAAAGAGCGGTATTTTGGGGGCCCTGGAGGGATGGCTGGCTCGCCCTGCAATACAGGGAGGGTGGGTTGAGACAGTTGGTCTGACTTCATGTCTGTGAACTGGCTGTCTTTGAGATTTGTCTTCATGGTCGATTGAGAGCCACAGGTAGAAATCAATTTTCATGGTCTTGCTGTCTATCTGGGGACCGCCACAAGCAAGAGGCTGGTATGTAGCGCTGCTGTTGACAGAGCTGATGTCTGTCTATAGGATCCCGAGGAAGGTAGCGATGGCGATCTCACAATTCATTGTCTTGTTGGATTGTTTCAAACTCTGTCCAGGGCTCACTTCCTCTACTCCTCAGGCCTGACTGACAATAGGTAAAAGTCACTCTGAGTGTCAGCTTGTCCTTGTCTCCATGTTCCAAGAGAAGGTGGCCAGACCTGGACATTGGGGTTTGGGTCTTCATTAAAGAGGTCATGCTATTAACCCCCAAAGTTCTGTTGGCTAGCACTGGCCTAGACCATAGCTTTCTACTAAGAACAGCAGACCAAGGAATTTCACTAAGTTGCAGACACCAACACCGTACCAAGCCCAGCTCTCTGGGCCAAGTTCTTCACTCACTCTGAGCCTTAGTTCCCAATTTCTAAAATTGCATGTCTGTCTGGACTCTGTTTCCCTCTAGACTCTGGATTCCATCCAGAGCATAGGTGGGAAGAGGCAGAGGCCTCAACTGCTAGTTACATTGGAATAAAAATCACAAGACCCTCTGTCAATCACACTTTCTGATGTGTCCTCACCAAACACTTGAATATCTAGATTTGGGTTCCCTGCATGGAAGCCAATTCCAGACAAGGTAGGTTTTCTGTCCCTTTTGGATACAGCATCCTCTCTTGTATAGGACGACATCAGAAGCTTGGAGGCTGATGCCCTGGCCTTCGAATGGCACTGTTCCCATTTTCCCAGGGTTTTTGATCATTCATCTTCCTAGGAATGTTTCCGTTCTAGTCAGCTCCAGGATCATGTGACCCTTCAGTGCTTGTATGCCTAAGCCTATAAAACACAATGTTCTGAAATAAAAAGCAGCTTCCATTGCGTAAGGAACACACCTGCTACCCTGAATACCTGCCTTCTCGACCCACCCACATCTCCCATCCCATCCTTTGCTGACAGGAACCCTTCAGCTATTTTATACTTCAGATGGTTCTGAAGAAAACAAACAGAACCAAGTGTAGGACTAAGAAGGTCATTTTTGAGACCTCTATAGTTTCTAATATCTCATTACTAGTGCTAAGGACTTAGGTGGTGGACCCCTCTCAGGTGTCAGTCATTACCTAAACACAGATTGTAGGCAGCTCAGTGGGTGTACACAAAGATATGGTGAAAAGCCAGCCTATGCCAGCCTGTGTGTTTTGAATCAGGGGTTTCAATGTTGTCGTCTTCTTCATGCCTGCTTCTGTAATCTTTTACTCTGTGCCTTTAGATAAGGCTTTATAGTAAAACAGAAACCTTTTCTATCAGCACTTGGTACTTGGGAACATGTGGGTACCTGTCGAGGAATGGACAAGTGTTGATTAAGACTGCATCTGTAGAGTGATAAGTGAAGACGGCCCTGGCCACTGAACAGGCTGCAGGAATTGAAGGCAGACATGCTAGGAAGCCATTCTGGAGTGAGTAGAAGCTAGGTCATTGCTTTGATGAGGACACTGGTCACAGGTCTGGCTTGTATGTCAGCAGACCTCCAATGGAGAGTGTATGAGTTGGAAGAGACGCCAGAGGTCAGGATTCCCATTGTCCGATGTGTGTGTTTGTACCATCAGGACCCCATTGGGAACACAGTATACACACAAGCATTTCCTGATGGCTTTCACTTGTACACATCAATTTTGATTAGGGAAAATTTCATGGTAGCTTAGAAGAACATATAAAATAAACCATGGAATCAGTGGAGGAAGATGCTGGGACCACAGGAAGAGGAAGTGAGAAGGCAGGACAGTGTGCATCGTGTGAGGAGTTGGGGGCATGCTGAAATGGACATCTGCTCTGCTTGCTGTTCAAGGGAAAGGAGGAAGTGGGACCTGATACTCAGTTAACAGGGCCCTTGAGGTTCAATGGGCACCAACTCAAGAAAACCACAGAAAGTTACCACACGAGAGGGCCATGCTACAGCAGGACACTCTGAGGACAGCTGGTGGCAGTCCCTGCTGGAGATGGACAGAGATGTCCAGTGCTTTATGGGAAAATGGAATTTGTGCACCCCACTGTGCTCATGTCTGAAGTTTGGCTAATTCTTGCACGGAGCAATCCACATTTCGACGGCTTTCTACTGTTCCCTCTCCTCAGTGTTCTGCATGTAATGCCTCAAAGGAGATTGAGATGGGGGAGGGGGGCTTAGCCTCTGGGAGTTGCTTTAGAGATATTCTTTGGGTCCTGGGTCTGTCTATTGCCTCTCCCACTGTTCACTAGGTGGCAGTATTAGCAGCCTTTTGAGGAATTCGATTGCATTGTGACTGATTTTTTTTTTTTTTTAAAGGCAGGAAAGCCACTTAAAACCTCATGCTTGAAAGAGTCCTCTTGCGCTTCCTCCTTCCTCCTTTGTTTCCTCCTGGGTGGGAAGAGTTGCTGCTGGGGCAGCTGCGGGCACCTCTGGATGGCACGGAGGTTTAGACATGGCTTTACAAGAAGCTACTCACTGTAGTGTGTTCCACCAGCTCAGGGCGAAGGCTACCATGTTCCCAGCCATGTCCCTTGCTGCTTTCTCTTTGAACTTTTAGACCAGGGCAGGAGTGATTGACAGTCAATTAGAATAATGCCAATGTTATTATAGTTAATCAATAAGATGTGAAAATTGCTTTATAGAAACGGATATTCAGGGCTGGAGAGATGGCTCCGTAGGTTTGATCGTTTTCTATCCTTGGGCTTGTGTGACTATTTCTCAGGCAGAAGTTGTTGCTAGAGGAAGAATATTTAAGAGGCTCTCAGTAAGCAGTTGGTTGATTTGGCTGTTAGTCTCTTTACTTCTCTGGCTGATCTGCATTGGGGCAGTTTTAATGCAAGCCTCTGAATACAGGTTAGGTCAGCACACTACATTAGGCCTATGACACCGGGAACATATTTTACCTACTCCCTTTGATGTCTAAAGACAGAAAACAGTGGCAGAGAAGACACCATCTGGCGCGTGACTGACTAAACACACACAAGGAAGGGAAGAGAAAATAGGGAACTCTGCCTCCGGGTCTAGGAAAAATTGGCCCACTGCTCTTCTTTGGATAGCAGTATGTAGCCAAGGCTAGACTTGAACCCCTAAGCTTCTGGCATCCACCTCCCAAGAGTTGGGATTATAGACAGGAGCCAATATGCCCAAGATTGGAAGGGGAGCCAGACTGCCGTGTGAGTGGATGCCTCAGACAAGCCTGGTCAGGCCGAACAGCCCACAGAGAGGCTCACATTGGAGGCCAGCAGGAGCTCCTTTGTAAGCCTGATTCCAGAGTTGCCTCCTCACCCAGCAACAGCACAGCACCACACCCTGACTGACGCTGAAAGAAATGTTGTTTAACGCAACCATATATTGGGCAATAAGGAGGACCTTCTCAGGTCTAAGTAAATTTAGAACTTGTTCGGATTAACAATACCTTTTCTCCCCTGCTTTGAGCCAGGGTCTCTCTCCTGCAGCTCAGATTGGCTCAGTCTCAGTATGTAGCCAAGGCTGGACCCCTCAAGGTCTCTTGCATCCACCTCCTGAGTGTTGGGATTATGGGCAGGAGCCAACATGACCGGCTGTGGGTTTTCACTCCTAGACTTTTCATTTTCATCTAATCCCCAGAGTGCTCTCATTGTCAGGTAACCCACAGGGACTCAGGGAAGCCTTTGGTAACGAGCCAGTGGTTTCTTTGGATGTAGTTAATGTTAAGTCATTTCTGGAGCAACTTGAATTAACCTTGGTGGATCCTGTGCTGGTTGTTAAAGTAGGCATTTAACTGTTAAGTTACTATCAGGCTGTGTAACTCAGATCTTTATGTTAGTTTACAAACCCTTTGTCACTTCTCATAGCTGGCATTTCATCTAAGTGTGATTTAGCTTCATGTTTTATAAAGGAATACTCTTTATTTATATTTTCTTAATACCAAATGTCACCATGGGAACTTTACGGTATATAAGCCATCTTTAAGGACTGTGCCCATTCCCTTATCAAGTTTATATTCTACAGGTAACACTTGATAAATGAAACCCAAAAGCTAAGAGAGGTGGGGAGGCATGGCCAGCATCTAGTGTTCTGGTTTTCATTTCCTTTATTTTCTCAAAAATGCCCGCTCTTATTACAGGAGTTTATCTGAGGGGTTTATTCCTATCCACCCATTTACTTAACCTACCTACCCATCCATCCATTCATCCATCCATCCATCCATCCATCCATCCATCCATCCATCTCTCCACCCCAGTTTATCAGTTCCCCATGTTGGAAACACCTAATATTAATCGATATAGTAATTATGCCACACGTACCGCAAGTTTAGTGCCTTTGAAAAGGCAGCAGCAGTGTCTGCCTTGTCCCTGCTGAGCCTCAGTTCTGCTGCTGGAGAGGCCCGGTCTGTTGCAGGGCATTTTTGATTTACGTCGATTTGCCTCTAGTTCTGGCAAGAAGCAAATGACCAAGGTGGGCTCCATGCTTGGCCTTCAGCCTTCCTCCTGGGATTGGCACGTGGCCCTCCTAACACTTCATAGTGAAGAGTTTACAGTATATAAGCCGTCTTTAAGGACTGTTCCCATTCCCTTATCAAGTTTATATTCTACAGGTAATACTTGATAAATGGAACCCAAAAGCTAAGAGAGGTGGGGAGGCATGGCCAGCATCTAGTGTCCTGGTTTTCATTTCCTTTATTTTCTCAAAAATGCCCGTTCTTATTCACAGGGGTTTATCTGAGAAATAATTATCTTATCTTTCTGTCCAAAGAAGTGGGGGACCTAAAGCTGAGCTCTGTTTGTTTTGGAAGCCAGCCTGGCAGGCAGAGCCAGCACCACCCTTAACAGCTACTCAGTGGCGATAAGAAGCCAGCCGTTCTTGTCTCATCTGGCTATGGGAGATGGGTGGTGGGGGGTGGCATGCAAAAATGGGCTGGTAGGAAAAACTACTCGCAGAGCTTCTGTTGTTCCCACCGTAAGTTAAGGCAGGAGGTGCAGCCGCCTTCGCCTTCACTCTGTTGGCGCAGACTCAGATCAGCCTTCCGGGTCTTGGCGGGTGCCCAGACTCGATTGGAAACATTCTTCAACTGTCCACTCTCCCGTTCATGTCTCTCCCGGGAGCAGGCTTTCCTTAGACATGCGGCTTTCATAAGGATGAAAACACACATTTATAGAACGGAGCATCTTATAGAAGGGGAGTGTGTGGGCAGAGTGGCGGATGAAATGAACTCTTGGCTGTTGTCAGTCAACACACTTAGGGAGGGAACCAGGCTGAATGCAGGCAGTTGTCAGAGAAGTAAGTGTGGCCCACCTACTCCTGATGGAGCCCACCCTGCACACATGAAGTACTTGCAGTACTGCCCACGGGATTCCACTTCCTTTGGACAAAGCACAACATCACTGAGAGTAGCTAGCATGCACGGTTTAGATGGCATCCCGGGTAAAGCTATATTCATTGAGAAAAGAAATGAACCGTGTTCTCTATTCCAGGTCTATTACCTCCCAGTCGAAATATTTATCAGGACAAAGTTATTTTTCAGTAAAGATTGCTTTTCATTTTGAGACAGTTGAAATGTTTACACCGAGAGCTGCCGTCAGTTCAGAATCTGTGACTCTTTTAGAATGAAGGGAGCCCCAGATGATCCTGGCAGCTTTCCAGCATTCAAAGGGATAAAAGCACATGACGATCCCAGTCATTTTACCTGCAGTTTGTGGATGCCTGGGCAGACTTCTCTGTCTGCTTTGCAGTCATTACTAAGGGTTCTAGATAAAGCATATTCCTAATATTTAAATGTTGAAACATTAGAATGTTGAGAATGTAATATAATTTTAAGACACATAAGACCGACTCATCCTTGGTTGGTATAGTAGTTACTTTTTTTATTGCTGTGACAAAACAAAATACCACAAAACAAAATACAGCCAGTGTTGTCTGAGCAACTTACAGAAGTTGGTTTGGGTATATGGTCCCTGAGAGATGGGCTCAATACAGAGGGCAGGGGGTGTGACATGAGGCAGGTGTGGCAGTCCAAGTTGGAAGCTGAGAGCTCCTGTCTTGAACCACAAGCAGAGAAATCAAACTAGAATTGGCAAGAAGCTTTTAATCTCAAATTTTGCTCTCAGTGACATACTTACCCCCCTAAAACCTCCTCAGAACAGTGCCACCAAATGGGGAGGGATTGAACAACCACATTGTCAAATGCCTGAGACTGTGGAAGCTGTTTCTCACTCATATGGGTGTGTGTGTGTGTGTGTGTGTGTGTGTGTGTGTGTGTGTGTGTGTATGTGTGTGTGTTGTTTTGTTTGTCTGTCTGTTTGATCACAGCTACGGTTCAATGGTTTAAGCCCTTTTGCTTTGCTATCAGTTGTCTAGTTCAGATGCAGGCCAGCCAGACAACTTTCAGATGCACTGGTATCTAAGATGATCTTACATTTCTATTACCCAACGCCACTAAAAAACACCTGTGAATTCCTACCTTGTCTTAGAGTGGGACATTCACTCATAAATCACCTATCATTCAGCAAGTGGGGTTTTTTGCATAATAATCACTAATCTTTTCCGTATGTGTGTAATACTGAGGATTGAACCCAGGGCCTTGGACATACTAAATAATTATGAGCCTGACTACTGAGCCACAACTCCAGGCCATTGATAATAACTTTTTGAAGTTAAATACTGGATAGAGGAGAATTCGGAAATACAAGGTTTAATGAGATAAGAAAAAATACCTTTTTCAGGGGGAGGGTGGGGAAGATTTTGTGTTTAACCCAGATAAGCTTCAAACTCTCGTGATCCTCCTGCCTCAGCCTTCTAAGTGCTATGAGTATAGGTATGTGCCACCATACCTGCCCAACACTCTGCTGTAGCAAGAGCACCCCGTGGCTCACCTGGACGTTAGTCAGCGTTTGATCACCCAGAGCGAAGCGTTTGAATCAGGCTTCCTAACTCCTTACCTCTCATCCAGAAAGCCACACTTAAGAGCCAAGCTACCAAAACATGTTCAGAAGTCAAAAGTACTCACTTTCTGTTTTCAGGTTCCTTGCCTCAAATCCACTTGCCTGTTGGGGACTGAAGGGGGGTGGAGGTGGGGGACAGGAGTCCTGTGCTATGTAATGAAACCTTTCACTTTGGAGCCTCAGCTTATACGGGTAACAGAGCAAGTCACAGTTCTAGGGTTTTCTTAATTGGGGTTCCTTTTTCTCTGATGACTGTAGCCTGTGTCAAGTTGATAGGAAGTTACCCACTGCGCCTATCTTGCACCATGTACACAGATGAAAGACTTAACATCCCTCAAAGCAGTCACTTTACAGGGGAGCGTACCGAAGAGAGAGTGACGGGTGAATGAAAACATGTTCAACAGCATCTGACCTCAGAGAAATGCAGATCAAATCTACCTTGAAATTTCACTCTTTCCAATGACTTTTTTTTTTTAATTTTGTAATTATATTTAGGTACAGAAAACTTAGTGTACATTTAACCCACTTTAGTGGCGAGTTCTTTAGCCTTTGCGTTTTCCAGCTTGGCAATGCGAGCCACAGACTTAGGACCCAGGACGTTGCCTCCCCAGTGGTAACAGATCTCGTCATATCTGTCATTATAATTGGTCCTAATAGCTTCCACCAGCTTAGCCAGAGCACCCTTGTCTTCCGAGTTAACCTGTGTGAAGGCAACCGTGGTGCATGTCTTCCTGTGGACCAGGTGCCCCAGCCTGGCCTTTCCCTTGATGATGCAGTAGGGCACCCCCATCTTTCGACACAGGGCAGGTAGGAAAACCACCAGCTCAATGGGGTCTACGTCATGGGCAGTCACCACCAGCTGAGCCTTCTTGTTCTCCACCAAGGTGGTGACTGTATTGACTCCTGCTCGGAGGACAGGTGGCCTCTTGGGACGTCGCCTTTGCCAGCAGCTTTCTTCTCAGCACGGGCCAGTAGCCTTTGCTTCTTCTCTTGCTTTGTCTCTGGCCTGTACTTGTGGGCAAGCTTAAGCAGCTGAGTAGCTGTCTGCCTGTCCAGGGCCTGGGTGAACTGGTTAATGGCAGGAGGGACTTTGAGCCGCTTGTAGAGGATAGCTCTTTGCCGCTGCAGCCTGATGTAGCGGGGCCATTTGACGAAGCACGTTAAATCTCTTTTGGGCTGGATGTCCTGTCCAATGCCGAAGTTCTTGGGCCTCTTCTCGAACAGTGGGTTGACCACCTTCTTGGCCTCCTGCTTCTTGACGACGGCGGGGGCCGGGGCCACCTTCTTCCCCTTGGCCTTCTTCCCTTTGGGCATCTTGCTCGGCTGCTGGAGCGACTTTTTTTTTTTAAAGGTATTAGTGAAGGTGTGTGGCTCTTAGGAACTATGAAAGTTAATGCAGTCACTATGGCAACAGTGTGAATTTCCCCTAATAGGATACAGCAATTCTCCTTTTACCTGTTTATCTAAAGATAGAAGACATATCTGTATCCCTATGATAAGCAGATAAATATTCATAATACTTAAGGTATTGGTTCAACTAAGGTATCAATAAATAACACATTTGGGACAGTATGTTTGAACTTGAAAGATGCGGCAGTACATGACCCAAGCCGATTCCAGAAAAACAAATACTATCCAGTTTCCCATGAGGAATCAGTAAAGCAAACACTGCCCCACCCGACCCAGCGCATACAAGTCTGTATGGAAGAAAAGACTGCTGGGAGATTTGTCAAAACGTAGCTTTCTGTGCATTTCCCAAGTCCTTATCAGGCAGGCCCCTGATAAGGTCTTGGTAGTTGAGCTGCAAGCCAAGGGCTAGGGCTAGGAAACGTTTCCATCTTTAAGAACTCAAGTCCAAGAAAAGCACTGGCTGTCAGCCCTTCCAGGGTGAAGCAAATCTCGTTTCCTGGTTTCCCAGAAATCCATGTGGGCCTGAACCAACCTGGGCTCAGTGCCTTTGTTTTTCAGTTTTCCCTTTGAATCTACTGGAAACTTGTGGGTTGGCTCTTCTGATAGTTACCCATTGTTAAAAGTTTTTACAGTTCTGCCTTCCTTCTTGTGCAAAGGGATGTTTGGAAAATCCCCAGACCCAAGGTCCCCCGTCAGGCCCCGTGTCCCCCCCCATCACTCTTTTAATTGATATTTTCTCCATGGTACTGCCTTGCTCACTGAAGCTGTGCCACAGAAATAGTCACTCAGGTGGAGGTTTAGAATGCAGTGAACAGAAAGGAGCTTCAAGCCTCTAGGCACCTGTGCTTTAAGATGGGTTGGAGAGATGGCTCAGTGGTTAAGGCTTCAGGTAACCCAGAGGACCAGGGTTTGAATCCCAGCCCCCGCATAGTGACTCACCAGCCTCTTATTAACTCCAGTTCCAGGGAATCTGACTTCCCCTTCTGGCTGCCATGGGTACCACACACAGATAGTGCAGTATATAAACATGCAGGCAAACACTCATACACATAAAATAAAAATAAATCTCTCTCTCTTTTTTTTAAAGGCTGAAATGGTCCTTAGAGCAGTGGTTCTCAACCTATGGGTGGCAACCCCTTTTGGGGTCAAAGGACTCTTTCACAGTGGTCACATATCATATCAGATATCCTGCGTGTGGGATATTTACATTACAGTTCGTAACAGTAGCAAATTATAGTTACAAAGTAGCAACGAAAATGATAGTAAGATTTGGGGGGGGGTGTCACCATATCATGAGGAGCTATATTAAAGGGTCGCAGGATTAGGAAGGTTAAGAACTGTATTAAGAGTGTACTGCAAGCTGGGCAGTGGTGGCGCACGCCTTTAATCATAGCACTTGAGCGGCAGAGGCAGGCAGATCTCTGAGTTCGAGGCCAGCCTGGTCTACAGAGTGAGTTCCAGGACAGCCGGGGCTACACAGAGAAACCCTGTTTCGAAAGAAACAAAAAGAAAAAAAAGAGTGTGTTTGGACAGACTGCTGCTTTAAAGTCAGGCTACTCTGTAAGAGTGGAACTGCAGAAAGGAGATGCAGGAGTGTGGGGCTGTAGAGATGAAGGGCAGGGCTGGGCCAGGTAAACGGATGGGCAGCAGACAGATGAACGCACAGACAGGTGGATGGACTGCAATTCAACCAAGCCTCATCAACAGCGGGGACCAAACTAAGCCAACGCTTCAGAAAGTCGGGATTCTCTGCCTGTTGATCATTAACATACGTGATGGCCATCCAGGTGACGCTGCTGGATTCTTCCCTCACATGGCTGTGCTCAGCTCATTCTCAGGATATGGCTCTCCTGATAGAATCCTAATTTTTCTTGGCTAAATTTAGAGAACATTTTCTTTTCCTGTTTACTTTTGGTAGTAATTCTCGGTTAGTCTGGGCCTTGTGGATGGTGCTAGGTAGGCGGAGCTGTTTCTGTGTCCACCGAGGTACCCAGTTAACCTGTGTTTGCCTTTAAAATGGAACCAAATATAGCTCCTAGAATTGAGTCTCTAGAGACAAGGTACAGCCTGAATAACCACTGTTTTATACAATACTGACGGTCTGGAAAGACGGTGGAGTGGAGAAGACAGGAGTTCAATTCTAGCACACACTTGAATTTGACACACACACACAGAGAGACAGAGAGACAGAGACAGATACACACAGAGACACAGACAGAGACAGAGAGACAGATCAGGGCATCACCTGATCTCAACACACACTTTCTTTCCCTCTCTCCACCAGGCTGGCCCCGACCTCCCCACATTTCTTCCTCAGCCTCTGAACGCTGACATCACAGGCATGTCCTGCCGTGCCCTCCCCCACCCTTGTTAAATTTCTTATGTTCGAGTAGATACCAGGGCTTCTCAACTCCTTCACTTTCCAACTTATCCTTTGCCTGGTTTTGTCTTTGTTCATTCTTTTATGTTTAATTTCTTAGTTCCTAGCATCCCTGTTTCCCAGTCCCTTGGGTATTGGTCAGCAGAGAGCGAGCATCTTGGAACACTGTTCTTAGACACCTGTACGTCAAAGAAGACCATTCCCTAGTTATTCCCATCTGCTCTTAGTGTCACAATTAAGTCTGCAGGGGCAGACATATCTTTCCCAGACTGTCTCCTGTTCATCTCCTTAATGTACAAGGAATTCTCCCTTCTCGGTACGCAGGACCACCCCTGTTTGACATGGAAGCCTTCACCTTCAGTCCAGGCCCCGAAGTTTTCTTCTCCTAGCTTCGTGCCTTTTTTCCCTGCAGAGGATTTTTCCCACTGTTGGGGGTGCTCTGCCCTCCTGTCCGTTTCCAGTGTGGAGCACCTGCTGAAGTCCAGCTATTAGGGAAAGAAATGCCATCACTTGTATTTTGGAGGTGGTGGTGGTGGTGGTGTGGCCAGGAGTAGATGTGTGGGGACAGAGTACACTTGTGTAAGTACAGACACATCCTGACCTGGCTTGATGGATTTGGAGTTTATTTTCTCTCCTCTAGCTTTAGCCATAGGTAATAACTAAGCCTCCCAAGGAACTTGTATCCAAATCGGGTTGGGACCAATGTTAGCAGTATATATTTAGTTACTTAATAAGGGTTTATTTACTTGTTTATTCACAGCCCTATGCAAAATAAAAACAAAGAGAACACGAAATCTGTAGGAACATTCACACCTCTTACATCAATTATAGCCAGCACAATTTTCCTGACACGGTATTTTTTAAATAGACAAAAGTATTCTAAAACAGTTGCCTGTTGCATTTCTTCCTTTAGACAGTGGGTTTTTCTTTGTTCGTTTGTTTGTTTGTTTGTTTGTTTGTTGTAAAAAAAAACTTTTCTGTATTACTAGGAAGAGGCTAAAGCAGAGAGTTTGTCTCCTGACTTGAAAGAAAATCGGAGAAGAAGCCAGAAGCCAGAAGGTCTTCCCCAGCCCCGTTCCCTGCCGTGGGTCATCTTTGGATCCCATTTGGTTTTGGACCTTGGTTTCTGTGTTGGCTTCTTCCTGATTTTGTTCTTAGTGCTGGACCCTGAATAATTCTCAAGATGGGCCTTGCGCTGGCCTCAGCTGCCTTTCTGTGTTCTGTTCCTTGAGGCGTGGTTGTACACGCGCCACATCTCTCTCTACACACACTGCCTCTGCTGGTTACCTGGCTTGCTGAGAAACCAGAGCAAAAGTTCAGAGTCCCTCCTTTGGGACCATTTGGCCACCCTGGGACAAGCCCTCAGGGACAAGTGGAGGACACCCTGGGACAAGTTCACCCAGTTTCTAGTTCCCACACTGACATATATCTTCTTGTCACCCTTGTTTCCGTGGAGAATTGATTTCTAGGTGGCCCTTGGTGGCTCAATGGAGGGGTTCCTTGCTTAACTCCACATCTTGAATGCTTTTTCTTTCTCAATAACACATAAAATAATATCTCAGATTTAATGGAGTCTCAGGGATGTGTGCTCCTACCCTACTGATGAGTTCTGACATAGCACTTTTTTTTTTCTTTTTTTTCTTTTTGGTTAGAGGGATGGGCAGATATCTGGGGCTCCCCTCCCATACGCTGAGGCATGACTCGCTTGCTTGCTAAGATGAACACCAGCTCGCTCCCACTCCCACAGCCCTCCCCCCCATTTCTGCAGCAGCTGCCTGCCGTGCCTTCCTGCTGGTTGCACACACGCCACAGAAATACAATGTTAATAAATATTTCTACATGTAATGGAGAAACGAGCCGTAAAAATAGTCTTTTGCCATCTGTTCAGCCGAGTTGCGGGAAAGCTATGACATTTTCTGATTCAGTAACTTTACTAGTCTCGCGCCTCCTGTATAAACAGATTATAAATATCCAAACACATGTCTTAGGAGAAAGGTATCCGTCCCAGAAGCAAATATAAATAACAAATGATACCCGATTCCCTCTAGCCCCTAGAGACCATGCTCTAGGTTATAGTCTGCAGTGCAAACATGTCAGGGACAGCCCTGCGCCTGTGGTGTGCAAGAGCAAGAAGTGAAAAGATTAGTGGAATTCCCAGTGAGTGGCTGAGGGTGGGGGCAAGGATTTCACATAGCAGCAGTACTGACCTATCTTCTGAGGGCCTCAGAAGGTCCTATGCTTGACCAGGCTCTTTGCCTGTGTTAGCTTATCCGCAATGGAATCTGGCTGCTTCTTTTAAGAATAAAGAGACTAATGGGAATAAAATAATCCAAAGTGTGGTTCAGGTGAGAGGTGAGAGGGGCTGCAGAAAGCTAAGTCAAACTTTGCTTGTTTGAAGGTTAGCAAAAAGGGCGCCGTGAGGACATGGCTGGCCGGTAGGGGAATGTCATTGTATAAGCAGTTGGAGGAGCAGGCAGCACTGTTATTTCTGCTCAGCGTCACCATGCTTTGCATCAAATTCGCCCACAGGTTTTTGTCTATTCATTGCCCTTAAGATAAAGACCATGAATTTGCAAGTTGGTAATGGACCAAATACACGATACGGTATGTACCCAGCAAACAGACTTATCTATACAGGTTCTGAAACTCACAAAGGAATGAGTGCTTTGTGGATCCAGCACCCTAGCATTTGTGAGGCTTCAGCTCAGGCAAGCAGTGTGGCCAAGGAGTTTTCTGTTCTCCCTGGGATGCCACCCGCGAGTCTTGAGGACCAGCATCTACACCCTGGGGCTCAGTTATCCACACTGTTGTCCAGCCCCTATTTTCCTTGTATGTTCACCCCCCACCCTACTCCCCCATCCCTCCATTTGAACAACTGGGGAGTTCCTTGCTTCCTCTCCCTCTAGTCAAGCCATTTCCTTTGTTTCAGCCAGAACAGCAATTCCAGAAGACTAACCCAGTCCTGTTCACCCAACTCTGAGCTCACGTGTCTGTCACTGACCCCTGTTGCTTTCAAAATACAAGGCAGATTCCTTAGTTTGGCACACGTAGCCTTAGTCATCCATCCTTGGATATCTGATTTCCCACAACTCCTTCATACACACCCCATCCTGTTGGCTCTGCCCCTGCCCTCCTGGAAGAGCCTGCTTCCCCCACACACCCCCTCCGGGGCCAACTTACTCATCTCTAAGACTCCATGAAGGCCAGGTATCCTCTCCCTACTTCTGTTTACATCCTTATTTGGATTATCCTCTGTATTTCAGCATCTCTGGAGCCCTGGAATCATTAATGGGAAAAGTTATAGCCTGTATAACCAGTTATTTAAAAAACCTGACTTATGGAGTTGACCTTTGACCCTTGGTGTATCAAGAGGTCAAACTACAGACCAGTAGCTCTCAACGTGTGAGTCATGACTCCTTTTTTGGGACCCTTTCACAGGAGTTGCCCAAAACCATAAGAAAGCACAGATATTTACATTAGTATTCATAACAGTAGCAAAGTTATAGTTATGATCTAGCATTGAAAACAGTTTTATGGTTGGGGGGTCATCACACCATGAGGAACTGTATTAAAGGGTCGCGGCATTAGGAAGGTTGAGAGCCACTGCTGTAGACAGTAGCAGCGAATGCCTAGTAGGAGTTGTGTTTTAGTGTTAGTAGCCACCAGCCTTTTCAGGCTTTCTTACTCAAAAGTCTTGCTGAAATTCCATGCTCTGAGATTTTGATCTTTGGGATGATGCACTGGGTATGTAATTATTTGTCTGGATAATTAGCCTTTACCTTGGGGCTCTGAGAGATGAGGTTAAAGGAGTGGATGGCTTAGTAATTGTATTGTTCTTCTTAAAAGGAAAGTTAAATAGAAACTATTTTAAAAACTGGCTGGAGAAGGTAATTACTGGGCGCACGGAGGGGATAATTACTTATTTCATTTACTGTAACAGTGCAGATGGGTGCTCTGTGCAGAATACAGCAGCTTATAGCTTTTTTTTTTCAGAGCTGCTTCTTGTGTGGGTTTAGCAGCCTCAGGCACAGGGCAAAGCCTTCCTCTGGGATGGGTTTTGGAAAGTAATTCCATAGCTGCCTTTTGACTGCCTCTCTCTGAATGGTATGAGCACCTCGCCGGTCTCTAATTGAGCCTCACCAGCGAGTACCTCTTCAAAGGGAGTAGACAGAAGTGGGGTTTAAGCAGAGCTAAAGGCAGAGGCAGTGTAGCCCTGGTCTTATCTTCCATTCTGGGTCTCCATCCGTTGGCACACTTCTCGAACCCTAAGAGGGTCATGGGATGAAACATTTCCTAGACTTTGAATAATAACGCTTCTTCATCCCATTCAGGTTTCTACCCACAATGCCACTCCTTACCACAAGAGACCCTCACCTCATAATGAAGTCTCTCCCCTTAGCAAACAATCTATATACTGGAGTACAGGCTCTCAAGAATTCATTCTGGCCGGGCATGGTGGCGCACACCTTTAATCCCAGCACTTAGGAGGCAGAGGCAGGTGGATTTCTGAGTTCGAGGCCAGCCTGGTCTACAAAGTGAGTTCCAGGACAGCCAGGGCTATAAAGAAACCCTGTCTTGAAAAAACCAAAAAAAAAAAAAAAAATGCATTCTGACTTTTCGTCTCAGTCTTATTGCTTTTGCTTGAATGTGTTCTAGGTGCAAATAAAAGCCCAAGAAAAAATCTTGATTCCAATTGTCTGTTTCATAACTCTAATCCAAGACGAGCAGCTTTAAGGTTCATTGATGTGCTGGCGTAGCCGCTGCACTCTCCTACCCTCCTCGTGCCAGAGCACCCTCAGGTTGCACTCAGAAACACCCCAGGGAGCAGCTTGTTGACTAGAACTGAGTCACGAGTCTTTTCCTCAACCAATCACTGGCAAACAGAATGAGGTTAGCGCAGTGGCTCTCAACCAGATGCTGTGACTGACCCCTTAATACAGTTCCTCATGTTGTGGTGATCCTCCAACCATAGAATTATTTCCATGGCTACTTCATAACTGAAATTTTACTACTGTTATGAATTGTAATGTAAATATCTGTGTTTTCTGATAGCCTTAGGCAACTCCTGTCAAGGGGTCATTCAACCCTCAAAGAAGTCATGACTAGCAGGTTGAGGATGGCCGCCATCCTCCATGGAAAAAAGGTAGAAAACATGACCTTCAGGGCCTATTCCGCTCTACCCATCCCTGCCATTTTATTTTATTTTATTATTTTTAAGTTTGTGCATGTTTAAATGTTTTACCTTCATGTATGTCTGTACATCATGTGTGTCTAGCGCCCACAGAGATCAGAAGAGTGGATCAGGATCCCTTGGACCTGGAGCTACCGATGGTTGTGAGCCACCATGTGGGTGCTGGGAATTGAACCTGGTTCCTCTGGAAGAGCATCCCATTGCTCTCTTAACCACTTACGAGAGGCATCTCTTCAGCCTCTCCAGCCCTACTTTAAGGTCCTTCAGGACTTCTCTGGCAATCTTTCTGTTTGCTCATGTTCTTTTCCAGAGTACCACAAACCTTGACTTTATTTGTGCAAACCTCTTCTCTCAAACGTTAAGGCTAATATAACCCTGAGAAGGAAATGTTCTTGCATCCCAGGCATGGCCCCTTGGAGATTAGACTAGTCCTTAAAATAGAATGCTTGTGGGCCCGTTCCGTTATCAGAGCAGTAAGAATTCCTTATTGGTGGACCAAGAAAGAGTAACTACAGCACTCACAATCTACCAATCCTTTCCTTTATCCCCCTTTTCTATATACACGTACTGTACATGTGTGTTTGCATGTATATAAGCACACGTGTACATTTGGTCCTGGAGGTCCAGGGTCGTGCCGGGAATGATTCTCTATCGCTTTTCTACCTTTTCTATTCTCTTGAGCCAACCCAGAACCCATGCATGCATACGGCCGGTCCCTCTGCTCAGCTTACACTCTGAGGATCCCACCTCTGCCTTCTGAGACAGGGATTCCAGGCAGGCCACCATGCCCACCCAGCATTTTACATAGGTTCTGGGATCTAAAATCGTCCTTCTGCTTGGGCAGCAAGCCCTTTAACTGCTGACTCCAGCCCTTTAACTGGGGCCGGGGGAGACACAGGATATTTATGCCTCTTGATATCATTGTTGAGCTGATTATTTCTGACAAACGGCTGTGCATCAGAATCGTCACACAGTAGACAGCTAGCAATTTAGAAATATGCTAACCCACACATCATTTGAAAGCTACCTGTGGCTTGGTCTGGGGAAGGATGCTGTCTGTTCCCCAGAAAGAGGTGGGTCTTCTGAGAATGCTCCTTAGTGCTTCATAGCAAGCCCTTCTTCTACAGAGTCATCAGGATAATTTCAAATTTTCCAGTGGTTGTGCTCCGACAGTTTCTGGTAAGCAGATCTGATTGGGTGACCTTTGGTGACTAAATATCTACCTTCTTCGCTGATGGCGTGGTAAACAGCTCCTGTCTCTACTTTTCCCCAGAATCCATGACACTATTTTAGCAGTCGGAGAGGCTCAGGTCCCATCTGCTAAGTGCATGTTGCCTGTGCTCTGACAAGGGGAGTGTGGCGGGGGGGGGGGGGGGGGGTGTTTTGCTTGTTGAGGCAGAGGTTCCAGACCTCCTATAGATGGAGTTATAGGCAGCTGGGAACCACCCAGTGATGGATTCTGGGTTCTCTGAAACAGCAATGTGCACCCACATATGACACAGACATGTGTGTGTATACCCAGATTAATATATCTGGAACATTTTAGCTAGGTGCTTTTCAGGTACTTGCCCTAGTATTAGATACTCATACTGGAATTCTGAAATGTGTACACACAAGTGTGCGTGCACATGTGTGCGCGCACGCATGCACACACACACACACACACACACACACACACACACACACACACGTGTTCACATGCATGTGTATAATTTCTCATATATTGTATCCCAACTGTACTTTTCCCTTCCCCATGTCTCCCCATCTACCCCAGATCCATTCCTCCTTCATTTCCCTTCAGAAAAGAGCAGCATGTACTCTTGAGCACTGAGCCATCTCTCCGCCCTCCCACAGCCGTATTCCCACACTGCCCAGCCCTTGCTGTCCTTCTCTGGTCCCCTGTTCAGGCTTTTGTGCCTTGTGGGAGTGTACTCTTCTTGTTTACTTTCTCCTTTAAGCTTAAAGTCAGGATATGCACACATCACTGGTAATTGCCACTCACGTTCACCTTCATTCTCTTCTCTCATCATCCCAGGGATATTTTGCTTTGGTTCATGCTTTATTCCATCCAGTTATAAACGAGCATGTGTGTGAACACATGCACACGCGTATACACACATACACACACTTTCAACAGTTCCTCCTTTGTGTCACTTTTTCATCAGCTCCCTGGTATCAGTCTTGGAAGGCAAACTTTCTGTCTTTTCCCTGGTCACTCTTTCCAGGTTTTCTTCTTCCTCGGACACTCCCTGTTAGCCTCGTTGTCCACTCGTGGCACCAATGGGAGACCTTTTGTGCGAGCACTTGTCGAATGTTTATTCTTTCGCTGGCCTCTGATCTGCGACAATACTTTGCTTAGGGACTGGAGGGCAGGGTGGCCCTTATGTAGCCCATTGTGCAGGGTTTGACATTTATTTGGCTGTGACTAATGGTGAGTGCACCTGGTGTCTTAAGCAGCAGAGCTTCTTAAATTTCAGCATGCATCCAAACCGCCGATGTACTTATTCAAACAGATTGCTGGTCCCTACACCCAAGGATTTCTGAGTCACCAAGTCTGGGGTGAGGCCTGGGAACTTGGGGTAGTAGGCTCTCCGGTCACGGAAAGTATAGCTTTATCTGGGGACCACACTTGAGAAGCTCCGTGAAGGAACAGCCCAGGAATGAGTACATTTCTTTAAGTTAAGCGTTTGATGTTAGCCAGGCCTGTTGGTACAGGACTGGAATCTCAGCTAGGAAGCTCAGGCAGAGCTTCAAGCCTACCTGGTCTACAGGGAGGGTTAGGGACAGGGTTAGGACAAGGGTTAGAACTGGGGTTCAAGGCCAGCCTTGGCAACTTAGAGACCCTGTCTTAAAACAACCATTTTTAATTAAGGATGGTGTGTAACTCAGAGCGGAGATTAATGTGCCTTCTTAGTTTACAAGAAGTCCTAGTTCCAACACACACACACACGTACAGATTAATATATTTGGAACATTTTAGCTAGGTGCCTTTCAACATACTTGCCCTGGCAGTAGATACTCATTCAGGATACCTAGTATCTCAGATTTAAAAAGGAATTCTTAAATTGAGACATACAGGAAATTGAGACATACAGGAAGTTGTCTTAAGTATTAAGGAAGTGAATACTCTCTTTTTTCAAAAACAGATCTTGGGGTTGATGGACTCAGTAGGCTCAGTGATGTGAGAGGCTTGGGGCTGGTGGTGTCACCTTCCTTTGGCAATCACCTTGGCTCCTCAGCCGAGTTCTCCTTGATGGTCGCTTGGCTGTTGTATGGGGTGTTCCTGTCCCGTTCAGGTGCACCCCCTTCAGTGTCCTATCTTTTACATACACTGTCGAGAGCTATTGGATATACTGAAATCAAAATGGGGATTTTAGTCATGGTAATCATTGAGATGTAGGCAGAGCAGCCAGAGAGAGGCAGGTTGACTGGTGTGAAAGAGCAAGGACTTGGCTCACCTAAGAATGTACTGTGTGGTTCTTTCTCGACCTATTCCTTAGTAATGGAAGCTTTGCATCAGTGTCTTAACCATCTTCTTACATTCAGGGTATATCACTCCATAGGATCTTCCAGTTCCAAGGACTTTGTTGCTCGGCTACTAAAACAAAAAACAAAAAACAAAAAAAATGATCCATGCCCATCTGGAATTCTGTGGCCAGTCCAGCATGGCAGCATAAAATTACCAACAGACCCACCTCCTGGGCCAGAGGCTTTGCAAACAGGATGCTGCCCACAGGGACAGTGAGCTCCCTCACAGGCCGATGTCACACTGTCTTCCTGCCTTAGCCAGGGTGTCCCTGCAGCCTGCTCAGCCGAAGGCTCCCCTGACCCAGCCCCTTCCACCTTTTCTCCCTCCCCTTTGCTTGCTCGCTCGCCATCTTGCCCTTGAAGAAGATATCCGGGTCAGGGGTGATCCAGGTTTGTTCAAGGGAAGCATATGAAGAAAATTTGTGGTGAATCTGTTTCCTCCTGGGCATTGAGGCTAAAATTACATTTTGGCACCAAGTGTGTGAGGCGTCCTGGTGTGTCCTGTCTGTCAGAGGCTGGGGACTTGGCGAGGGCTTTGTTGGTTCTTTATTCCCAGGTCCTGGGCCAAAGCCAGGTTACCTTCCCTTTGAAGTAGCTTGATGTTTTCTTTCATAATCTTGTTAAATTTGACTTCTGTTGAAGAGGCACTCCGGTCTTCCTAATTTTCTTCTGCCTGTTCCTCTGATCCTCAAATCAATGTTGAGTATTGAAACTGCCTCTTGTGACTCCCCAGAGGGGATACGCAGCAGTACCTCCCCGACTTGGAAGCGGTTCACACTTTTTAACTGCAGCCTGAGCAAACCGACTGATTTTAGCGTATTTATCTTAAATGCATTTTAAGACGTTCACCTTTTAAAACATTAATGGCTTGGAATGGGTCTGTGTAATACGTGGAGTGGGGGAACAGATATTATGTAAGCCTTCCTTCCCTGCAGCAGAACCCCCTAAAAACGCTCCTAAAACATACCCTCCCCTCAAATTGGATGTTAGACATTTTGCTTTGCTAAGCTTTTGTTCGAAGCTGCTTTTTTTTTTTTTTTTTTTTTTTAAATACTCAGGCTGGGATTGTACTCCATCCTGCTTCACTTAAATATCCTTTGAAGTTTCTTCTCTTCCATATACCTGGCAGTAATCATTGTAAAAAAGCCCACTTTCTTGCACTTATAGATTTGATGTTGGCTGTTTCCCCGAACAGTGCAGCAGCCACACACTAAGTGCCTCAGGTGCCACGTGAGGTATCTGTCTTAGCCAGGGAAGCGGTTATAGAAGACTATGAGTGGGGCCATTTAGTGCACCCTAAGCTCCTGTTTGGAGGCCTGGTCATCAAAGATCAGGGCACCAGAAGTTCATTCAGTGTGTGATGACAGTGAACGCCTGTTCCTCATGGGGCTGTCTGTGTCCTCGAACGGGCCCACCTGTGTACCCTCAAGCCTTTCTTAGGGCACTGATCCTATTCATTAGCACACAGCCCTCATAAACTGATCTCCCAGAAGCGCTTGTGCAAGCATTCATAGGCAGAGGCCAGTGATTATCCTCAGATTTATTCGTTCTTTAGCCCTGCTCCCCTCCCCCATTGCTCTCCCCAGCCCACCTCTAATTTGTGTGGGTTTTCCTGGGACTCAATTTGTAGACCCAGCTGGCCTTGAACTCACAAACATCCACCTGCCGTTATCTGCCGAGTGCGGGGGATTAAGGCTGTGTACCACCTGCTGGAGCTTTATTCACTTGAGGTAGGGGTCTCTTAATGCACGTGGAGCTTGCTGGTTTTCAGTTAGGCAAGCTGGCCAGGGAGCCCCACTGATTTGCCAGGCATGACTGGCTTTTTATGTGGATAGTGGGGGGTAGACAGAGATGTTCCAAGCCCAGCAGCCTCCCAGTCTCTCAGTACTCATGGTTCCCTTTTGGGATTAGCCCCACCTCTGAGCGAGGTACCCTAAAGCCTTCCTCCTAGACCCTGTGCTTTGTGAAGTTGCGGGTTCTCGGCTCTCACCCTCATCCCAACTGTCCATCCATCCGAGAGGAAGCTCCATTCGAGGACACTTTTACACGCCCATCTGAGTGTGAACGAATTAGTAAAAATCGAGTGCCGAATCTTGATGTCAGTTTCTGGCAGTTGTTGGCAAAAGCCCAAATCAACTTCCTTTCACCACCACCACCACCACCACCGAGGGATTCTTGCAGCCTGGAAAATTAGCCTCAGCGATGGTGAAAATGTCAGCTGTGGAAAAGCAGAACCCCTATGGAAGTGCTAATTAATGCAAGGAGATGCACACAGCTGCACACAACATATTTAAGAGCCATCTGAACTGAACCTGTGAGAGTGTGTGTGTGCACGAGCGCAAGCCTGTACGTGTGTGTCTATATCAGATAAACAAATGAAAGTCTTTTTTGTAATTGTTTCCTGTGTGGTAATCCTTATCAGATGCATCCTTAGAAGCCAGGGGAACATCTTGCCCTGTCTCTGAGGGTTGCCGGAAGCGTCTGTGCGATGGTTAACAAGGCCCTTTCCGCCACTGGGGACAGCACACAGGCGGAGCAGCCTGCAAAGTAAAGCAAAGCATGGGGGGTGGGGGAGGGGTCCAAAGAATTTCTAGGCACATGACCCCTATGGTTAAGGACCTTGCATCAGAGGTATCTCCTAACCTTGGGGAGGCTGAGCCTGCGGTTGCTTGGAGAGATGATTCTATGAGGACAGTCTGTTGCAGTAAATCTCCAACCCCAATAAGCCCGTGCAAAAACACACAACTCAGTTACAATATTTATAAGCTGCACGCCTAGACTGGGCAGATCTACCACTACACTACTTCATTCCCCAGCTATGCGATCCCTTGCTACTTGTGGTTCTGCTCCATCTTCCTTCCACCTCCTCTTCTGTCTTCTCCCTCCCTCTCCCTCTCTTACCCCACTCTGAAACCTTCAGTCCCACCTTTCCCTTCCACTGCCCAATCACAGGCTCTAGCCTTTATTTGACCCGTTAAGATGGGGAGAAGGTTCACAGGAAGTCACCTGGGTACAGGACCCACTCCTCACCAAGGCTGCCCCTCTGGAGGAAGCAAAATTAGCATCGGAATACAATCCACACCAGGGCAACCCACAACAGTAGTACTTCCTCAACTCCTCTTACAGTCTTTACTCTGTGCTTACAGATCAAGGAAAGTTAGATATTTTAGGTTCTGTCGTTTGTTCTGGGTTTGTTTGTTTGTTTGTTTGTTTTGTTTTTAACAGTCTCTGAACATGAATATGGGCACATGTGCTACCACAGCACTGTGGCAGCAGAGGAGAGCCTTGGGTGTTGCCCCATCCCATGCCCACCCCTGTTGTTTTCTGCTAAGTACATTACATTCTTACATCCCAGGCTAGCTGCCGCCCAGATTCTCCTGTCTCCCCCTCCCATCTCACTATAGGAAGATGAGACCCAGTCGTCACAAGGATGTGAGTGCTCCTGGCTCTCTGTGGATTCTGAGCATTTGAACTCAAGTCTCCAAACTGGCTTGGCCAAGTGCTTTCCTCCAGGGAGCCATCTCCCACGCCTTCCCTTGTATGTTAATTTTGATAATTTTATTGGCATTTAATTGAAGTATAATTCACCGCATAGGAAGTCCATCCAGTGATTAACGTGTTCAAGGACATGACACCTAATCACACAGCCATCCTCAGAAGCGATATTTGAATGTTTCTATCATTCCAAAAAGAAAACAGATTGGCCGTTGTGAGCCACCTCCTTCCTGTCTTGCTACCGCATGCCAGATGGAGGAACCATTATCCGCTTTCTGTCTGAGTCTGCTTTGCTTTGCTCTTGGGGACTCAATTCCCAGACTGGGAGGTAGAACTCTGATAGCTGCTAGCTTGGATTTCCCAGCAAGTATAACCAGCCCTTGGGGTTCTTACTTCTCATCCTTCTGTGTCTCCTGACTCTTGCCTTGTGTAGCCCGATAGTAGGAAGGGTCCTGGGATAAATCGGTCCTCAGAAAGCATCATGGTTAAGTCACTGTCAGTGGGGGTAGGGAGGGGAAGCATTCTGAATGTTCCCATGCAAAGAACCCTTTCCCTTCCTCTCCCCCACCTTAGAAAGAGGCGTCATCTATGCAAACGTTTCCCCCTAATTGATTTCCACTCGAGCAAACAAAACCTGGGAAGCAGAGAGTGGAATTTAACGGCAGGTCCGGTTTTAATAAGCCAGTTGTTGATTTTGCTAATCCGCATGGACGGACCCAAAACTCCCGATTGAACTCAGCCACCAGCAATGAGGGGTGGTTGGCATTTCTCTAAATTACTGACAAAATTCTCCATCATCGGGGTTCAACTGCACGAGCTAATGAGGATCGTAGCAGGTAATTCTTGAGATATTTGAATTCCCAGAGCCAAGGTCCCTCCCTCTGCGTCCTCCGCAGTAAACAGGTGCCCACCCCCTTTCTTGCCCACATCCTTGAGCTTCTATAGATGGGAAAAAAGTTGGTGCCTCCTTTTGGTATTTTGGGAGTTTTATTTTTGTGCCTCCCGGCAGGCAGGCTCTCCTATCTACCAAGCTCAGGCCGAGGTGACAGGAGGGTAAGTATCTTTGGAAGCCAGGAAGTGTTTTGTAAATGCATGTTCATGACCGACTCTGTCTTTTCCCCTCTTGTTTTGTAGTTTTACGTATTAACTATATGGACATGTTTTTGTAACAAAGTAGCTTTTTTAAGCCTATTTGAAAGCACGCAGATAGCACAGGGAAAGTTATTTCCAAGTGCTGGGTTAGGTCGTGATTTGTAAAGATCTTATGGTTTGAAAGGGGGAAAAAATTAAAAATGTATTATATATTGATAATGATAGTTTACATATTTCAAGATGAAAGTTTTGATCCAAGAATGTGGTGAGGTGTTGGATATGTGGTGGTACTTCTCTGGCTCTTCCATCTTTCGTTGAAATCTCATTTAGATGTTTTTGGTATGGTGTGTATATGTGTGTGTGTGATATGATATATATATATGCACACACATATCTATCCATGTATACACACACACACACACATACATTTTCTAATAAGATTTATGATATACCCTTTCTGATACTGCCTTAAAATATTTAATGGCTTGTCATGTATCCTTTGCTAAATTATAACTTTCTGTGATAATAATTAAATCCACGCTGCTTCTGTAGAAAAAGATTGGATTTTCTGTTCTGTTTTGTTTTTAATTGTATGGTCTTGTTTGCTTGATTTTTTTTTTCCTCCTAAAATATTGGTCCAAACTTTCAGTCTCTTCCATTAGAATTTGAGTGAAAGCAAATGATTTTTTTAAATTGTGATTACTTTTATTTTGTGTGTGTGTGTGTGTCAGGTGTTTTATCTGTGTGCTTGTCTGTGCACTACATGCATTTCTGGTGCCTTAGGAGGTCAGAAGGAGGAGGCACAGAGAATTGTGAGCCACCATGCAGATGGATGCTAGGACTCCATCTCAGGTCTTCGGGAAGAGCATCCAGTACTCCTAACTTCTCAGCCATCTATCCAGTCCACAGAGAATCTTTTTACCTTTGATTGGCTTTGCCTGTGAGACCAGGTGGCTGCTGGCGTGGGCTGTGCTTATCACTGTGTAGCACGTATCTCCTTCCACCATCTCCCTAGTTATTCCCCATGGAGAGTCTGTGGTGAGAGCCCTCAGCCTCTATAACAGGGAAGTGGAGCAGAGGGGACTCTGGCCTTGTAGGCCTGAAGATATCATTTCCTGGGAAAGTAATTACGCCAAGCACTGGTTTTGGAGCCAGTGTGGCCACTCTGGTTCAGTCACCATGACATTATTATGGTTTGTGACAAAGCTCCAATCCTTTTGTCAGAAGAATCAATTCCTATTAACCCAGGTAAAAAGGATTTGGGTCTTATTCTGAAACATTTAAGAGTTTAAAGATTAAGCCCTTAAGGTGGGTATGGTGGCATACACCTGCAGTCCTAGCCCTTGAGAGGCTGACACAAGAAGGATCACAAATTCAGGGCCTGTCTGGCCAAACAGTGAGTTCAAGGTTAGCTGTGCTTTTATAGTCTCAAATCGGAAACCAAAACAACACAAAACAAAACAACAACAAAAACCTGTCTAAAATAGGACGCTGGGCACTATAGCGCCTCGATGCTAAAGCTCTTCTGTATCCTTACAGCAGACACTGATAACAGAAGAGCAAGCATCTGATAGGATCTTAGTCACTTTGGAGACACATGGGCAGTGCCATCTTGGTGTGTCTTATATAGCGACGTGTCTCCTGTAGTTAACTTTGCTCAGTTCTCTCTTAAAATAGGAGTTAATATTTCCCAGGAGTTGTTCTTTTTCGGTTTCCCACTCTGTAGGTCATTCATGTAGGCACAGCACTTTAGTCCTTGATGGGTATAGTCAGAGCCATGGTGGAAAAGGAGGAAGAGGCTGTGCTTACGTGGAGGAGAAGACAACCTTGGTATAATGGTATAGTCGTGGACATCCCTGGCTGCCCTGCCAAGCCTAGTCTATTAGGAGAAATGGATACAAGTAAGATGCTTGGCTCACATTCCAAGCCTTGCCATTGTACCTGAAATGGCCTTTCCTAAGTTGAGAAGGATCTGAGGTTGGCATATAGAATTCTTTTTTTTTTTTTAAATTAACTTATTTTTTTCGAGACAAGGTTTCTTTGTATAGCCCTAGCTGTCCTGGAACTCACTCTGTAGACCAGGCTGGCCTCGAACTCAGAAATCCGCCTGCCCCTGCCTCCCGAGTGCTGGGATTAAAGGTGTGTGCGCCACCACGTCCGGCTTAGAATTCTTATATTTCATTTTCGATTATAAGCTCGGAAATGGGGTCATATTGTCTTTTTAATATAGTATACACTTGGTGCTTGATAAATGTTCATAATGATTAGCAGTTTGAAAAGGAACTAGGGCTCTTACAGAGAACTTTGTTTCTCAGCACCCGCACGGCGGCTCAGAACCATCTGTAACTCCAGTTCTAGGGGTCGGATGCTCTTTTCTGGCCTCTGCAGGGAACACGGCATACACAGATACACAGATACACATGTAAGTAAGCACGCATATACACAAAAATTAAAAACCCAAACATATCTTTAAGATAGCCAGACAGCAGTCATATTATATGAAGTGAAATCCCCAGTGCTTAAAATTAATATCGAAGCTGGAGAGATGGCTCAGTGGTTAAGAGCACTGGCTCCTTTTCCACAGGACCTGGATTTGATTCCCAGTACCCATGTGGGAATCAACAACTGTACCTCCAGTTCTAGGGGGTCCAGGGCCCTTTTCTGGCCTCTGTGGGCACTTCATGAAAGCAAAGCACTCATACACATAAAAAAAAACTTAAATGGGAAAATTAATTTATATGCTTAGTCTGTACAACAAAAATAAGGTAAAGCATTAAGTCACTTTCCCATGGAATATATCTAGTTATTCAAAGTACGATTTGTAATTAATTGGAAATGCTGTTGAACACTGGCTGGGCTGTGAGCACAAGGTACCAGGACACTGAGATGACGTCATCATTGCACTCAGAGGCCTCGCAGCCCAGCGGGGAAAGGCAGAGCCATCACATGCCTAGAGGCTCACCGCTCTGACCTTTATCCCTATATGTCTCAGGCCAGGACTCTCTCTCACAAAGCTGTCTTGAGTTGTAGAATGGTAAAGCTGTGGGCATGTGTGGTGTCTTGTGTGTTTTAGAATAGAAGCTGGCAGAACTAGTGTCTGAAACTTTGGGCCACAGGTTTCCTGAGAACCTCTCATTCAGGGAGCCATTTTCTCAACATTGATATTAAGTAGCAGACACTGGGACATGGCAGCCTGCCTTAGCATGGCCACTGTACTTTTTCTATCTCACTAACAAAGTGGGTTGGGTCTAGTGGCATGGAAAGGCATTTTTAAAAAATGCCAGCTTCATGGTTACTTTCTAAAGTATCCTTGTCAAGATTGCCCAGTATTTCTATTCACTAGCCTTCTCCATTTTCCCCCGCATTCTTCAAAAGTGAAGAAATTATGTCTTAATTTACCTGAGTCGAGACTATGTCTGTTACTCTTAACAACCCATTTATTTATCATCTTAATAATCTTCAGGGTTTCTCCCTTACACCGTAAGTGTGCTGGTCACTCTCAAGACTCTGGAGAAAATTAAGTGAGGAGACAGTAACTTAGTGAACTTATAAAGGTCTGTAATAACAGCCACGACACGAATGGCCCTGCAGAGGGTGGGTTTGGTCCAGGAACACCCTGTCAGACCCCAAACCTGTGTGACACAGGTCGTCCAGATATGGGTGCTTGATCCAGCTCTGACCCTGGATGCCACAGCTCCTTACCTGAGTTGCAGCGGCATCGGTGGCTGCAGCTTTGAGCACGGCTGTGATGAGTTGGAGGTAGGTACTGGGGAGCGAGAGAAACCACGTGGGATAACAAGGACTTTAATGTGACTGCTCATGCGAACAATTAGGAGTGGAATTTCCAGAGCTGGCTCCTTGGGGGCCATGAGGACAGGAATTCGGGCCAGAGGACAAGATAAAGAGGAAGTGAGTAAGGTCCCTTTCCCGTCTGCCTCCGTCCTGGGGGTGGAATGGGATTATGAACCATGAACCACCTCCTTTACTCTTCTGAACGAAACCAGGGATACTTCTGAACGAAACCAGGGATACTTCTGACTAGCTTGTGAGACCGTTTCCACCCCACCAAGTCTCCTCAAGTACAGAGGCAGTAATTGGATGTTCTCTGTTCTCCAAGCAATTTCAGTGACCCAGGAGAGGTTCTGTTCACTGAGTGTTGCATCTGGTACGCATGTCTGTGCTTCAGGGATGCATTTGTGTATCTGTAAGGCCACCCCGATAAAAGCATGTATGTTAATATATAATACTTTTTTCCCATGTTCCCTGTCCTTTTTCATTAAAAAAAAAGAGAGAGAGAAATTTTTAATTTTATGGTTTCAAACTTTTAAAATTATTTCTTTTATGTGTGTAACCCACATTTGGCTGTATTAACCTCTGTGTGCCCCCCCCCCAACACACACACACACACTAATTTGAGATTCTGATATTGCAGCATAGCACTGATAAGAACTTTATTTGTGGCTTGCTAACATTTGTTTGGAGGTGTTCAGAAGCTGTTCTAGAAGGTTCCTTGAGTCCAACTACATTTTTGACGGAAAGTGTTCTTCTGCTGTGTGCTTCGGTCAGCCTGATTGGTATATGCCAAGCTTGGGGTAGGGCACTGGGTAGTAGGCACTCGGATGAAAAGTTGAAACCATTCTTGGTTACTTTCCGCCGGTGTTTGCTGTCCGCAGGAACTGAGCTCCTGAGATCAGAACTGCTAAGCCAAGAAGAGCAAAGAGAAAACACGGAAGCCGCTGTTGAACGGCTCAGATTTGATGTCAACTCCACACCTACCAAAAGCACGTTTGCTGTGCACAGAGAGATTTTCGGTGTGTCATTTGGTGGATGTGTTCAGTGTGTGCTAAGCAATAAAACTGGGGATGGTCTCAGTTACACATTTCCACCTCATGTTCTTGCTAGCCATATTTGTAAGACATAAACAGGCTTCGTCTTCTTTTTCTTGCTCACCTATCTCTTGGAATTTATTTATAGGAAGTTATTGGGAAAGTACACAAAATACTCTGTCAAATTATCTCTGTCAAAATGTTGCAGTGTTAAAATATTCTAAATAGTGATTAAGGCAGGTCAAATAATATGGGACAAATATGATAGAATACTGTGCAGCTGTTAATAAGAGAAGTTGTTATTGTCTTAGATTCCTTGTATTATAGTGGTTTGGGGGGTGTGCACAAGTGTATATGTGTGCGTGTGTGTGTGTGTGTGTGTGTGTGTGTGTGTGTGTGTGTTTCTATTTGGTCTTGTGCGACAGGATGTCTCTGTGTAGCCCTGGCTGCCCTAGAACTTACTCTGTAGAGCAGACTGGCCTTGAACCCAGAGATCTGCCTCCCTCTGTCGCTGCCTCCACATATTGGGATTAAAGATTTGTACCACCATGCCCAGCTACAGTGTTATATATTATAAAGTAACCTTTGGAAATAAACACACGTAGATACAAGCACAGGGAAGAACTGGGAAGCTGTACGAAGCACATGCTCTCACGGTTTCTCTGCCCCGTGAGATGCTTAGCGATTGTTTTTCAGTGTTTGACAGGATTGTCTTCACTGAAGACTGAGCACTCTCTGCTGTGTGTGGAGACCCTGTGTGCACTCACCTATCAGTGTTCTGGGTTGCCACATGTTGGGTATTGTGACTAATTGTGCAGTGAGCACTGGGGCACAAATATCTTTCCAAGTTCCTGTTTCCATCTTTTCTTTTTTTGGGGGGGGGGGGGGACACGGAGTCCTTCTATGTCTTGTATTGGGAGAGCCTCCATCTAGTCTTCCCTGGTAACTACACTGTTTTTCCGTTCTGTATCTAGGGCACAGGGAGACCTGTTTCTCTGCCTCCCACTGCACCAAGGATGTGACTTGTTATTGTTACTGTGGGGCTTTGTTAGTGCTGGCTCGTTACAGTTTTCCTCTAGTTCAGCCTTGCTTGACATCTGTACCGGTCATTTCACACTGAGAGCGTTCACCAAGTAGCACATTGTAAAGTGCCTCTCGGGCACTTAGCCTCCTTAAAATTAACCCTAAATAAATAGGAGCTTGTTTGTTCTTTGAACACACACACACACACACACACACACACACATGATTTCTGTTTAGCATAACCAAACCTTTCTGAACCCAGAGGCTGGTGATAGCTTCGGTGCATTCTTCGTTGTGACCTCCAAAGATGATCCAGTGTCCTTCCCCTCATAGTGCATCACTTTTTAAGGCCTGTAAGCCTCAAAAGCACAAACATGAGCCGGTTTAATTTAGCCTGTGGTCTCCGGCACTGTCTGATATCACATGCTGAGGTCTAATATTGGTTTAAAGAAACCACCAAAAGTCAGGCTTCCTCGGAATAGCTTCCGAATCACTGGGAAGCATTGCATTAAGATCCTAGACCCTTTCTGGCTCCTGGAGTCTTGGAACTTCGTTTCATCTGGATGAATCTTCCTGGCACGTCGTGATGTTCGGATGTCCTCTGTACACCCGGGGTCTCCTGGAAGCTCGTTAGAGGACAGACTGCTGGACATGGCCCTCAGAGAGTCGTCATACACACCCCTTTATTGAACATAGATCCTTTCTCACATAATCTATTCTGACTATGGTTTCCCCTCCCTCTACTCCCCCCGGGTCCTCCACACCTCCACTCCCATCTGGATCCACTCCCTCTCTGTCTCTCATGAGAACAGAACAGGCATCTCACAGTAATATTAAAGTAGAACAAAATGAAATGCAATAAGATAAAACAAAAACTCTCACACTGGAGTTGGCCTACACAAACAAACAGAAGGGAAAGAGCCCGAGAGCAGGCACAAGACTCAGAGACCCACTCGTTTGCACACTCAGGAGTCCCATGAAAACACTAAACTGCAGCGTCTTTTACAAAATCCTGGGGGCCGGGGGGCCAAGTACACTGCTACTGCTGTTTTGGGAACTCCACTCTAAAAAAAAATGCCATTTTAAGCTTTGTGACTGGACTCAACTTAGTGACAGCTCTAGTAATAGTATGGATCAGGTGAAGGGTAATCTTAGAGTCACTGGAGAATATAGTCCTAGAGGAAATAAAAGGGAACCTTTCTCTCAGAGCAGTAAAGAACATTCTACATCATTTAAACAGGGTGTGCACATGGGTTCTCTTACATCTGTACTCATAGTCTTGTTCTTAACATCTGACGAGGAAACAATACCGATACTTTAACTCATGGACCTGCCAGACAGAATTCTTTCTCAGCAGGAGCAAGACACCAGTCATCTGGCCATACTTGTGAAACCAAAGTTTAGTTTCCGTTAGAATTGTTTTCCCCAAGACAACGGCAGAGGGACCAGCGCAGGTCAGAACATGCCACGTCACTGCTTTACCCGAGGTTTGGGGATGCTTTCCTCCAAAGTCAACAAGAAGTAGAGAGGTGTTCGTGAAGGCAGAGGAGCTGTGTGCGTGCTCCTGACTTCCACCTGCCTGTTCCCCATAGTCTGTTACTTATGGAGGCAGGAGCGCAGTTGGTCATCCCTATTGGATGAACTTTCACCACAAAGTTTCCTGGAAAGAAACTGCACAAGCGTTACTTCTTATTACACGTACCAGGAAGCCATATCTGCCCAGCAGCCCAGCTGGAGTGGAGCCAGGGCGGGGCTTTGAAAACATCTGGGGGCTCCCAGGTGGTGTTGACCTGCCCACAGCTCCTACAGGCGCTGAGAAGGATACTGGTGTCCTTTTGTGATGTAGGGTGGATGTGGGTGAGCAATGGGGCTCTCTGAGCGGGCACGGCACACCCACAGCCACTTTGAGACAAAGTAAGTACACAAGGAAGCAGATGCTATCGTGGGAACTTTTCAAGGAAGGAAGGCAGAAAGGTGAGCTTTTGGCGCAGCTGATCACTAAGTATCCTAGGAACCTACGTTTTTCTCTGTTCCCAAAGCACAGATGTCCAGTTAGCTTACCTCAGAGAAAAGGTTGGGTGTGTGTCACCCTTGCTCAGTTCAAAAATCAGACTGGCTTATGATGTTCAAACATGGGATGAATGGGTGGATGTAGAGATGGATGGGTGAGTGGATGGATGGATGGGTGGGTAGGTGGGTGAGTGGATGGATGGATGGGTGGGTAGGTGGGTGAGTGGATGGATGGATGGGTGGGTAGGTGGGTGAGTGGATGGATGGATGGATGGGTGGGTAGGTGGGTGGATGGGTGAGTGGATGGATGGATGGGTGGGTAGGTGGGTGGGTGGATGGATGGGTGAGTAGGTGGGTGGATGGGTGAGTGGATGGATGGATGGGTGGGTGAGCTGGATGGATGGATGGGTGAGTAGGTGGGTGGGTGGATGGATGGATGGGTGGGTGGGTAGGTGGGTAGGTGGGTGAGTGGATGGATGGATGGATGGGTTGGTGGGTAGATGGGTGGGTGTGTGGATGGATGGATGGGTGGGTGAGTGGATGGATGGATGGGTGAGTAGGTGGGTGGATGTGTGAGTGGATGGATGGATGGGTGGGTGGGTGGGTGGGTGGGTGAGTGGATGGATCGATGGGTGGGTGAGTGGATGGATGGATGGGTGGGTGGGTAGGTGGGTGGGTGAGTGGATGGATGGATGGGTGAGTAGGTGGGTGGATGGGTGAGTGGATGGATGGATGGGTGGGTGAGTGGATGGATGGATGGGTGGGTGGGTAGGTGGGTGGGTGAGTGGATGGATGGATGGGTGGATGAGTGGATGGATGGATGGGTGAGTAGGTGGGTGGATGGGTGAGTGGATGGATGGATGGGTGGGTAGGTGGGTGGGTGGATGGATGGATGGGTGGGTGGGTAGGTGGGTGGATGGGTGAGTGGATGGATGGATGGGTGAGTAGGTGGGTGGATGGGTGAGTGGATGGATGGATGGGTGAGTAGGTGGGTGGATGGGTGAGTGGATGGATGGATGGGTGGGTGAGTGGATGGATGGATGGGTGGGTGGGTAGGTGGGTGGGTGAGTGGATGGATGGATGGGTGGGTGAGTGGATGGATGGATGGGTGGGTAGGTGGGTGGATGGGTGAGTGGATGGATGGATGGGTGGGTGGATGGGTGAGTGGATGGATGGATGGGTGGGTGAGTAGGTGGGTGGATGGGTGAGTGGATGGATGGATGGGTGGGTAGGTGGGTGGGTGGATGGATGGATGGATGGGTGGGTGAGTAGGTGGGTGGATGGATGGATGGGTGAATGAATGGATGGATGCATGTATAGGTGGGTGGATGGGTGAGTGGATGGATGGATGGATGGGTGGGTGGGTGGGTGGGTGAGTGGATGGATGGATGGATGGGTGGGTGGATGGAAGGTTAAACTTGTTCACTGGTGCTTTCTCCTTAGTGTCTGCATTTTAGTTGGTTTCTGTGATAAACACATAGCTGTGTCGACAAACATAGCATAAAATACCCCAGTAATCGAACCCAAACTTTCTATATTAGAAATGAAATCCAGTATCTAGGTAAGATTCTAATTTACATCTTGTTCCATAGTAAAGATCTCTCTCCCCTCTTTCTTTCCCTCCCCCTCCCTCTCCCACACAAAGAAAACTATCTGCTATAGATAAAGGGGCCACATTAGGTTGGATCTTACTGAAAACAAGGAAGGGCCAGTTAACATATGCCTCCTCCCAGATGCAGGGAAGCCAGTAAGTACAGGAAACCACTGGGAGAGAATCTGATCCTGAACTGTGGCCACGCTCTGACATACTTTTCATCGTTGCTGTTAATTAGATTGTCGGCGGCCTTTGCACAGCCCGCAGGGATCTGTAGGCATTTGTATGTAGTGTGATGCAGGTCTTGCCTTAGGTTTTCAGGCTTGGTTGAAAACTGACTTAAAGAAATCGTTGAGCTGTGCACTTCTTAAAATTAGAGCAGAGGCATTTGCGCATCTGTGTGTCCAGTTGCTTTTGGTAGAGTCTGCTTCCTCCTCTTTGAGTCTCCTTAGGCTGTCTTGCTATCTTGCTTCCTTTGCACTCCTTTCTGTCTAAAGGCAGAATGAGTCAGGGCGTCTGCGCACTGAGCCTGTGCGTCCTTGTGCGGGTTTGAAAGGGGCATCACGTGTTGGTGCATGCACGCTCCCTTGTGTGAAAGCCTGTATGCTCTTTCTGCTAATCTCTTAAGGGAGAGGCAAGCTCAGCTGTGCCTGATCAGTCCTGCAACTGTGTGACCTGGGTAGGTTCCAAGCCTGCTACTTGGAGAGGGATGGATTCTTAGCCTTTTACAGGTTCTTAGGAGAGCTAAACAAGGTGATAAGTGTATTTTCATTAAAACTGTCCAGAATGTAGCATAATGGCATCAGTTTCTTTCAGATTTTAACACGCAAAACAAGAATATGTCTTAGAGTAAACGCAATCCCTCTGCCTCCTCCTCTCCCCCCTCCTCTCTCTCTTCCTCTCCTCCCTCCTCCTTTTCCTCCTCCTTTCCCTCCTACTTTTCCTTCTGTCTTCCCTCCTCCTCTCTCTCTTCTCCTCTTCTCTCTCTTCCTCTCCTCCCTCCTCCTCTCCCTCCTCCTTTCCCTCCTTATCTTCTCCCTCCTGCCCTCCCTCCTCCTTTCTCTCTTCCTCCCCTCTCTCTTCTCTCCCTCCTCCTCTCCCTCTTTCTCTCCTCTTCCTCCTCTCCCTCTTCCTCTCCCTCCTCCCCCTCTTCTTCGTATGGTGCTGAGAATCAAACTCAGGACCTTAACTTTCTAAACACTAGTGTTCCACAAGCCACATACCCTTCAGGAGTCCCATTTTAATAAGCATTTTATCTTTTAACTTTTTGTTTATTTTTATGTGTGGATGTTTTGCTTGCATGTATGACTGTGTACCACATGCATGCAGTACCCACAGAGGCCAGAAGAGGGCGTTGGTCCCCTCGGCCTAGAATTATAGATGATTGTGAGCCATTGTGTGGGTACTGGGAATCAAACCTGTGCCCTCTGGAAGAACATCCAGTAAACTTAACCTCTGAGCCATCTCTCCAGCCCTGGTTATCATTTTATCATCATTTAATTAGAAAATATGGTCTCAGATCATCAGCATTTAATGGTATGTCTTACACTAGGTGATGTCTCTGATTTCAGCCTTAAGAAATCCTAGCAAGGGGTGAAATCAGGTTAGCTGCATCCATCCATCATGGTCCTAAGTGACGCGGTGACACTGATAGTTTACAGAGCTAATCCTGCATGTGCCACCACACCCCGCTCAAGAACTGCTTTTCTATAGGGAACAGAATTGAGCCTCTGTTGCATCTCCTGAGAGTTAGTGGTTGGCACCTCCCTCTGAGAGAGAAAAGCAATGTTGTACTGATCTGTAACGAAGGAGTGGGCCGTGGCCATGTTACCTGCTTTCTTCAGTGAGCTGATCTAAGACTCAGCATTTTATTAGTCCTTACAATCAGAGGCCACCTGTCGGGTGGGGTAACACCTGGGAGAGATGGACGGCTCCCCAATTTACAGCTGTTCTCAACGCAGACATTGCCCATCTCCGCATCCCACGACGAGTGCCTTGTTATTTATTTAATCTGGGACATGCTTGTAGCGCCTAATTTTAGGCTTCCTTTTTTTTTATTGTATTATATTGTTCTGTTTTAGGAGAGGGTGGGAGAGACCAATTTGGATCTGAGATAAAGATCTTCCAGGTGAGAGAGGCTCAGGAGAGAAAAAGAGAGGGGAGGAGGGAGAGGGAGGGAAGAGAGGGGGAGAAGGAGGAAGAAGAAGAAGAGAGAGAATGAGTGTTGGGCCAAAGTTTATGAAGCTTCGCTAGGAAGATTCTGGGCTCCTCTCCATCCAAATACTTTGACACATACTTCATTCACTTCTAACACCCACAGCTTGTCTCTTCTTGTCTTCTGTTTGCCCTCAACAGGTTAAATGCTGGTAGTTACAAGCCACTCGGGATTGACACAAGATACAAACCTTCGAGGCCACCGAGTGGCCAGAAAACAGGGTTTGGGCTGAGGTGTATTTTCTTTGGTTGGCTTTTGTGCAGTAGCCTTTAAAAGGGTGACACGGTGACACGGTAACGAGTGCAAAAGCTTGGCTTCCTCCCTGACTCCCTCCTTCCCCTCTCCTCCCTCCGGTCTCACCAGGCCCTACATTCTTTTTTTTAAAGCCGGACCTGGCAGACATCCACAGTCACTTCTGGAAAGCTAATATTCCCTCTGTCCCCAAAGCCTGCCTTTTAACCTAGCCAGCTCTCGCTGTGCACAGTTCACTGCCTCGCAAGCTCAGGGCCTGTTTCCCAGGAAGCACAGATCGATTAGAGCCATCCTACAGGGTGTGTAGAAGCTGGGAACCAGCAGGGAGTGGAAGGCGCAGGATCAGGTCTCAGAGCGCAGCACCCTGCTGTTATTGGAAGAGCGTGCAGGCAGGCATGCCCCGCAGAAACAGCCTGTTAACAACAGAATGTCCTTGTGAGTTCTACAGCTATGAACAGTGAGGAGAATGTCACTAGCTAAGGAGCAAGGTTCGTGCCCTGTGTGATCACAGTCAACAGCCACCTTTCTCTTCATTCTTACAGGGATTAGGGACATGCTGGGTCTTCAGATCTTGGCCTGGCAGTTGCCTGTCTGTCACATGGGATTTGTATTCTTGCATCTCCCTTTTCAACGCAAATAAAGCCCAAATGACAAGGTGATTCTAGACACTGGTTTATTTTTATTGAGGAGGAAGAGGAAGAAGAAGAGGAGCAGGAGGAAGAGCAGGGAGCGGGAGCAGGAGCATGGAGATTGGTTTCAGACCACAAGGGACTAAGGTGTATACTTTATATATCAAAGCAGACCTGGGCTCTAGAATACTTGCTCTAGCTCTGTCCTCCCCCTCCTGCTCCCCCTCTTCCCCCCACATTCCTTCCTTCCTTCCTTCCTTCCTTCCTTCCTTCCTTCCTTCCTTCCCCCCTTCCTCTTTCCCTCCCTCTCTGCCTTTCTGTGTTTCTCATACCTTCTCAGCTCCCCCCACCCTCCAATGCCCTGAATAAACTCTATTCTCTACTTAAAAAACAGCAGCAACAACAACAACAAAGCAGACCTGGCTTTTAGGTTCTCCCAGGATCCCTCAGACCTTACCTGGCATACCCTGCCCCCAACACTGCCCTTTCCAGCCCAGGGTCTGAGCTGCCCTTCCCCCAAAAGCTCCTCCCTATATAATCCAGACATTTTGGTCTCCTGCCCTCTCCTTCTCCTTCCCTTGTCTCTGTGAATGCACCCTTTCTCTCTTTCTTCTCCTGCTTCCCCCATGGCGACTTCCCTGGCCTCCCTCCTTAGAGCCAGAGAACTTGCTGGTCTGATAGCAGTTTCCCAATAAACTTGCCTTTAATATATTCTAGTCTGGCTTGAATTGGCTCCTTTCACTGGCAGAAATAACCCGAGAATGATGAAGAAGAAGATGATGGTGGTGGTGGTGGTGATGAGATAAAGGAAGTAATTAAAGGAGCCAGCAGTAACATCACATCACCAGCCAGGGACGATCACTCGTGGTTGTGGACATCCGGGTTCGCTTACTTCTGGTTTTTTAATTAAATCCACAAATGCACTTTGAAAAGAAAGAAAGAAAGAGAGAGAGAGAGAGAGAGAGAGAGAAGGAAGGAAGGAAGGAAGGAAGGAAGGAAGGAAGAAAGAGAGAGAGAGAGAGAAAGAAAGAAAGAAAGAAAGAAAGAAAGAAAGAAAGAAAGAAAGAAAGAAAGAAAGAAAGAAAGAAAGAAAGAAAGAGGGAGGAAACAAATTCGGGTTTAGGATTTGATCGGTAGCATCTTTTTTCAAAATCGGTGATACTTAAAATCCTGCTGTACCGAGCAAGGCCTGTGACATTTGATTTTAACCACAGTTGGAGATTAATGAATGTTGGCCGTTCTCAGCATTATACTGGCTAGTATCACATTGGTTTGTGTGACTGGGTGTGGACACAGACACTGAGCGCTTACTGTTAATCTTAAGGTTTCATTTATTCGTGTTGTGTGTTGCATGTGTGAGCACACATGTGTCAGAGGACCGCTCTTGGGGGTCAGTTCTCTCCTTCCACACTATAGAGGCAGGGCCTCTTTCCTGTCTACTGTTGGCTTGCGTGCTCCAGGCTAAGTGGCCCATGAACTTCTACCCATTGTCCTGTCTCCACCTCCTACCTCACAGGAGGGGTTGCTGGGTCTATAATAATTTGAGCCACCACGCCTGGGTGCTCCTGGGACTGAACTCAGGTCCGCAGGCTTGCTAGCAGTGAGCGTTTCTTACTTTCTAAATCATCTTGCCCGCCCTGTCTTGGTTCTTAAAAGTCAACTTACGCTGAGTATTTTACCATATTCTCAACAAATCTACACGATCGCAGTGGCCTCGCCGGGTGACGTATGTTTCTGCTGCCCTTTTAGCACTCCTGTTTCTGGGAAGTCATTTGGCTTCTGGGCTGACACCGGTTCCCTGTGAGGTGTGTTTTCCCTGGCTTTATAGGTCTGGAGTTAACAATGGGTAGGCAGTGTTCCTGGGTATAATTATTTGCTTACTTTGCCAGTGTCTTTTAGAAGCATTTTTCAAAAGCAGTGGTTAGAACACTATTTCTTTTCCTGGACCTCGCTTGTTTCATGTTTGTTTCAAAGCTTGTTACTTGTATGCCTCTGTGCAGTAACCCGAGGTAACTTGTAAACTCAGAAATGTGTTGTGCCGTATTGTATCCGGTGTCTCCGACTACTGTCACGCTGTCATTTGAAGCTTGCCTGACTGGACAGCGAGAGATGCGGAAGGTTTGGGTTGTTTTAAGAAAGAACTGATTGCACTGTATTCGTGTTTTAGCAAAGTGACTGCATAGAAAAATAAGTGGGACTGGGGAAAAGATTTGATATTTAAGAATTTGTACAAAGTTTACCCTTAAGGAATAGGGCATATGATACAAGAACTGCTTTGAAATTGCAGGTGAGCCAGACAGTGGTAGCACACACCTTTAATCCCAGCACTTGGGAGGCAGAGGCAGGAGGATTTCTGAGTTCAAGGACAGCCTGGTCTATAGAGTGAGTTCCAGAACAGCCAGGGCTACACAGAGAAAACCTGTCTCAAAAAACAGGGGAAAAAAAGGAAAGAAAAGAAATTGCAGTTGGGTACATGAAATTTTTGGGCCAGCTTTTTAAAAAGGCAGATGAGCTTCAGAATATATGTACATGTGGGTGTGCATGTGCACAGGTATGTATAATGTATCTATTACATATCATTTTAAAATGTAAAGAATACTGAAGAGGGACATGCGTCAGGTGTCCCACTTCCTAAGCAGTTGGTGTGTGGCAGTCACTTTCCTATCCTCTGAGTGGATTGTTTTGAGCGTTCTCAAGGCCTGGGCACTGGGTCCGTGGGTACGACATTCCTCTAGATACTTTAGGACCAGGCTTCATGCAGCCCCCAGCCTGTCTCTCTCCGTTCTAGCTTGTTTTCTCCGTTAGCAGGCATCTCCATCCACAGGCACAGAGGTTGGTTCTAGCCATCTGATGGGGCTCTCTTTACCGTTTCAGGTGGAGAGCCTTTGGGAACTTGCTGCATGACATTCGCACAAGTCGTCACTGTTTGCTGTGTCCCTCCTTGGATTTGAGCCAGCATGGCTTATACCACAAAAGTTAATGGCTGTGCTGCAGGTAAGTGTGCTCAGAGGGGGAAAGAGGAGGCAGGGGATGTCTCAGTTCAAACTACTTTTTAATTTTTCTTTTAATAATTGAAAAAATCATAATAAGTAGCCTAGAGAAGTAGAATTCCGAGGCAATTTTCTATCTGGTTAAAGTTGTTTCTTCTTTAATCTATTAGAAAACTCGCCTTAAAATACATACACACATGCACACATTAAGTGGGAGGGGGTATCAGAGGACATCCTTTTCAGTGCTCACTATCCATGATGTAGTTCCAGGTACTGAACTCCGATGGCTAGGTTTGGCAGTCAGTGCCTTTACCACACCAAGCCTTCTGGCCAGACTTTGCTTTACTTCAAAGTTCTGTTGATGTGTTGAGACAGAAAAGTAAAAATCTTGAATGTTGTTATAAGCATAAGGCATATTCAATTCAACTGAGACCTCTCTCTGAGTGACGGGCAACCAGTCCAGATGCTAAAAACCAATTCTTATGAGTTTCGTTTGATGGGACTAGCCATGGAAAGGGGAGATGGAGTGAACAGAGCCCAGACACAGTTTTGTATTTCCCTAATGTCAGTATTTTTTTGAGTAACTTAATTCACTGAGTGATCTTATAATTTTTTATTTTATACGCATTGGTGTATAATTGCCTGCGTGTTTGTCTTTGTGAGGGTGTCAGATCTGAAGTTACAGACGGTTGAGAGCTGCCATGTGGGTGTGCTGGGAATTGAACACAGGTCCTCCGGGAGAGCAGTCAGTGCTCTTAAAGCCGTCTCTGCAGCCCCCGTCACTGAGATCTTGTCTTTCTAGGTGGGGTGGCAGTAAGCAGGCTAAGGTTCTTTTACTCCCATCTTAGATATTAACTCTTAGTGCATACATTACACATACCACAATGACACGTAGGCTACAGGATGGCTGTATAGAAAGGTTAAAGAAGCCTTCCCTTGAACGTGGTCCCCCCAACCCTCTCCCTAAAACTAACTGTTCGGGGTTCACAGAACACAAATAGGCAACACCTCTCATGTTCTTATGAATCAAGGACGAACGGCCAATAAAAAGCACTACAAGACCAAACAACAGTCAGCTGCCATCAGACAGGTTGGCCACACGCTAACACTGCTGAGGGTTCTAGCTGGCTAAGGGGTGCTCCTGAGTCCTCCCGTACTCCATCTTCTCCAGTTCCTGAGATAGAACCGACAAAAGTGCTGATTCTAAAATGAGCATGTTGGTACTGTGATTTGTAAATTCTTGGGGTACAGTCCTGGCATAGGGGTAAAGACTATGAAAGGAGTATGCAAATTTATCTGTATTACCCAGCTTAAGAACTAAACTGTGCCAGAATGCAGCAGTTACTGAGTACCTACTGTGTGCCAGGCACTGGTTTGTACTAGAACACAGCAATTACTGAGTACCTACTATGTGCTGGGCACAGTTTTTATACTAGAACACAGCAATTACTGCAATATAGCGAGCGGTGAACAAGGCAGGCATGAACTTCTGCCCTCTGGGATTGTATACAGTGGAAGCCTGGGTCTGCTGTGTGTTCAGGGAATGCTAAAATAGAGCATAAGTTTACACCACAGAAGTATTTGGTGTCTGAGTTCACATTGAATTGGTGGTCTTCTGCTTGCTGACCTGGGCAAGCCTAGCCCACCCATACCTCTCCCACTACAGCATCCTTCTTGCCACTTGCCCCTCTCTGCCTCAGTCATTGCCATGACTGTCTCTTCTTTAGCAGAGTTTCAGCTCTACCATTTTGTCCACTGGTCCAGTCTGTATGCATTCATTCAAAACGCTTCTAGTGACTGGAATCTGCTCTCGTGAGCTTGCTTCATCATAGATTGATAGTTTTTGCCTCTTTGGTAACTAGCTAGGCAGTAAGCAAGGATCACAGATGAGAACAGTGGCTGGATGTCTTTAGGGTTTCAGAATGGGGACAGCCTGCTCTTCTTCACCCAAGTTCCCAAGTCATGTTGCAAACTCCTACCCTGATTGATACCTCTCTAAACACTAATTAATGTTGTGCAACTTTAATTAGAGCTTAGGACTCCTTCAGAAGTCGAATACCAAGTGGCGGATTTGTCAGGTGAAGATAATAACATGTGTCCCCTCGTCTTCACAAGACAGGTGTAAGGAAAGACAAGACAAGCTGTGAACTTTGTCATGCATTGTTTCCTGGTTCTTTTGAGACGGGGTCTCCCAGGCTGGCCTTGAACTCAGTCCTGTTTCCTCCTCCTGAGCGCTGGGATTGTAGGCATGTGCCCTTACATGTGGTTCATGGGCGCTGGGATGATAGGCATGTGGTTCAGAAGAGCCTTGATTAAGACACACAGTGCAAGTCAGACGTCAGAGGACGGGTCTGTTGTTGTCCCTGTCATGAGCCCCTGCTCTGGTGCTTATGGAACCCTGCCAGGTGCTGAGACGGTAGAGCAAGCTTGCTCTCCTAACACTTACATGGAGCGAGTGGATGAGGACGATCAAGTGACTTTTCTGGCCAGTGACCATCCTCGTGCTTGCTAATAGTTTCTTTCCCTCCTTTGTGGCCCCTCCCTCTTGTAGCTAGATGAGCATAACTTTCTGCAGATGTCTGCTATCTCACCATGACTGCTCACACACCACTGACTACGTTAAACACTAAGAATGGTTGTGGCTGCAGCGATGCTCAGAGGTTGAAGAGCATTTGCTGCTCTGGCAGAGGACCTGGGTTTGGTTCCCAGCACTCAAATAACAGCTCACAACCATCTCTAACCCCAGCTCCAGGGGCTCTGACTGATGCCCTCCTCTGACCTTTATGGGTACCAGGCATTCTAGTGGTGTATGTATACCTGTGCCGGCGAACACGCCTACACATAAAATAAAAATATCTTTTAATTCCATTTAAAAATTTATTTTGATACCATTCATAAATTTGATGGGAAAATAGAAGTGGGAGGGATACTTACAGGTTTTTGATATTTAGGGGTTATTTCATTTGTTTGTTTGGGTTTTTTGTTGGTTGGTTTGCTTGTTTTTCAAGACAGGATTTCTCTGTAGTACTGGCTGTCCTAGAACTTGCTTTGTAGACCAGGCTGGCTTCAAACTCTAGATCTGCCCATCTCTGCCTCCTGAGTGCTGGGATTAAAGGTATGCACCATCACCCCCTGGCTCCTCCCACCATATAATAGGTCTTATTTTTAGCATTTTCCCTTCCTTGTCAGACAAACCTAGGGTTTCAGTAAGTTTTCGTACATTTTGGTATCCAGCCATTGGCTTTAACGCTGTCTGTATTCTGCCCGGCCTTCATGGAAAATAGCTTTTAAATTAATCTTTACAAACAACTTCCTGATCCCCCTTGCCATATTTCCAGCAGCTTGGTTACTCTTCCTTTTTTCGTTGGGGTGTTTGGAATGAAAGTTAGCCACGCCTTCACTCGTGGAAGATAGTGATACAGAGAACTTCCTTTTGCCAGTCTTCTCCTATTCGTGGTTTCCTAAGGGTCATTTCACAGCAACAGGAGCTAAAAGTGTACAGCTTTTGTAATGGCTTCAGTAACTGTCAGGGCTTCAGTGATTTGGCTGTGGATTTTGTCTCTGTGCTGATCTCACATGAGGTACAAAGGGCACTGATAAGGACCAGGTCAAGCAGACGGAGCCCGGGACTCCTGCAGAGCAGGCAAAGCTAGCTGCAGCGCCCACAGCCCACTCCGGGGTTGTGTAAATATTTTTTCTGGGTAGGCACATTTCTCAAACAGGACTCTGAGCCCACTGCGAGCCTAGCAGCTGGAATTTCAAGTTTAAACACTACTCCACATTGACTAGCCTGCTGTGGTGTTTTCCGAGACCATCTTTAGAAAGGACACAGCTGAGCTACAGTGTGTTCATGATGGTGAGTCCCAGCCCTGCCATTGGTTACCCTGGCCCCACCAGCAGAGCTCAAACTGCTTAGAAAAATCTCGGACGTCCCAAGACTTCTCAGGGTCTCTTGGTTCCGTTTGTAATAGGGTGTTAGCTGCGTGTTCTTATTGAGCGTGTTCTTATTGAGCCTGGTATTTTCCCATAAGAATTGTCATTAGGCTGTCAGAAAAAGCCAAGGGTAAAAACTGAATTTCTTAACAAGAAAATACAGGTAGGAGCTGGGCGAGGGAGGGTGTTCCTTTTATTTCAGTTGCTGGCCTCTCCTCCCTCCTCTCAGATGGCAAAATACAAGCTCACACTGGCTAAGTGTTGACACTGACAGTGTATGTAATAGCTGATAAGATGGCGTGACAAAACAGACCAAGAGATGTGTGGGGGTACGCACACACACACATACATACATATAACGTATTATGATGTACTTATTTTGTGTATATAAGTAATAAATATATTATTTATGTATTTATTTCAGGCAAATTTACTAACACTTGAAAAGTGGAATAGTTAAAAACAAGATGTCCTTTAAGATAGGAATTATGGTAATAGTTTTTTTTTTCTTTACCATGTGTTAAGTTTCTTAATGGACATGATAACAGTTGTGTTTATAGTTTTTTTAATGCACATTACTGTGCATTGTTTCATTGAGTTAAATTAACCTCTTTAATACCTTATATTTCTTTATGGTACCACACACTTCCTTCCTAGCATTAGCTGTCTGTATGTATTGGATTTAACTAGATTGTGCCTTTACCTTTTAATAAAACTTAGATATTAATTTTTATTGAAGGCTCATTCCACACCAAAGGTCATAAGTATAATGATTTTTCTTATAGCAATGGTCTTTGACAGGACTGTTGCTTGTTCGTCTGTTTTGTTTCGGTAAGGCAAGTAGTTTTGGGTTTTGTAACTGTTAAAATGCCAACACCAGTTACAACTAGAAGACCCTGGGTTTTGAAGTCTTGCCAGTGTAGCTAAACAGAACCCCAGAGTTGATCCCCACCCCTGGAGAGGCTGAGAAAGATCCTCCCTGCTCAGGGCTTGCCTGCTGCATTAACTCGAAAGGCTTGGTCTTAACCTGCAGCCAGCATCGCCTTCCCAGCACTCTTCCCTCCAAGGCTCGCCCAGTCACAATGGGCTAAGCGTCAGGTTTCAAGCAGTCGAGCTATTAGGGCTGAAGCTCAGCTGTGGCTGGTGATTCCTTCCAGTGAGTACCAGCCTCTGTGTGCGTAGGAAGGACAGGGGAAGGGCTCCTGTGCCGGGGCAAGGCAGAGGAACCCTGGGCTGCAGATTTCTGCTGCGGTGAATCTAAGTGCTGGCACAAAGCCAACACAGCCTTTGCCACCAGGGTTCGGAAATCCTCTGCTCTGGGACTTCCCATGGTGAGTATTGCCATTTTTATTTATTTATTTATTTTTTTTTTACGGTTTACACTTCTGCTCTTAAGTGGCTTCAGGGCGCTAGAGGCATCCATCCATGGACAGCTCTCCTTCTCCAGGCTGTGCCTTCTTCCTGTGTTCTAGAGAATTTCAGTTCATCTCCTTTGTGCAGTCTCTGAGAGGTTTCTATAGACTGGGAAGAAAAGGACTGACCAAAGGGCCCAGTCTCTGCTTTGGGCTTCTTTCCTGTCAAAAGCTGTTTGAGTTGATCTGGCATGAAGAATATTAGCATACGTCTTAGATTCATAGAAGCAAGAAATTCTTTCTCTTTTCTGGAAATTTTTATAAAATTGCCTTGAGTAGACTTTGCTAATAAAAACTTGATTGAGGATCTGAAAATAAGATATTACAGGATCAATTCAAACTACTGTAGACATTCTCGGGCCAAACGATGTAAGATATTCTCTCTCTCTCTCTCTCTCTCTCTCTCTCTCTCTCTCTCTCTCTCTTCCTTTCTTGACATCTCCGTGAAATGTATTCTGAGTGAGCTGTTCATTATCCCATTCATTTTCATATTCTTTATGCAAAATATGCTCGTGTTTAGAAGACAAGATTGTGTTCAGCTTTTAGGCTCTATGGTTCATTAGAAAGACTAAAACCAGACATTTTTAAAATATGTGTTGCCCATTTGTGTCTAAGCACTAGTGATCTCGGCAGGAAGTTTTCTACAGACAAGTGGCCACCCCACTTAAAAATTATGTTTCTATTTTGAGGATTTTTAAAAATATAGTGACCACATTCCTCGTCCCAGCCATTCCTAGGACCCGTGACAGCTGGAATTCAAACTAAGCAGTATTCTTCAGTCCTCTCTCATCAGTAGATGGAAAGTAGACTACAGACAGGAAAGTGTTGCCAAGGGTCTGGGAGTGGTGTTTGCGAGATTTAACCTGGGACTTTAAACATCTGAAGTCCCAGCTCTGCGTCATTGTATGGGAGGCCAGACTTGAATGATTCTTGACAGCTCCTTCTCCCGGATCAGAGGTTGTAGACTTCATCACTTCTTCACCACGTAAACCTTTATTTAAGGAGCCGGGCTGGAAATAAGCATTCAGAGATGTGATTTTTCTATTAAAAGTCACAAGCCCTGTGTTCGTTCACTTGCGTTCTTTTTCTGTGACTTCATGTCACTGAAGAAGGGTTCTCATTCCCACGTAATCTTTTGCATTTTGAATATACTTTTTTGAGGCTGGAGGAATGTCTCCGTGGGTAAACAACTGCCTGCTGCAGAGACCTAAGCTCAGATCCCCAGCACCCATGGAAAAGCCAGGGGTGGCTGCAGATATCTGTAACTTTAGCATCGCTTGAGCAGAGGCAGGTGGACTCTGAAGAGTGCTGGCCAAACCATTGTAACCAATCAGTGAGTTCAGGAAGAGACCCTGTCTCAAAAGATATAGTAGAGCCAGACAGGGTGGCGCAGCCTTTAATCCTGGCCCTTGGGAGGAGAGGCAGGTGGATATGTATGAGTTCAAAGCCAGCCTGGTCTACATAGTGAACTCCAGAATATCCACGGCTACATAGTGAATACACACACACACACACACAGAGAGAGAGAGAGAGAGAGAGAGAGAGAGAGAGAGAGAGGAGAATGAAGGAGGAATATATCTGCTTGACCTGTACATACACACTCACATGCATACATACACCAAAAAAGAGAGAGAAAAAAGAAAAGAAAAGAAAAGAAAAGAAAGGAAAAGAAAAGAAAAGAAAAGGGATTTTAAAAATTCAAATGCTCTTGTTATTTAGAACCAAAGGTGAATCCCATGGCTTCTGGATTTATTCACATAACAGTTGGTTGAGTGGATAAACCCCATCAGCTTTGCAAATAATTTTGTGAAAACATTGATTGAAGCACACCCAGTCTACATTTCCTATCCCTGCCCTCTTCTGCCTTTCTCTCATATCCGCTGCCCCTTAGTCCAAGGTGTGTTGTTCCTCTGCCACAGATGTGTGTTAGAGTCTCCTACAAGAAAAGGGACAAACACTTCAAGCTAGAGATAAGAGGAGGGAGAAAAACTGGGCGTTTCAGATGGCTCACAAACCTAGTGCTTAATGTCTTTGTAAAGCTACAGTTGTCTGTCAGCTCTTAAATTTTCTTTCTCTGTTATCAGTCAACCTCTGCCTAAGTCCAGAGACCTACCAAGGTACAGCTGATTCTCTGTCCTTCAGTATTATTTTGATGGGCTAGGGGGTTGTATTCCAACTGGGGAAAACTTTGGGGGCGTGGCCTGTTTGCCTGCTCCTGCCAACTTCAAAGATAAAGGCTGGTTTGTCATCCCGTGCCCTGGCAGAGGATACCAAAGTACCTGCTGGGTCTGCGTAGCATGTACCCTCACTGGAGCTCTGCCTGCAGGGTGTGAATCAGCCTGGTGATACACTGGTGTTTACAACACTGCAGGGTGGAGACCTGGAAGTTGAGGCCAGTGTGGGAGGAGGGATGGTTTGCCCGTGAAACCATTCCAACAATGTAGCTTACAGGAAAAAGTTGCAAAACACGAAGCCCCGCGCCACCAGATTTTCCCCCGCTAGTACCAGGTTCTAGGTAGCTTCCAAATCTGCCCCAGGGACAGTGTGAGAGGGATGCCCCTAGTATGTCATAAGTTTTAGGGCTGGACACCTCTGTTGGTCCCCAAGGGGCCACAGTGAGCCCGTGCTTCTCCCCTCACACACACCCTCAGCAGTCACACGAGCAGCTGTAGGTATTTGTCCTGCGATGACATTGCTAAGACCTTATCTGGGCACCAGAAAATATCAGCTGGAACCCACAATACCCCACAGTAATAATGAGAAATAAAAAATCCCAAAATAGCCGCCTTCTAAATGGTTAAAGGGATTTCAGGCCCCACCCAGGGCTGTTCCTCTGTGGAATTATTCTTCGGTATTCCCTGAAGACTGTGACACTGGAAAAGGAATCCTTGCCAGGGGTGGTGAGTTTAAGCTGCAGTGACATTTAGTGACTTGTAGGGAGAGTGATGGAAAACTGCAAAAATGCTTGAATTCAGAAGATTCATTCATTCGGCGGTTCACTTCAAAATTCCCGCTCAGAATTACATTTGGCAGGGGCAACCGCTGATTTCCTGCTTTGTGTGACAAGCCAGACTTCTTCGGCCCTGGAAAAAATGTCTCCACCCTCCACCTCTTCTTCCCCTTTCTCCCTAGGTTATGGTTTTGTTCTGCTAGGGATGGTTGGCAAGATTTTTCTGCTCTTCTGTTTCCTCAAATACTTTTTCCCCATTAACTTTAGAACTGTTAAAAAACAAAACAAAACAAAACAAAGCAACCTCTGAACCTTTCTTTGGGGCCAACTATGACATACACCATCGTCTGCTTCTGTTACCATTGAACCTGACGCCTGAGGGAACCACATGGATTTTCCCAGGGCTTGAGGGAGTGAGAGGCCAGACAACTGTGCAAGCGGGAGGTGTGCCTGCTCCATCCCAGGCCCAATCCCCAGCCTGAGGCTTTGCTTGAAGCACTATCTCTGGGCCTGAAAGCGTTTCCTGTGTCTATGAAAGCAGGCTCTTCATCCCGTGACTCTCTGCTCTACGTCGCTGTTCCCTGACGGATCCGATGGAATTTCTCTTTCCTTTTTAAAATCATTTCTCATCATCTCCTTTCTTGGTTCGGTTTGTTTGTTTTGATTATGTATGTCTACGGGTATGTAGATGAGAGTGCAGACAGGTAGAGTCCAGAATCCAGAAGAGGGTGTTGGATACCCTGCAGCTGTTGTGAAATCCCTAATAGGAATGCTGGTAACCAAAACTCCAGTCCTCTGGAAGAGCAGCAAAAGCCGTCTCCAGCCCTTCCCCCTTTCCTCTTCTCAGTCCCAAGAGAGTTTGACATTTCTATCAAATGATCGCCATCACCTCCTTCAAGGGTCCTGTGCTTCACCCACCTGTGACAAGAGGTAGGAGTCGTGCTACATAGAGCCTCTGTAGACCTTGCTTTGTGGACCAGCCGATGTCCTGGTCAGTCACATCTTCAGAGCCCCTGTAATGCGCTGGCTCTAACAGTGTCCACAGGCTTCACAGCAAAAGGCAGAATTGTGGGACTGAAGTGGGCCCTGCCGCTTGCCGGTCTGACATCGATCGGTCCAGCCGTAGCGTGTTCTCTACCAGCCTGTTCTCTCGAGTCCCTTGCTCTGCAAGTGATAGTCACACTTGATCTCTCCACTTGGGTAAAACAAGCAGATGGTTTTGACCGTGTCACATGCGCTAACTCCTGTCCCACTTCTTGTGCAGGGGGGGCAGTATCTGCTTTCTCTCCTGAAGGCGGGCTTCAATGACGTCATCAGTGAGACTCTGGATGCGGAGAGGGGTGCGGAGTAGTGTGCAAGAGAGGGTAATGGGCACGGCTCTCCTCAGGAGGTTACTCGGGCTATTTGGAAAGTTCTTTACGGCTCCTTTGTCCCTTTCGCTGCTTGTTAAGAAGCCTGCCAGAGGGTGGAGGCGGAATACCAACGCACTCTTTGGTCAAGCTTATTCAGTCTGGTTTTGGTGGACTCCTTGGAACTGTGGGCGAGACCTGGGCTGGGGATTCTGGGAGTGTGGTCGGCCCTACTTCTGCCTCACTGCTTTTTGTACATCTTTTTTAAGATACGAAGAAATAAATCGCCCTTCCCTTTGTTCGGTCAAAGTCTTTAAGGTAGTCCTTGTGAACATTTAAGGTTTTAATTCCCTTATTTATTTCTGTGCCCCGTAGGTGATTTTTGCCATTTGACTTTTTAAAATGTTGGTTTCAGCCAGACCTGGTGGCACAAGCTGTAATCCCAGACACTAAGGAGACTGGAGCCAGAGGATTGCACATTGAAGGCCTGTCTAGGCTACCAATGGAGTTTAAGGCCATCCTAGACAATTTGGGAGACCCTGTGTCAAAATAAAATATAAACAGAAGGCCGGAGATATGGCTCTGAAGTGGTGTGTTTGCTTGTAAGGCCCTAGGTTCAATCCCCAGTGCTGCCAAAGTAAAAAGAAAAGCTACAACTAAATGTTGGTTTTAAATCTTGGCCAGACAGACCCAAATCTCTTCCTTTAATCTGGTGAGAAGAATGATGGGGCAGCAGGCCCTGTGGAAGGAAACCCAGTGAGACTCCGCTCAGGGCCATAACAAAACAGGCTTCTCTTTCTTTAAGATAGGACAGTGAGATAGTGTCCCCTTCCTCTGACACTCTCCTGAGAAGAACCACACCCCTTTGCTACCAGGACACACCCTTCTCCCATTGCATGCTGGGTGGCCTCTCCTGGGAAAGCCTGCCCTTCCATTGAGTCTCATGAACAGGTCTTGCTAATCCAGGCCTGTAAAAGAGCCCTCTTCCAACACCCAGGGTGGGGCCTGGTATACACCCCACAGAAGGAACAGGGATGCAGAGTCTTGTTGACCTGCCCTCTTATCCTCTGCAAGTCCTGTGGCCCCCTTGGTTGGTAATGAAAGGTGGGTAAAGGAGCATTAGTGCTATGAGAAGGAACTGCACCCACAGTTCTCCAGAGACACCCAGAGGTCCACACTCACACCCCATCACCAGCCTGAAGGGATTCGAATGTTTAAGGCTTAGGAGGAAATCTCCAATACACTAGAAACAGCCTAGACCCTAGGAGAGCTCTCAACCTGTCTCTAAGGATGAACACCGGTCAGTAGAAAGGTTCTGCAAGCTACTCATGTGGGGAGGATATGGGGTGTTGTTTGGGCTGCTGTCCTTGTTGTTGCTCTAGTTTTTGTTTGATTCCTTGGTTTTGTTGTTATTGTTTTGGTTTTTCACGACAGGGTTTCTCTGTGTAGCCTTAGCTGTCCTGTAGACCAGGCTGGCCTCAAACCCAAAGCTTTGTGCCTCTGCCTCCGGGGCCATTGCTCTGCTCTCGTTAGCTAAATAACTAAATTTAAATGTGAAGGATGACCGAATTAATATGCAACAAATTAGATCTTTTTAAATTTTGAGTTATATGGTGTTTTATTTTTCCTTCAATGACTTTGCAAGATGAAAGCCACTGTCAAATAAACTGGAGGCCTTAGGATGTAGGTGAGTTGGTGGAGTGTGCCAGCTCAGCGTGTACAAAGCCCAGAAGCGCCAGGCGTGGTGCTGTGCCCAGAAGCAAGGGGAGAGGGTCAAGGTCACCTACACAGTTCAAGGACAGCCTGAGCTTGTGAACCCTGAGGGGACAAGAAAAGGAAAATGATTGAAATGGGGATGACATTGGAACAGAGGGGTATCAGGTGTCGCTGCCTGAAACATAGCAGGGGAGGGGTGAGGTTCTGTTTCTCCAAAGCATTGTTTTGAGTTCATTGCCCGGATATTTAAAATTGCTTCATTTCGTATATACATAACAACTTCTTCTTCTTCTTCTTCTTCTCCTTCTCCTTCTCCTTCTCCTTCTCCTTCTCCTCCTCCTCCTCCTTCTTCTTCTTCCTCTTCCTCCTCTTCCTCCTCTTCCTCCTCCTCCTCCTCCTCTTCCTCCTCTTCCTCTTCTTCTTCCTCCTCCTCCTTCTGTGTTAGCTTCTTGAAGGACAAAAAAATAAAATAAAAATAAAAATCAGGATATAGGCAACACTGACCATGGATGACCCAATAACACAGTCACCAGAGAAAGAAACAGGGGCTCCCTGGGTCCCCCGATTTCTTAACGCGCTTCTCCTGTCAGCTCAGGTACTTGACCCGGAAGGCACCTAAACTGACCTAAGCCCCAAGGGTGCTTGGGTTGTTTATGAGTGTCTTAACTCGACTCAAATTCAGAAGCCAGGAAGAACGTTGTATGGTTCTCACTCCTGGCTGCAGGACAGAATCCATTCGTGAACATCTGACAATGCTGTTGCCCAGGTTGGGCCAGGCCCCAGGAGGTCTGATTCCTGGTGGGTGTGGAGATCAGCTTCTAACAGAAGCCAGAGGGAGCTTGTTAGTGTCCAGGGGCTGAGGACTTGTGGGAGGTTCCAAGATGTGTGCCAGCCCCTTGAATGACAGAGCTAAGGTGGTTACTGGCACCTCTCTGTGCCCAGAGTCCTGCTTGGCTGTGAAATGAGGCCATGAGGTGAGTCCCTGGTGCATTCACAAACACCTTGAAAGGAGACAAATATGGGAGTTCTGCTCCCTGAGGGGGGTCGGAATTGAACTTGTCCTGTATACCCGAGGCCCTCAGACACGGACGGCCCTGTCCAAGATGGAGAGGACAGAGCTCTCGGATTTTATACAGAGAGGATATAAGGGGTTTGCTCAGATGGGAGCAGGTGCAAGCTACTCTGAGAACATTGGTAGGAGAGGGGGCAAGCTGCTAGGGGGCGTGGTGGGCGATTAGGTAAGGGAATGAGAAGCAGCCTCGGAGGGCACTGGGAGAGGTGAGAGGGGGTCTTGCTTAGGTTTCTGTTGCTGTAACGAAACACCATGACCAAGAGCAACTTGGAGAAAAAGGGCTTATTTTACCTACACTTGCAGGTAATATTCCATCGCTGAAGGAATTAAGGACAGGAACTTGAGTAGGACAGGAACCTGGATGCAGGACCTGATACAGAGGCCATGGTGGGGGGGCGGGGCTGCTGCTTACTGGCTTGCTCCCCATGACTTGCTCAGCCTGCTCTCTTATAGAACCCAGGACCTCCAGCTCAGGGGTGGCCCCACCCACAATGGATGAGGTTGCCTCCGTTCAGATGACTCTTGCTGATGTCAAGTTGACATAAAAACTAGCCATGACGTGGGGCCGGGGGGGGGGGGTTGAGTTTATCTTCATTGCTAGGGATTGAACCTAGAGCTTTGGGTATTCTAGGTAAAGCCTCTGCCACTGGGCTACACTCCAGCACCCAGAGCTGGTGTTTGGCTGGCCCTTGGAAATGAGATGAGTTTTTCCAGAGAAAAATAAGCTATGAATCTCACTCGGCAAAGAAATAGTAAATGCAAGTCCCTAAAATAGCATTACTAAAACACGATATTGACAAGTAAAATTTAGCAGAATGTTTTTACAGAATCAAGACATGACATGCGGATGCTTTCCCTCAACTTACCTCTTAGGGACAAGTTTTTTTTTGGGGGGGGGCGGGATTAATATTTAGTTGGGTTTTTTTTTAAAGACTTATTTATTATTATATGTAAGTACACTGTAGCTGTCACCAGAAGAGGGTGTCAGATCTCATTACGGATGGTTGTGAGCCACCATGTGGTTTCTAGGATTTGAACTCAGGACCTTCTGAAGAGCAGTCCGTGCTCTTACGCACTGAGCCATCTCTCCAGTCCACCCCACCCCCCTAGTATTTAGTTTTAATATAACAATGTGGCTGTATTAGATTAGGTTTGTTTTTGTTTTGTTTTGTTTTTTTCTGAAGTTGGAAGAAAAATTCTTTACTGAAATCTACCCATACTTAGCCTTCCCCATGCTTCAGAAGCGCCAGTTCCCTTACCCAGACCCACTTTCCCTCCATGAAAGCCGCAGGACAGAGCATGCCTGACTGTGCAATGCAATCCTCTGCCATCAGGGCAGCAGCAGAAGGAAGTTGTGCGTGCGCATGCGCATGACGTCAGCTCATCTGTGACCTGCAGAGGTGGTCACACCTGCTTTGCAGGGTTCTGTGAAGGGGGATGAGATCATTGTTGGGAAAAGCGCTTGCTTGGGAAGGTGCTGGTGCTTCGTCTATGGGTGGATAATGACAGAATGACAGAAAGTAGGCAGCGCGGACAGGCGGGAAGCATGTGGGCAGGCAGGTGCAAGAATGCCACCTAATACATGCGTTCTTGCTGTGGGGTTAGGATGGAGGGCTCTGAAACACATAAGCAAGGGAATAGCGATGGGGACAGAGGTGACAACGTGGGACGGGCTTCCTGAGGTGTCCACCGCGGGGTCCTCATTAGCACTTGGCTTTGCTCTTCTCTTGGTGAAGGGTAGACTGCAGGGGACAGCCTTGCTATGGTAGCTCCATTGGATGGCAGAGCTGAGGACCGTGGGTGTTTACTTGTAGTCGCAGAGCTCCGAGGCCCCTGGCCTGGTGGAAAGCCATGGTAGGACCACCACAGCAGCCTGGCGACTGTAGAGAGTCTCCTTGATAGTCGCCTTTTCCGGCCACTCTCAGCCTGTCAGAGAAGCAGCCTCAGAGAATCCTCGCCTCCCCAGCTCTTTGCCCTCTTGCCTCCTCTGTCTGAAGAGAATGAAGAAAAAATGGCTCTTTCATTCTACCTGGGCGGGCATCTCTGTGGCTGATTTTTCCCAGGCAGGAGGAAGTCATCTTTTCTGGTGTTTCCCTCCCTATCTTCTGTCTTCCTCTGACAAAAGACTAGACATTTATTTGCATACAATAACTGTTGACCTGCCAGAACTCCCCTTCATAGACGCACACAGATGGCTCCGCACAGCATCAGGTACAGGACACAAAAGCCAAATAATTAGCACCCATTGCTTTATGTACTAAATCATATTCTTACTGGAGCATAATGTTTGTAAAAAATGGAGCAGAATGCTTTTATCAGATCAGAAAATACTGCATTGTGATGTTTTCATTAGTTTAATTATTTTATTTTGTATATATAGGTAGTTAGCCTGCATGTATGTGCACTGATGTGTGTGAAATACCCAAAGAGGCCAGAGAGGGTGTCGTCAGAGCTCCTGGGAACTGGGGTTACAGACAATTGTGAGCCACAGCATCTGTGCCGGAAACCAAACCTTAAGAGTACAGCCAATGCTTTGTTTGTTTGTTTGTTTGTTTTGGGTTTGTTTTGTGTTTTTTGTTTGTTTTCGAGACAGGTTTCTCTGTATAGCCCTGGCTGTCCTGGAACTCGCTTTGTAGGCCAGGCAGGCCTCAAACTCAGAAATCCGTCTGCCTCTGTTTCCCGGGTGCTGGGATTAAAGGTGTGTGCCACCACCGCCTGGCCTTGGTTTAATTCTTAATAACAACTTTGTGATATCAATACTCAACTTTGACTAAAATAATGTGACTATCATACAGAATTGTATTTTAAAAAAAAAAAAACCTAGAAGTCAATTTCTCTACAGAAAGCAAATACTGAAGTGTTTAGGACATTTAAAACTGGGTTTATGATGATAGGTCCCTAACCGTATTTGCTAGAATGCAAACTTCACAGATAACGTGGGTCACTTCGCATGTGTAAATTATAGATCAGTTTTTATTTTTAGTCCAGAACCAGGGGTTGGGGGAGGTGAAGAGGCCCCATTCAGTTCTCTTACCTAATGGTGGCATTGCTGAATAAAGTAACTTAGAATTATTGGGGCTTGATATTTTAAAATCTGTGACACTGGGGCTTTGCTCTTGATTTCTCTGTGAACCAATTGGTTATTCTGGGAGAGAGAGGGGGGAGGGAGGGAGGGAGGTTGAAATAAGTTTAGCTTTTCACAGAAAACCCTCTGCTGGGCAGATGAGCAAACAGAACCCCCCTGTATGGTTTCAGCTAACAGGAGGATGGGCAGAAGAGCAAATGATGGGTAGATGTAGAGGGGCATGGGCGTCTGAGATGAGCAGAGAAACCCAACAGGGCCTGTGAATGCTAAACCCTCACCGCTTTCCTTGTAGCTGCCCCTAGTTTGGGTCTTACAAGGTTGTCTATGAGAACCCCAACCAGCAGCTATCTGTGCTATTGTTTGGGACCGGCGCCTCTTGTTTGTGTTCTGATGCAATTCATCAAACCTTCCATAGGGCCATATCTACCCTATACGCTTTGGTCAAGGCTGCTCTCTCTCTCTCTCTCTCTCTCTCTCTCTCTCTCTCTCTCTCTCTCTCTCTCTCTCTCTCTTTCCTTTCTTCCTTCTTTCTTTCCCTTCCTCCTCCTTCCTCCTCAAAGTGATGAACTTCATCATTAAAGAGACACAAGTTTATTCATTTTTCAAAACAGAAGCAAAAGTGTGCCCTTTCATGCCACCGCACCAACAAAACGTACGTGTTCTGAAATTAATTCTCAGCCTTTGAACTTCAAGTCATTTAGGTTGTGTGTTATGGGTGGGGTGGGAGGTGGGCTGTGCTTTACATGTGATGTTTTTAGCCTTCAGAATCCATGTTGCATTAAATAAAAATACCCTCAGAGAGTCTCCAGCCCAGGCTGGGGCAGCATCCGACCAAATCACTTCCTACTACTGGCTTGTTATAATCTGAGTGATAGCACAGATTATAACAAGGACCCCTTCTCCCTCTGGCTAGAGAGTTGGGGAAGAGGGAAGAGTAGAGGAACCTTGGCTGCCTTTCTCTCTTCCTAGAGTTAATGGAGCTCCGGAGCTCCGTTTCTAGGGCAGTATTGCACGGAGGGAGGGGGATTTGAGGAGTTGGGGGGTGGGGGGAAGGCCCATCTCGGCCTGTTGTTTTCTGTTAAGATCCAAGTCACGCAGCTTCATTCATTGGTGATTTTGCTGTCTCACAGTGCTCAGTGTCATGGAATTAGACGCCATGGCTATTAGTCGGTCAGGAAATTCCAACTGGGTATAAATAAATAGTCTGCCGCAGCAGCTCCTGGGCTCGGTGCCTGTGAGTGTGTGGAGTCCCTTTAATGCTGAGGGGAGTTTGCTGAGACTTAGCTTCCTGCCTCGCTGAGAATGGCAGCTTTTGTGTCCCTGGGTGGGTAAGTAGGAAGGCCCCAAAAAAAGGAAGGGGAACGTGACATGTAGGTGGGGGTTCCTGCATTATAAAGTGGACCTCTGTGTGTTATGAAAAATATTTGCCTTTACTACAGGCTGGAAAAAATAACTCGGCACTTGCCTCTCGGTTCAGTGAAAACTTTCCCTTTAGCCCATGGCTTTGGCACAAAGATGTCCTTGTAGCTCTGGTGACTGACTAATTCACATCGATGTTAAAGCTTGAGTTTCTGAGTTCGTGGCTTTCTTAAATTCCAGGGTTTTCCTTATGTTGTTGTTCGTCCATCCCTCCTTGGACATTTGTTTTCATGTGTTTTTCTTTTCCTTTTAAAGATTTTGTTTATTTTGTGTGTTTTAATGCTGTGCCTCTGTGAACTATGTGCATGCCTAGTGCCCACAGAGGCCAAAAGAGGGCATCAGAGCCCCTGGAACTAGAGTTGCAGTGAGCAACCCTTCGGTGCTGAGAACTGAACCCGGGGCCTCCGCAAGACAGCTGTGCTCTTAACCGAGCTGCCTCTTTAGCACTCGCTCTTCTGTTTGTCCGAGATATAAAATCTGGTTTCCTGTATCAGCTCTGTAGGGTCTGGGATCCCTGCAAAAGTTCCCCCAAACATTCCCAAAAGTGTAGTTGGCACCCTCTCTATCAGTCGGAGCTTGGATACTTGTCTACTTTTTACAGAGTTATCCTTGTCACCTGGCCTGCTTTCTGTTTGTGCTTAGAGTTGCCCAGAATTCTTTTTATGTCTTTTGCGGTGGGACAGGGTTTCACTATGTAGCCCTTGCTGATGTAGAATTCAATATCTAGACCAGGATGGCTTCAAACTCAGAAATCTGTCTGCCATTGCCTCTGAGTATTGGGATTAAAGTCTGCTCTACCATTCCCAATTTCAATGTTTCTTTGTGGTTTGTTTGGGTGTTTTGTTTTGTTTTGTTTTGCTTTCTTTTTAATTGTATGAATATGGTATTTTGCATGCATGTATGTCTGTGTACCATGTGTGTATCTGGTACCTGATGATGTCAGAAGAAAACATAGCATTTCCTAGAACTGGAGTTACAGATGGCTGTGAGGGGCAAGTTGGGTGCTGGGAATCGAACGTGGATCTTCTTCAGGAATAGCCAGTGCTCTTAACTACTGAGCCATCTCTCTAGCTCTGGCATGGAATTCCTGAGAACAAAGGTTGGGAAGCAGCTCTCCGCTGGGTGGGGGAGATGAGGCTGCGCAATATTTGATACCGGTTCGATAGCCAGACAGTGAACATTAGAGAGCAAACAGCTCAGGATGGCTGGTGAGAAGGCTGTAGATTCTTGACTAAGAGTTGATGCATCTGTTGTTGGCTCTGAACACTATGGAAGGATAGTTGTGCCAGGCACATGGTACCTGCCTCCCCCATGCACCTACCTCCCTGGTCCAGCATACCCCCAATAAGACGTAAGCTATTTTGTTCCCAGGAACAGTAGCTGGCCTTTTCCACTTTCTTCCTCCCCACTGCTATTGCCTGGCTCTGGCCTCTTGACTCATGTCCAGGGTAGAGCCAAGAGCATTGCCACTGGGTTTCTGTATTTGCAGGGTGGCTCAGTCTTGTTGGCCAGGAGGCAACTGGAGCGGTGCTGGTCAATGGGCCCTGCAGAGCAAGCCACAGGCCCTGCTAGAGCTCCCCCTGGTCTGAAAGCCACGGCGATTAATTTCTACTTTCACTCAAACACTGGCATCATGCCCTGACAGGGAATTTCGGTATCAAAAAAAAATCGGTCAAGCTATTCAGTCAAGCAGTGGCCATAGAAATCATGGAATAATAGTGGACTTGTTTTACACATAAAATATGACTGCAGTTTTTGGTGTCTGGGTTCCAGTTGTCCACTGCTTGACCATGAATGAAGACCCATTTATAGCTCATGTTCTTGTTCAGCACAACGATAACTATTCCTTTCCCCAGCTTAGGAAGGCCCTACTAAAGTGACCACCATGGAAATGTACTGGCTGGTTCTCGGGCAGTCTTTGTGCAGTGTTCAGGTGCCCTCCGCTCTAAGGACGTCCCCAGAGACAGCAGAACGAGCGCCATTCAAGTACCTTCTCACATCCCTGGGGGAAGAATATATTTTACCTTGTCCTAGTGTGCTTTTAGAAGTTAAGGTGCCTGTTCACTTTTGTTTGACTTCCTTCCTGTGTGTAATTGGACACAATTACCCCTCTACCTACCAGCCCCCACTCCAATATATTATACATGTGCTCATGCATACCTGCTTCAGGGGCTCAAGAGAAAGCTTAGCAGATTCCCTTGATGTTAATGCAGACCTCAGACCTGAACCTCATGGGATCCTGACAGATTTAGAGGTAGAGTTCTGCATAATTTCTGGGTTATCAGGGCTGTTACTGATTTAGTCATAGCACAGGACCCCCTGCCTCCCCAGCATCCCTGATGATTCTCACAGCAGTGATGTAGACACCTATTTTTATAATTATATAGTTGGAGGATAAGCTAGCTTGCCAATAACTAGCAAGTAGCATGGGCAGTCTGCCCCGGCTTACCTGCTTTTAATATATGATGTTGTTCCCTGCCACACTTACTCATCAGCAGATGCACAGATGTGAGGTTTGATGCCGACATATACTAAGCACATGGTATGGTAAGCACCAGGCTGGCTAGGCACTGAAGGATTTTTTTTTTAAACATCTGCTCAGTTCCCACCTCCCTAAGACATTTTCTGTTGAGGGTCGGGGGTGAACCATGTGCCTGCTAACCACGACGTGGGTCATTGGATACCGCAAAGGCTTTAGGAGCATGGTGGGAACAAGGCAACCTACCGTGCCCTGAAGAGAATGGCAAAGGCTGTAAGTGGGGCTTTGAGGAAGATCAGACATTTGGCATAGGGCAACACAGCTGATGCCGACAGTTGGTAGAATCTGAGGAAATGGTGTGGCTGCACCGAGGGAGAAGCCACAGATGGGGGTGAATGGGGTTCGATATGCCAAGGTGAGTGGGTAGACACTGGGAAGTGCTGGGTTGAGGCTACCCTGTGGGAGACGTAACGCCACAGAAAGGAACTTCAGGTGATATCTTTGTAATGGGCCACCAGACATGTCAGTCTGCAGAATTGAAGGGGATGCTATATGTTGTCAAGAAAAAGAAAAAAAAAGTCTCAAAAAAAAGGGAAAGTCCTCAAATATGCACCAGAGAGCAGACTTGACTGCTAAATCTTCAAAGCAAACATCATCAGGGGCCTGGCCTGGCTGTATTCACGTCCCTTAGAAATGGGAAGGAAGAGAAGGAGGAAGGAATTTGAAATGTAAGTAATTTAGTCTCTGTCGGTTTGTAACAGGTATGCGCTTCCTTTCTTTGTGTCTTTTGAGAATATTTAAAGAAAGCCTTTTTGTACTGCAGATTGACCTTCTGGTAGGACCCACAGATGTTTCTAGAGTCAGGCCACAGCTCACTTGGCAAATGCGATTCTTCTCCCATCTTAGTGGATCTCACAGGGGCATGACGCCAGCCTTGATCCCAGTTGGCTTCTCACTTTCCCCTTCATAACTGACAGTCTGTTCTGTCATGAGGTTTTCAGAGACCACAGCCCTATCCTCATCTTTGGTGGGAAATATTCCATCCACCGGCCTTCGCATCCATTCCTGTCTCCATCAACCACCGCCGTGATGGTCGCTCTATGGTAATTTTCTGTTCCCATAATCCTTACCGCCACCGTCATTAGCTGGCACTCTACTCTAGCATTATGGACTCGGAGATACTTATCAGTTGGTTATTATCACTAATTATATTATTTTGAGTTCAAAGTGTCCAGTGGGATTCCGGAAGAGTTTCTGAGCCAAGCAGACCTCTGACAGTGGTTTGAAAGAGCAAATGTGTTGGAAGTTGAGAGCGATGATTGACAGGTAGTGGGGTTAGCTGTGGGGTTCTAGATGCTTCCCTCATACAGTGAGTGTCATCATGCAAAGGAAGAGCTAGGCAGACAGGAGCATTCAGGACAAAAGGCAAGCCAACCCCAGACCCACCTTGCAAGACCATCTAGTGGGTAAATGAGGTTTTTGAGGTGGGAGGGGAGGTTATTTAAGTCCACCTAGACCCTCTCCATGTTATAGAGTCCCCACCCCCAACCCCGTGAGGCAGCTAGTCAGATGTGGGTTGAAAAATTAAAGTTAAGGAAGAGTTAAAAGTACAGAAACTCGGGCTGGCTGCCAGGTCAGCCTTGTGGTTGACACTTTAAATCCCTGCCGTTCCTCTCCCAGAATCTCAGAGTGTGGAGAAAGCCCACATTCCTTCTCTCTGTGCGCTAAATCAGAGCTTGGATTCCCTAAATGTCCTCTGCCTGCTTCCTGCCATTACTCCTGCCACCTCTGTCCTTCACAGATTAGATTGACTGTTGTTTAATGACCTCCAGAAGAGGAAGCCCCTCCCCCACCATTTTTCTCCACAGTGAGTCATTGGCTTAAAGAAAAAATATTTTCCTTTTTAGCGGCAGAATGGGGCAGCAGATAAAGCCTGCCACAGCCTTGGTCCCGGGTCTGATCTCCGGCTCAGCTCACAGAGGTTAACATTTGTCAGGACTTCTCAGTTTCCTCCTAAATACAGGGTGGAGAGGTGGAGAGATGGGCACCAAGTTGCAAGTCAGCCAGAACATGTAGGTTTGGGTAATTTAATGTCATGCCACACTGACTCTCTTGTTAAGCAGACAATACTCACTTGTGAGTCCGAAGAGAAAATTTGTTATCGCAATCCTTGGAAGCCTACCAGGAGCTGTAGAAGGGAATTTTAATACATAATCCTTTGACTAGCCAGAGAAATCTTATTAAAACGTAAATGGACCATTTCACTCCCTCGTTTAAAATACCCAATAGCTTCAAGATGCGTTTCAGGATACAAAGCTGGTCTTGCCCCATACTGCCTTTCTGCTAGATTGTTTCTCATCCCCTCCCCCCACATACCCTAATGGCTGCAGATCCCAAGATCACTCCCTACCCTGCCCTTGTGAGGTCACCTCCACAGCAGTGACTAAGGCAGTCACTAACCTGTACAGGCACTCGTCTGTCTCCTGTAGATTGTTAGGTTCCATCTGCGCAGGCTCAGCCCGTGGCTGTTCTGTTCAGCACCAAGCGGCTTGGCCCGTGTTGGTTTCTTCATAGTTACTAAGTGAAAAACTAAATCTGTCTTCCTCCTAAAGTGAGGACACCCCCACCCCATCCCCATTTACAGAGTGCGGTGTGGAGCTGGGATAGGAAGGAGGGCTTTTGTCGGGCTCATGTGCAGGTTAACAACCGTGACACAGCTTACTAACATGGCGATGAAATCTAAGGATTTAAAGAAAGGAGCACCACACTGTCTGGCAGCCACATAGACGAAGCAAACTGTGAGGCTGCTGTTCCGCCATGGATGCTGTCAGGGAGTCTGGTACTTAAGGCTTTTGAAATACCCTTTCACTTTCCTTATTTGCATGCAGTGTTTGGACTAGCTGTAGGGAGGCAGGGGCAAGATTAAGACAGGCAGTATACATACACTCCCAGGGCAAAGAAGTCCAGCTTTCTTCAAACAGAGCCTAGCGTTCCTGTGTGGCTGAATGAATGAATGGCTTTTAGCTGGAAAAGAACCAGGTTTGAAAGGAACTAACCTCTGTCTAGAACTTGGGCAGCTGAGGCAGATCTGGGGTTTGAGGCCGACCTGGGATACAACATATCAAGACTGTCTCAAGAAGCAAATTAAGTAAGTCCGTGAAACAAAGTTAACTGTTTGATAATATAAGACACTGTGCCTTACCTGCCACCACACATCCTTTAACAGCAGAATACAGAATACTAATGTTACTGGCATCTTGCTTGTGGCTTTCCATATAGTGAATAGTGTAGATTGGTATTGGGGGGAAGGTGTTTGGATATGAAAGCTTAAGGCTCAATTGTCGGCAGGAGCGCTTCCTGCTAGACCTGTTCTGAAGGGCCTGGTCCAGTTCCAGTTCGTGCTTTCTCTATACCACTGTCTTTTCCTGGAGGAGCTGGCTTGCTAACTCTGATGCCTCCAAATGCTGAAGAATTCACTTCATGACCAGCACCATTTAGTTTATCTTCATGGCTTTCATGCCTGCTTCCCAGCCATAGCTGTGGGTCCCCCATGATGCCCCTAGCTGTAGCACGCCATACTCGGCCTCTTGTCATGGTGGGACTCTGTGGCAATGCCACACTTCTATGACACTGATTCAGCTCTTCAGCCAGGTCCCCATGCTTCCTGTGAGAGGGGGACAGTTTTAGTGGGAATTAACTCTTTAGCTTCGGCAGTCAGTGTCTGTTGAGTATAAACATGTTAATCATGTGTGCGGTTGTGGCACACGGGTGTAATTATCCTTCATGGCTCGCTCGGTAATTGGGCTTAGAGTGTGCAGCAGAACAATGAAGCCATTTTGCCCTGACTAATAGAGTTATAATATCAGAGCCTTGTCCATTTAAAAGTCCAAGGCACATTCGTTTGGAAATGTCTCCTGCTTTTTGGCTCATAATAAAGAATAGCTCATTATGGTAGAAGTCTAGAAAAATAACGAGTGTTTCTTACTCGAAAGTGGCATTTTCTCAGAAAGATAAATACTGTGTGTTGTCTTTCAGATGCTGGGTCAAGTAAAACAGGAACTCTTTAGAAAAGGGAGCACGAGGGAGGGAGTGGGAGACAGGAGGAGTGAATCAGGGAGTGGGGCGTGGGGTATGACAGAAGTACATGGTACCCATGGGTGAGAATGTCACCACAAAACCCATTGTTTTAGACAATGAATATACACTGGTTGAAAAGATGGACGGCCAGGCACGCTGGTGCAAATCTGTAGTACACCACTCTCAGGGCAGACATAGGAGAATCACTAAGTCTGAGGTCTACAGAGCAAACTCCATGCCCTAGAGATACATAGCAGACTCTGTCTTTAAAAAGAACCCCTGTCCCTGGCACATAATGTTATAGCCCACTGAGAAATAGAGGGGTGGCAGGCAACAGCCCAGATGTTTCTGTATGCAGATGTTTTGCTCTGCTGGACATCTTCAGCAAGGATTTCTTGGCTTTGGCACTACTGGCGTTTGGAGCCTAAAGGCTATCTTGGGAGAGGGGGCAAATATTCAATGCCACCTCAGGCCACCACTGAAGCATTCGCCTATTGTAGCGCTCCCTTGAGGTGTTGCCAGATGTCACCACGGAGAACAAAACTGAATTGAGAACCACTGCTGTCTGAGCTACTAGCTGGTGAGGCAGAGTCCGTTTCAGGTCTTCCCAAATCGAATATCATTTGGACGGAAAATGGCACTTGTTTATAAAGTTACAATTGATCAAGTAAATAATGCATTGAGTCTGGGTGAACTGATTTCTAACGTGCCTGTATCTCACTCACAAATGGAGAAGAGCCACAAGAACATTGCTACACTGCTGTTGAGGCCACAGATGGGCCTTTTTATGGGGTTTGGAGTTTTATAGGAGGTAAATCTACACATAAAGGCTAGCCTTATCGGTGTGATGATTCCGATTTCCCTCTGAGCTCATAGGGATCTGTCCTGGACTTGGGGAGCCTTCTCTAGTTGAGGCTGTCACGGTTTTTTGTGGTCAGCCCTAATTTCAGACCAGACTGACAGGGTAGAGATGAGAGGAAAAAGGACTCGATGACCTTTGATTTGCAGGTGTGAGGCCAGCTCAGGAAGGATGCTGGCCTAAGACCCTGCTGCAAACCACATTCAGTGAGCAGCGGAGTCTTCCAGACAGGGCTGCTGCCAAGGCTGCTGAGGACCCTCCACTCCTGCTAAGCCTCTTGTCTGTTTCTTTTTCCTATGTGTGCCATCTGCACTAGGCTGTGAGCCCAGTGAGAGTGGAGGTCTTGTTTCTTTCCTTTACATTGTATCCCCAGCTCCTACAACAGAGAGTGTTAAACAGTGAAGAGAATGGAGCATAGGTTTTGTTTGTTTGATTGTTTGCTTTAAAGATTTATTTATTTTATGTATGTGAGCACACTGTTGCTCTCTACAGACACACCAGGAGAAGGCATCGGATCCCATTACAGATGGTTGTGAGCCACCATGTGGTTGCTGGGAATTGAACTCAGAACTTTTGGAAGAGCAGCCAGTGCTCTTAACCCCTAAGCCATCTCTCCAACCCAGAAGGATAGGTTTTAATGCTTCTCAATATTGATTCTAAGTTGCACACATAAATACCTGTCTTCCCTGTTCTACACTTCCCAGTGGCTAGTAAGACTGTTGCTATTCTTGCAATAGCACATACCTTTAAACCCAGCACTTGAGAGGAAAGCAGAGTTCTCTGAGTTCAAGGGCACCCTGGCTCACACAGTCAATTCCAGGTCAGCCAGAGAGATACACCATAAGACTGTATTTTTAAAAAGAAAAGAAAACTCCCAAACCATTTTAATTGGTGCTCTGAATTCCATTTCTCTTTGCCAAGTTCAGTCCAGTACTTACGGACGTAATTGCGATAGCCTTAATTAGCCTTTATCCCCTAGTTGGTGGCTAAATACTACAAGGGGAAGGGGTAGGTTTCCCAGCTCTTGGTATAGAGCATCTTCTATACCATCCCCTGTCTCACCTATCCTGCCCCTACAGACATAGCCCTCCCCCACCTTTCACATCCCCTGCTCCCACAGACACAGTCCCACCCTCCTTTCCTTGGTATTCTTACCATCACTACCTCCCTGGTCTTCAGCTGCTCTTTTTGAGCATCCCATTCTGTTTTGGCCACTCCTCACGGATTATCTTCTGGCTTGTTGATCTCATACCTTTGTAACTAACTTCAACCCGTGCTGTGTTTGACATTCCTTTTTCCCCAGCTAGCCTAACACCTCATTTTATTTCCTATGAATTTTTCCTCCCACTCTTTCAACAGAATAGGGTCATTTTTCTGCATCCAATAACTTTTCATTAAAGGTTATACAAGGAGGACAGAGGGGTGCTGGGGTAGTCAGACTCCGCCAGTACTGCATTCCAAGCACTCAGAAAATTCTCGTAAACACCTATGCAGCTCTCCAGTTCCAGACCGGTTGGAAGCTGTTGCTCTCTTGAGTTCCACTGGCCAGTGGAGTTTGGGCTGTGCGAGAATGGACATAGTTCTGTTATTGCTTTTTTTTTTTTTTTTTTTTTTTTTTTTGGTTTTTGAGACAGGGTTTCTCTGTATAGCCCTGGCTGTCCTGGAACTCACTCTGTAGACCAGGCTGGCCTTGAACTCAGAGATCGCCTGCCTCTGCCTCCCAAGTGCAAGTGCTGGGATTAAAGGCGTGCACCACCCCTGCCTGGCTATATTTCTGTTATTCTAAAAAAGGTTTTGAGACAACTAAAAAGTCATCTTATCATTCAGGTATAAGTTTTCCCCTAAAACTCAATTGTTTTTATACGTCCTTACTCTTGACTTTGCCAATTTTAATAAAAGCCTGAGTTTGGTTACTTAGCATTTTCTTCCTTTTACAATACAGCCCCCCCCCCCCCCCCGCAATGTGGGGGTAACGGTGAGAAGATAGCACAGGATAGACACTGCTGCATCTCTTAGAACTCAAGGTCACTCTTTAGGCTCTTCAAGAGTTTATTTTTTGTTTGTTTGTGGGTTTTTGTGGTTTTTGTGTTTGTGTATGTATGTGTGGTGGTTTTGGGTTTTTGTTTGGTTGGTTTTGGTTTTTGGTTTTTGGAGACAGGGTTTCTTTGTATAGCCCTGTGGAACTCAGTCTGTAGACCAGGCTGGCCTAGAACCCAGAAATCCGCCTGCCTCTGCCTCCCAAGTGCTGGGACTAAAAGCATGTGCCACCACTGCCTGGCTGTCTTCAAGAGTTGTAATATCAGCTTTCATCCTCAGAGCCGCTCGAGATCCAGATTCCTTCCACCACAGGTTCCTCCATTCCTCATGTAAACTCAAGTCCAAGTTGACAGCTATCGACCCTAGCATCACATCTGCATGGGAGGAAAAAAAGAATTCAAAAGATTATTTCTAGGTCTCTGGAGAGAGGTTTGAGTTGGGGTCAGAGTGGGAGTAGGGGCTGTTTCATGAGTTGTCTATTAACAGTCTTTTCAGCCACCTTCATGCCTGCTTGCTTGAGTATGCTTAGATTTTTACTGCAGTACATTCCTATATATATATCACTCCTAGTTCCACACCCTAAAAACAACTGCTAAAGGTGTTTTAAACATCTACTTTCTTTCTAACATCTTGTTAACTGGCATGTGAGTCAGTGAGGAGATGTTTTGAAATTGTAATCTATTGCTCTGAGGATGTTCATAGTATAAAAGACAGGTACTTGTACAAAAAAAAAAAAAAAAAAAAAAAACCCTGAAAATAAATATGGGCCCTATAGATGACCTAGGCATGTTGACAGGTGCTTGTACAGTTACACTGGAGATCAGGAGATTTAAAAAAAAAAAAAAGTGAGATTGTGTCCTGGATGTGGTGACCAGCCCTCTTTTCCAAACACTTAAGAAGCCGAAGTAGGGGAATCTCTGAGTTGGAGGCTAGCCTGGGCTACAGAGCTAGTTCCAAGGCAACCAGGACTATCTAATGAGACTTAAAGGGGGAGGGTAATTAAATTAAATAAAAACTACTTAAGTGAGACTGGATATTTCAATGTAATGGAATACTTGGTACCCAGGATAATTGTAACAGGTGACACTTTGTTGGGGGCGGGGGCAGGTATTTGCCTAGTTGTTGTTGTTGTTGCTAGAGAAAGAAATATGGACTCCAGGGTCCCTTTCTGTCGTCAGGATTCAGCAGTGCTTGGAAAGAAGTCTGCCATGGTTAAATTCTAACTGTCTCTGATTTCCAGGGGGAGAAGTCCAAAGTGTCACTCGGGGATAATTGAGAATGACCGGGACCTTTGGTTAGCTACATGCTGAGCCTGGGAAGTAGCTAAATATAGGATAGTTAAGTTTTGCTGCAAAGTATGTTTTGGGGTTCAGGGGGCATTAACACCCGACTAAATCCACTCCCTTTTCCTATGGAAAATGACGCAGTGGGAATGCCCACAAGAAAAAAACAGAAGAGCCATGCCAGCTGCCACCGGCTCAGACACGATCGCCTTTTTTCTTTGTAAAGTCTCTGTGATACTCTTGCAAGCACGCTTCGCTCGCTCTGCTTCGTTTGCATTGGATAAAGGGCCTGTTTTCATTCATTTTCTTGAAGATCCGTGGCAAGGGCTCAGCTATAGGGGGGAAACTATTGGTTACCGGTCACCTGTCAGGAGCTAGGCTGAGAAGTGCCCTTCAGTGCTCGGGAACAGTGGCCAATTGTGGCCCTGCCCTTCCTCAGGTGACCCTGGCTGAGTTTGCTGGGCCTGCCTCCAGAACACAGACTCTTTGATGAAGTGTCTGGCCCCGGGGACAGGCTGAGCCCTGGACAGGCTCACATTGCCGGCTTTATTTGGGCTTCTGGCAAAAGTCGCACAGAAGTGCACAGGTTTTCCCGAAGAAGGCGGCTTCCTGTTTTCATTAAGACTCCAGTAGGGGGGATGCCGGACCGCTGAGTGTGCTTTGCGGGGTGACGGCGGCGGGACGCGGGGAGCCCTCATTGGTGCAGGCTGGGCCTATGGTGTCCCTGCGGGCCTGGGAGGTGTGCGCACCAGTTGACAGGCGTTCCCTTAAGTGGAGAGGAGCGGAACCCAGGCCCTGGGTGCGGCGGCAGGAGGTTGGCCTCTTGTGGGCCTGCGGTAGGTGAGCTGGGGAGGGGCTGGCCTTCAGGCTGGCGGCCGAGGGAGCAGAAGGAACTGGGCCGGGTGCTTAGGAGGTTAGGGCGACTAGCAGATGGCTTCAGCTCCCTCTGCGCTGGACCCTGAGGCTCTTCCCCCACCCCCCCATCCCCACACCGTGAGTATTCAGCCCCCACCCTCCACCCTGAGATGGTGGGCTCCGTCCTTCTCTCCTTGCTTCCTTTGGAATTTCAGACACTTCTGGAAACAGGTCTGGCTGCATATTTTGAGCTAACTCACTGTCCCGTGGAGTTGGAGAGAGAGGGGAAGATACATTCTGTTAGCATGAGCTCAAATTTCCAGGCACTGGAACTCTGGGTCAGCTCGCGCTCGGGAACTTATTTCAAAGAGAATTCCTTAACATTTACTCCAAGCGGTTTTAATACTGCTTTGTTGTGGTGTGGTGGCCGCGGTGGTGGTTTGGGTTTGGCATGGTTAAACTCTGGGACTCACACCACAGGCTAGCCAAGTACTCTTATCTTAATATTGTTTAGAAATTGAGACACAATGAATGCGTGCCCATTTTTAATTCCTGTTTGGTGGTCTTTTTAAACTTTCCAGAGTTTTTAAAAGAGAAAAATGTGGGGGTGAAAGTGGATCATTCCAAGCATTTTGCATCAGCTGTATGCTGGAGCAGTGTTGGGTGCTCTGAAGGCAGGCAGCAGCCTAAATGTGCTTCACATCCTTAGGCTGGGCAATAGTATAGACAGGGAGAGATAACAAGGACTGGGGCAGGGGCCAAATGGCTCTCATTTTCACTCCTAGCTTTTGGTCCTTTCCATAGTCTTAGAAATGCAAGCCTTCTCAGTGAGGCTGTAGAAAAACAAATGACCTAATCCTACCGTTTAAACAAACAAAACGACCTTGCTTTTAAATCTGAAATGCATGGCTCAGATCGGCAACAAGTTCTGTGCTTTGAAAGGTTCCTGTGTTTCCTTTTCGAAATGTTTGGCTGAGCCAGAAGTAGCGTTTACTAAATAGCCACGTGATCCTGAAGTTGGAATTTGGTTTGCCCTTCCTTCCATTTAGACTTGTCTGGGTTGCTAAGGATTTCAAAACCAGGTATTTGTGAGTTAGTAAATGGTATATCCAAAAGCAAAATAGGGCAGAGTGGAGGAAACTTTCCTCCAGTTGGGAGAGAGTTTGAAGTAGGGAGAGAAACTAAGCAGTGGGTGAAAGTCTGTCCTGCCACTGTGTTCTTGCACATAGGGTACTAGAAAATTCACTTCCCGGCCTGTGTCTCCTCCCTCCCCCCCCCCAACCCCCACCCCCAGCTTGGAAGCAAGAAGGAGTCAGAGCAAGATGGAATCATGTGGAGCTAGTTAGACATGGGGTGGCTCTTGGCCACTGGCAAGGCAAACTACCAAACCTGCAGAAAAATTAACACACACACATTGACGTCCCTGGCTCCATCCTTCTGCTGTGACCCACTCTCTTAGTCTGCTGTGACCCACTCTCTCAGTCTGCTGTGACCCACTCTCTTAGTCTGTCTGCTGACTTAGTGCATTCTGTGACTTAGCGGACACCATGATAGGTAGGATATAACTCCCCTCTTTTCCTTCAAAGAACTGTAGAGGACAAGTGACTCTACGAGGCCATATTGTCAGGCTTTTAGTACCAATATAATTTATGTTTGACTCTCCAGACCACTGTCTCATAATGTTATGGGTTGAATACTTAAATTGTCCTTTTACTCGTAGGGGGGTGGTTAGTGCTGTCGATTGCTCTACTACTGCGCTTCATCCAGCCATGCTTACTATATGTTGAAATAAAAATCTCTCTCAATTGCCCAGATTGGCCTTGAACATAGAATCCTCCTGCCTTCCGTCTCCGCAGTAGCTAGGATTACAGACTTTGTGTCATTGTGATGGGCAGTGTCTCCATTTTCATTCAGAGGGGTGAAGTTCAGAAACTAGGACCGACAAGTCTTAAATCGGGCTGCTACACTCACAAGTGATTGTTCTTACTAAGATATGTAATGCATGTGTTGCCATGTCTTCTTCTGTCTCTTAGAAAAAGCAGACGGAGTTCTGAATGGAGACCATAACAAGGAAAAGAAAGACCCGTATTTTGTGGAAACCCCTTACGGTTTTCAGCTAGACTTAGATTTCGTCAAATACGTGGATGACATACAAAAGGGAAATACTATCAAGAAACTGAACATCCAGAAGAGGCGAAAGCCATCTGTGCCATGTCCAGAAGTCAGGGCCATACCTGGTCATCAAGGTGTGTGGACTTCCACTGAGTCTCTGTCATCCTCCAACAGTGATGACAGCAAGCAGTGTCCCAGCTTCCTGCTAGCCAGAAGCCACGTTACTTCAACCCCAATCCCACGGCCACCTGCCCCGCTAGAGACCTCACCCACTTTTGCTGTGTCAGAAAACCGACAGCTGCTGCCCCCTCCCTCACCACAACTCCCCAGGCACAACCTCCATGTCACCAAGACGTTGATGGAGACCCGGAGAAGACTGGAACAGGAGCGAGTCACCATGCAGATGGCACCGGGTGACTTCAGGAGGCCCAGGCTGGCCAGTTTTGGAGGCATGGGCTCCACAAGCTCCCTCCCGTCCTTTGTGGGGTCTGCTAACCACAGTTCTGCAATACACCAGCTTCAGAATGGCTACCAAGGCAATGGGGATTATAACAGCTACGTCCCAGCAGCTCCTACCACGTCTTCCATGGGAAGCTCCGTCCGGCACAGCCCATTGAGTTCAGGGATCTCCACCCCAGTGACCAACGTGAGCCCCATGCACCTGCAGCACATCCGAGAGCAGATGGCCATCGCCTTAAAACGCCTGAAGGAGCTTGAGGAGCAGGTGAGGACCATCCCTGTGCTCCAGGTCAAGATCTCCGTCTTGCAAGAAGAGAAAAGGCAGTTGGCCTCGCAGCTGAAAAGCCAGAGGGCCTCGTCCCAGAACGAAGCGTGCGGTGTGAGGAAACGCTCCTACAGTGCGGGCAACGCCTCCCAGCTGGAACTGCTTGCCCGAGCCCGAAGAGGCGGCGGGGAATTGTACATCGACTACGAGGAGGAAGAGATGGAGAGCGTAGAGCAGAGCACGCAGCGGATCCAGGAGTTCCGACAGCTCACGGCCGACATGCAGGCGCTGGAGCGGAAGATTCAGGATAGCAGCTGCGAGGTGGCATCAGAGCTCAGGGAGAATGGGCAGTGCCCGTCTCGGGAGTGCAAGTCTGTGGCCGTGGGTAGTGATGAGAACATGAACGATGTCGTTGTATACCACAGAGACTTAAGGCCCTGCAAGGATACGGCTGTGGGGACGGTCACCGAGACGAGGAATGTTGGCATCAGCGTGACAGAAGCTATGCTTGGGGTTATCACTGAAGCTGACAAAGAGATTGAGCTGCAGCAGCAGACCATAGAGGCCTTGAAGGAGAAGATTTACCGCCTAGAAGTACAGCTTAAAGAAACCACCCATGACCGCGAGATGACTAAGCTCAAGCAAGAACTACAGGCTGCCGGATCCAGGAAGAAAGTTGACAAGGCCACAATGGCCCAGCCACTTGTCTTCAGCAAGTTGGTGGAGGCACTGGTGCCAACCAGAGATCAAATGGTTGGCAGTCATGTGGACACAAGGGAGTCATGTGTTGGGACCTCTGTGCAAACTAGTAGCGTAGGCACCTCCTGCCATCCTGACTGCAAGAACCAAGTCGTGGGATCCGAGCTGCCCATGAATTGGTGGGTCGTGAAGGAGAGGGTGGCAATGCATGACCAATGCGTAGGGAGGTCTGTTGAGACTTGTGACCGGAGTGTGGGTGTGGAAGTCAGTGTCTGTGAAACAGGCAGCAACACAGAGGCTTCTGGGAGCGACCTGACACTCCTTAAGACAAACTTGAACCTCAAAGACGTGCGGTCCATCGGCTGTGGAGATTGTTCCGTGGATGTGATTGTCTGCTTCCCCAAGGAGTGCACCTCCCGAAGCATGAACACGGAGGCTGTAGGCCAGGAGGAAGCAGCTGTCATGGCGGTGCCCCATACCACAGACCAGCACACCAGCACGAATCTGGAGCGGGTGGACCAGTGCACTAACACAGAGGCAGCCACCCTGGTGGAGTCCTGCACCAACACTCTCCTCAGCACTATGGACAAGCAGACCAGCACCCAGACTGTGGAGATGCGAACGGTGGCCATCGGAGAAGGCCGCGTCAGAGACATCAACCCCTCCACTAAGACTCGGTCCGTTGGTGTCGGGACAGTGCTGTCTGGCAATTCTGAGTTTGACAGGCCATGTGCTGTGAAGACCAAAGAGTCGGGTGTGGGACAGATAAATATTCAGGACAACTATCTAGTTGGTCTCAAAATGCGGACCATAGCGTGCGGGCCTCCACAGTTGACTGTGGGGCTGATGGGCAGCAGGAGGAGCGTGGGTGTTGGGAACGAGCCCGTAGGAGAGCTCCCGGAGGAGTCTCCTCAGCCTCGGGTGGCGTCTGGAATGGTGACTGGCTTGGATCACTACATTGAGCGCGTGCAGAGGCTGCTGGCAGAGCAACAGACGTTGCTGGCTGAGAACTACAGTGAGCTGGCGGAGGCTTTTGGGGAGCCTCATTCACAGATTGGCTCCCTCAACTCGCAGCTCATCAGCACCCTGTCGTCCATCAATTCCGTCATGAAGTCTGCAAGCACCGAGGAGCTCAGGAACTCTGACTTCCAGAAAGCCAGTCTGGGTAAAACTACAGGTAAGCGGTACCCTCACCCCACACCCCGGGACCTGAGAATAAAGACTCGGGGAGACATAAAAGGAATAAGGATTTGCGTAGCTCAAGGCTCTGAAGACTAGGAAGCGCCAAGCATGGCACCAGCTTCCAGCAAGGTCTATTTTTCTCTGTCATAGCAAAGAATATGGTGAGATGGAGCAAGAATGCACCCATCCCCAGGATAGCGACATCAGTCTATTCCTGAGGGCAGAGGGATAACATTTTCCATCATGAATTGTTGGGGACACATCAAACCCTAAGAGAGAAGGCAGGGAGAATGTCCTTCTAGGAAGAAAGGCTTTCCTTTCCTTTCCTTTCCTTTCCTTTCCGCTGCTGGAGCCATTTTTTAGAGTCATAGAGAGAGCTTTGGGATGATGAGGTGAATGCAAACCGAGACCAAGACTCATAAGCAGCCTTGCTGACCCTACTGTCTCCCTAGCTCCTTTGGCCTCTTGCTTCAGGCTAACACAAGGAAGCATGTCCACGAGACCCGGCTTCCCTGGCGATGACCTCTGAGGCGTTAATGTGATGCTTCATGTCTGTCTTCTAGTTATGTATTTGTTCATTTTATACAGACCTGCTTTCAAAACTCCCGTATTGTTTATACACATAATTATCAGTATACGACCAATTAAAACTTGTAGAGGGAAATGTTCTTGGTTAACCCTTTATGAGAGGGTAGGCACTTCACGGACTTGTTAAGATGGCAAGTAACCTTTGACTTACCACTTCTTTTCGGCACAGGCTCTGAGGATAGGTTAGGGAGTTGAGCCAGTTAGAACCTCTGGCTAGGGTCACCAGGCCACAGACAAGCAATAGACCACAGAGCTGTGTCAGGTCAGTAAGTAGCAAGTGCTGTGAAGAATTTGCTTCCAGTTATGGGGACAACAAGTGGAGTGCTGGAGTGGAAGGCGTGCTTTTGAGGAAAGCGACCTATAAGCAAAAACCGACAACAGGGTTGTTTTTTTTCCTTTGCTCCTGTTGATAGGCACACACCCTCTTGTCTTTTCCTATCCATTGAGAATCCTGCTCTCGTCTGTTTTTCTTTAAGTTGAAGCTAGTCCTTGAGCCATCACCCTGGGACATTTTAGGAGTAGCATCTCCCTAAGAGGCTCAGTAAAATGACAGTTCTTGGAACCTGGTGCTCTAAGTCTCTGACAGTACACGGTGCCCTACAAGGCCTGGACACAGTCCACAGCTTCCATTCCCTGATGCTGTAGTTCTCATGAACCAACATTACCTAGGGAGAAGGATGCTCATCAAGTTAGTTGGGGGGGGGGGTATGGATATTAGTAGGACACCCACAGAAGTCTCAGTGTGCCCCTTTATTCCGGAAGGGAACAGCCATGAAAGTAGACTAACACAAACCCTTTCTATATCTTTGAATAAACAGGATTAGATTGCTGTGTGGGGCTTACATGTCTGCCTCTTCATCCTTTTAAAAAAAAAATCATGATGTCAGATGTTAATGTCACAGTAAACTTTGTTGCCTCAGATAGAGATGGTGGAGGGGTTATAAGAAGGTGCTCTTCTCAACCTTCCTCCTCCCAAAACTGCCATCACTATCCCACATTCTTGTCGCAAATGCTCCGCTGTATCCCTGGAGTCATTTTTGTGGCCTCCTGAGCATGGAGACCAGGAAGTTTTATTTGATGCCACGGTGTATCCGGTCACGGTGACATTCCATGCATCAGTGTGTAGCTCTGGCCCTCAATGAACCTAATTAATCAGGTAAATGCACACGAGGTCTGTGGCAGCTAGGAATGAAAGGAAGAAATCCTCTCAGTAGCAGGCAGTTAGTCTGACCCCTGTCAGAGTACACAAGAGCAACCTTCAAGGCCATTTATATAACTTGTGCCACATATGTATTGTCACCAAGATTTACTAAGAAAGGAATTAGGTCGAGAATTTACTCCATATTGGATGTTGGCATATGTGGGCTGGAAATTTAGGCCGGCGTGATACAGGAAAGGAGTAGCATTCTTAATATCTGTAAGCTGTGTGTAAGGAAGTGTCAGAGGACAACTGTGACTTACCATTGTAATCCGGAGAATTGCTCACACAGTGTAAAATACATATCATTGCCAAAAGGCATTCATTCGTACAACCTTATCCTTAAAACAAAACAAAACAAAACAAAACAAAAGCGTCATAATCAGGGTCTGACAGGTCTCAGGGTATCAGTAGTCGCCTGGGAGTCTGAGTGAGATTCTGTCTGCAGTCATCTTTGTGCCTTTCTGTGGTTGTAATGCAGACTGGGGGATGGATGAGGGGGCTGTAAGAGGGAAGCATGGTGCAGTCTGCCGCATGCTGCACACGTGCTAAAAGAAAGCCGCTGCCACTGCTGTCCTCACCCTTCCAGAAGTGGACTTGTTCAGAGCAGTTGCCAAGGAAAGCTTGGGCGAATAACCTTTGTGGGTGTTGTTGTTGTTGTTTAAGTTTTGTGTGTGTGAGTGGTTTTGCCTGAATGTATGTCATTCAGGAATGACTGCTTCCTGCAAAGGTCAGAAGAGAGTATCAGATCCCCCTGGTCCTAGAATTATAAATGTCCGTGTGCTGGGAATCGACCTAGGTCCTCAGAAGCAAAAGTGCTCTTTAGCATCTTACTGGATGTTGGTGGTGGTAGTGATGGTGCATGCCTTTAATTCAGGTCCTGGGGAAGCAGAGGTAGGCAGACCTCTGAGTTTGAGTACAGCCTGGTCTACAAATTGGTTTCCAGGACAGTCAGGGCTACATAGAGAAACCCTGTCTCAGCGGGGGGGGGGGGGGGGGGGGGGGGGGGAAATCCCCTGAAACTTCTAGTCAGCCCCCACCCTTTTTAATCCCTCTTCTCCCTCCCCCTCCCCCACCCTCTCTCTCCCTCCCCCTCCCCCTCCCCCTCTCCCTCTCTCCCCCTCCCCTCTCCCTCTCTCTTACCCTCCCCCTCCCCCTCCCTTTCTCCCCCTCCCCCTCCCTCTCTCCCTCTCTCACCCTGTCTGTAAGTTCATTCTTTCTAGAGTTAAGGGTTCAATGACAGAATCACTTGTCCGCTTGCAAACTATTGCTGCTTCCCTCCCTGATCCAGGCTATTCTGGAACTAGCTCCGTAGACCAGGCTGGCCTAGAACTCACAGAGACCTGCCTGCCTCTGCCTCCCAAGGGCTTCCAATAAAGGTGTGTGTCACCACTGCCTGGCTACAAACTGTTATTTTTAACCACATCATCACACAGAATACTCTCGTTCTATTTAAAATTGCATTGGGAGTGTGTGATTGTAAGTTAGCCCTTTAGAAAACCGAAACATAAAGTTCTCCTGGAGTGCCCCTGTGTAGTGGCTATGTACAAGAGTGAGCGTATGTGCCTTGTGTTTTAGAAACATGCTTTCTTTTTCTAGCAAAATGTGAATCCTGAGTTGTGCTATTCCCCTGTGTATTTTCTCACCTAAGTGGCCATAAGCATTCTCCCGGGATTTGAGGGACAGTGTGTGTGGCTTTTGACACAGCAGAGGTTGGTGACGACTAGAAGTATTAACTCCCTGGTACTGTTAAAATGGCCAGAGGACATAAGTTCACTCCCTGCTCCTCTGACAGACCCTCACTGTGGGATCAGGCCAGCCTTTTAATGATCCTCCTGGCCCAGCCTGCCCAAGTCCAGGTGCACACTGGGCCTGGCTAGGAGGAAGGAAGTCCCTCTTGTTACCAATAAAACCTTAAGAAGTAAGCTTTGTTTTCCTTTACAACAGTAAAGGGAATTATGTTGATTTAAAGAGTGGATTTTTCTTCCTTTCTTCCTTCCTTCCTTTCTTTCCCTTTTTCTTTCTGGAAAGGGGAAGAAAATTCTAGACAAATGACTCAGAGTTATAAATACCCTAAAAACATCCAACTATCGCTGCACGAATACAAACAGAACGTAACAGCCTACCACATCGTTTATAGAAAATGCATCTTTACACTCACAGGAGCCTCTGCGCTTGTGTTCTTGGTTCTCTTGGGTTTGTTTGAAAAGTTTATGAACTTGAAGGCCTCCTCTCAGCTGTGTAAGATTGTAGGAAGAAATCCAGACAAAAAAAGAATGGGAAGGGAAACTATTACAGAATTGTGTTTCTAGTTAGCTCTGTTTCTTGTACTAAACCACTTAGTATCTGTTTTTCCCTTTTATACTGCTTTTTAAAATGCTTTAAGAGCATCAAAATAAGCCAAAACAAATGTTCCTGGAACTCTGTAGTGCTTAAATGGCCTGGGGGTGGGGGTGGGGCTGAGGGGAGCAGGAGGTAGGGAGGCTCTGCTAGGCTGGGAGTTGAGAGAATTGACTGATTGTATTTGTCCTGGATGTATTTGTCTCTGCTATCTGAGTCCTGTGTCTGCATCAAATGAGAAGACTTCTCCCCGGTTCTCTCCCAGCAGAATTTTTTTATGGAAATAGCTGTGTGTAAAAGGCTGACCATCCACTGCAGCCGAGGACCTTCTTATGAATATATTTAAACACGTATTAACTGCTACCACCCATTGCCTGCTCCCATCACCAAATAAGCACTCCAGATTTAAGGGCGCATTGGGATAAACGGGCTTAAAGCAGAGCGTTGTTTGTAGCCATGCTTAAGATGAAGCCATGTATGTCCTTGCTAGGGATGCTTCCTGCCACAAAGCTGCATCCCCCGCCCTGTGATCAGAGCTTAATCTCGAGTCCGTCCATAACTTTGTGAATATTTTTACACATGGCTTTTTTTTTTTTGTAAAAACAGTGCATAAGTTTTATCTTACTTTCAAAAGTAATAATAGCTAAACAGGTGTGATGATCCCTTCGTGCCTATGATTTTCAATACTCCAGGAGTAGAGGCTCAACTTTTGGCAGATGTTCAAGAGGATCAGAAGTTTGGCTATGTAAGGAGTAATGGGCTAGCCTAGTGTATATAAGACCCTGTCTTGGTAAAAAAAGAAAAAAGAAAGAAAGAAATTATTTCTGCTGGGCATATTGTTCTAGTGGGCCCACATCTTTAATCCCAGCACTCAGGCAACTGAAACAAGTGGTCTCTGAGTCTGAGATACCCTGGTTTATATAGTGAGTTCCAGGCTAGCCAGAAGTAAAAAGTGTGACTTTTTTTTTTTTTTTTTTACGCTAGTTGAGCTGGAGAGGTGGTTCTACAGTTAAAGACTACAGCTCACAATCAAAACAGAACTTAGAGAGATGGCTCAGTGGTCCTCCGTTATGCAGAGGACCCAAGTTCAGTTCCCAGCACCCACATGATGGTGCATAACCATCTGTGACTCCAATTCCAGGGGATCCAACATCCTCTTCTGACCTCTACACCTGGCATGTGCTTGGTACACATGCACACATGTAAGCAAAACTCACGCACATAAAATAAAAATAAGTCTTTGTTTTCTGTTTTGGTTTGTTTGTTTTTTTAACTGATAATTTCCTCTTGCAAGGTTGAAATTGTAGTCTCAGGTCATTTGATCATTTGTTAATGATCATTTGTTAATGATTTGTTAAAGGAAAGACCTTCAGCTAAGAAGAAAAGATCTTTAAAGATTTAACTCTGTCTTCTCCTTTGACAGCCCTTTAGTTGACACTGACTTGAAAATCTGCTCTCTCGAACTGATCTTCCTAAATGGTTATTAGTGAACTGCAAAAAGTATTCTGGGAAAAGATGGTGGCTTCGTTCGATACTTCTTCTCTGACAGAAGCTTGAAGCCTATAATAGGTGTCAGGCTAAGGGCTGGTGGTTGGTAATTTTCAAGAAACACAAATGGCTTGAATTCATGGTGTCCACAGGAATGACAAATGCAGCTGCAGAGAATTCAGCAAGTTATCACTGTATCTTTTCCTGAGTTGGAGGGTCATTCATGCTTTAGTAAAAATGTTTATAGTCCGTACTGCCCCCACATATTTATGTTGATCAGCAGCTGGACATAAATGTCAACATAAACAAGTGTAGCTCTGCAACAAAAAGATATACAGATGGACCATGAATAACTTTCCCTCTGTTTGGGAAGCCAAGAGAGGCCTGGCAGAAATGTGAATGATCACCCATGGAGATGTTAGGCAAGCAGAAAGTGGCCAGGGTTCGGCTGTAGTCAAGGCTTCCAAGGTCTGGGGAGGGGAAGAGGACCTTAGCTTCTCTGGGAGGGGCATGCGCATGCAGAGCACACTTTAACCCAGCTTTAGTTCATGCAGCCTGCCTGTCAGCCTGGGAATTCTGGGTCAAGTCATGGGAGGGTATATAATTAAATGTGGGTGGGGTTTGTGGTGAAAGAGAGTTTGATTCTTAATCCGCTCTTTTAGCATTGTCATTTCTGAGTGAATGCCCATTTCAGATACATTCTTAGCAGCCTTTTAAACTGTTCTCGGGGAAGTATCATGACGGTGCTAGGGACAATCGAACTACTGCTCTGATCTGTCACGGGGTCCCAGGGTCCCTTGGTTGGAAATGACTGTATGTTTCTGACAACATGCCTCCATTGGGAGCAGAATTGCAAGATGATAGGTCCTGCTCCTCCATCTAAGCCACACACTTTCTCCCAAAAAGGACATGTGCCAAGAATAGAATCTCCACTGTCTCTTCCCCAAACCAGTATGTACCCAAAGTGGCAGGTCTCTGCTTGTGCCCATCAGTTTGCCAGTAGGTCAAGAGTTATTCTTTGGGGATACAGGTAAAGGCGTGGATGGCCTCCACTGTGAATCAGGAATTATGATTCTACTCCTTGACAGGGGCGCTAAATGGTCTTTAAAATCCAGTCAGAATGCTAAAACGTAGGCATTGCAGCTTAGCTGTTTAGCCTGCTGTATTGTTTAGAGACGTGTTTTCTAAAATCAGCTATAAAAAAAATAGAAATATGGATTTGCAGCCAGACATGGTGGTACACACCTTTAGTCCCAGCACTCGGGACTCAGGAGACAGGTGAACCTATGTGAATTTGAGGCCAGCCTGATCTACAAAATGAGTTTTAGAACAGCCAAACCCTATTGTGAATAACCAAAAAAAAAAAAAAAAAGGATTTGCTTGCCAGAATAGTAGACATCTGTGACCAAAACTTTCAAATATCATTTTAGTAAAATTTCAAAAGCTAGGAAAAGCTATCGCAGAGGGGAAGAGCCCTGTAAAACTGTCTTGGTCCTAGTTTCACTGAAATTCTTTTTAATTTAATACTTTGTTTCTGAGGTTCCTAAAGTTGAGAACACTATAAAATAAAGTTTTCACTTTGAGTTACTTAGTTTTCAATATAGTTTGCTTTAGATATTAAGATTGTCTACATACTAAACCCTGAGTCCAGCCCACTTTAGAATTAGAATTAATGCATTGAATGAATGTGTCTTATTTTCCAGGACACTAGAATTTCTGTCACTCACTAGTCGTCATTAACCTGGCCAAGTCCTAAAGTGAGGCTCATGTTTTATTGGTATCAATGACTATATTAAATGAGTTAGTGACCTACTGGGTATGTGGAGCATCTGGGCTATAGGACCAGAATTCAGTAGGGGCAGGGTTCATAATCACCACTGTTGTGTTTTAATCTTATCTGGGTAACATGCAATGTTCGCTATGGACCTTCTACCATTGGTGATCCAGGCCTGTTCATTAAACAGCCAGTTATGTCTAAGAATCCATACACAGCCGAGTTGATAAGTAGAGACTGAGGAAGTATGAAGTCTCATTTTTCAGGAGTCCAGTTGGAGTTTTGTTTCATCTTAGTTTAGTAGTTCTCAGTTCTGACTGCAGAGCAAAATCATGGAGAGAGGTTAAAAGATACACAGAGCATGGTGGCCCAGGACTTTAAAACAAGCACTTAAGTGGCAGAGACGGGCTGTTTTCTAGGACCCAGCTAGGTCTTCATAGCAAGTTCTAGGTCAGCAAGGGCTACATAAGTGAGACCCTGTCTCAAAATGATGGTGATGGTGATGACGACGATAACGTAAGAGCTCTTACCTGTATTTTTAAAAATCCCCACCTCTTCATCTAACATGATTTCCAAGCATGTCCAGGGTTAAGATCATCTAATGGGACTTTGTTGACCACTCTGGTTTTTGCATATCCAGCCCCACTTCTCCTTTCTTCTTGCGCATGGCAGTCCTGTTCAGAGCTTCATGCTGGGACAGGTATCGTTCCATGCGATGCCCATGCCTACAGAAAGGGCCTTGTTAAGCTCAGGGAATCACATCTAGGTCATTCAAGTCCGGCCAGTTTGAACACCACCTAGGACAGATTTTCCAGCAATACTAGTAGCAGTTCTCCCTGGCGTGACTAACAAGAACTGGTTTGATGCCTGGTGACCTTGTGTTACCTGTTGACCTCAGTCAGCAACCCTGATTTCCAGGTGAATTGCACAAACCCTTGCCGAAAGAAATCTGATGTCCAGCACTGTTCTCAGTCGTGCAGAAGACCCCAAATAGAGACCCAACAAGTAGGGCTTCAAGGAGCCTGCGCTCCCCAGGGAGGAAGTGCACAGGGGCTGGGAATAGCGCTACAGAGCAATAACAGAGGAAAGAGGGCTTCCTGAACAGCATCCTAGGAAAACAGAATTAAAAGGAATTGGTTTAGTCTACGTCTCGGGAAGAGCGTGGATAGAACTAACTGTGAAAAGTGAGTGGCAAAGAGCCAGGCTGGGGGCCAGCCTGCTGAGCGAAGACTGTGGGCACAGCACCACACAGAACCCATAAAGACTGCATAGCATTCTCTCGAATGAGTGACAGTAGCTTTGCTCACCCACTAGTCTCTTTGGCCAGACTGTGATGTCAGCTTCTCCTTTCTGTTTTAAAAATGGACAAAATGAAAGCCTTCTCCTGTTTGTTCCTATGCATACTTAGAATAACATTTTTGAAAATTAAAGTGCTAAGTCAGAGTGATTTTTAATACAGCTAATCCATATATAGTATCGAAAAAATAGTAAATATATGAGAATTTTTAATCTCCATAGCTCATTCCTTTTAGTGGAATTTTACAGATTAGCTTTCTATAAAGTTATGTTTATGTCTACTGTTATATTTAGCTGTACATAATGACTTGCAGAGGCAGGCAAGGAGCTCTGTGAGTTTGAGGACAATTTGACCTTATGTGTAGCAAGTTCCCGGCCAACCAGGGCTACATAGTAAGACCTTATCTCAAACAGATACACATGCATGTATTGCAATTAATTTGCTTTGTTTTTTGTTTGTTGTTGTTGTTGTTTTTGAGACAGGGTTTCTCTCTGTAGCCCTGGCTGTCCTGGAACTCACTTTGTAGACCAGGCTGTCCTCAAACTCAGAAATCCACCTACCTCTGCCTCCCAAGTGCTGGGATTAAGGGCGTGTGCCACCACTGCCCAGCTTTAATTTGCTTTTTAATTTAATCCTATGATGTCAACATCATTTTAGTGTCAGTCAGATTGAGAATTCTGTGATACATTGAATTACAAATATAATTTAAGTGAATTTGTCTGCTTTGGCCAGTAAACAGATATGAAATGTTTTACACGTGGAGAAATAATCTAGTAAGCATGACAAGAAGAAAGCTGACAGGAAAGTATTTCTAAAACTCATCCTGCCCTTGTATAGTGGGACAGACAACTGCAGTGAGGAAAGAAAAGTTCTTTCAGTTGTGGAGGGAGGGGAAGAAGGGTGTGGCCAGCGGAGAAGGGGATGGCCTTTCAGAAAAGGGTGTCCGGAAATGAGAAATCCCAACCTTAGGACCATGGGACCGAAGTTCCTTCCCCACAAAGACCATGGGAGTAAAGAAATGAGGTTGGATTGCAGGCTGGTGCCAGGCCACAGTGGTTCCATGTATTCCCTAGGCTATGGGTACCCCGTTTCCCAAGCTTCCCTGGGAGAGGGGCTGCTCTGTAGATTGTATCAGGATTTGTTTCAGCTAAAGTCTTGATGGTATTGGAGATGGGTGCGAACACGGCTCTGCACCAGGGTACCAGAAGGGAACCACAGTAGAAAAGGGAGATGCCAAGTGGCTCAGATGACAAGCCTTGGTCAACATTGTGCCAAGGGCAAGGGCCAAGCTTAACAATCATTGAAGGCCTTGGGGGTTCAAGTCTATGTAAATGAATAGTGCAATTTACTGAAAAGAAAGCACAAGAGGTCACCAGAGAAGAGGATGGGTTGAGAGAAATGTGGTTTTTTTTTAAATAATTTAAAATAATTTACTTTTTTATGTGCATTGGTGTTTTGGCTTCATGTATGTTTATGTGAGGGTGATGGTTCCCCTGAAACTGAAGTTACAGACAGTTGTGAGTTGCCATGTAGGTGCTGAGAATTGAACTCGGGTCCTGGAAGAACAGCCAGTGCTCTTAAGCCAAGGCATCTCTCCAGTCACTGAAACTGTTTTTTAACAACCTGACTTTTAAGTCTATGCTATGCGAACCTAACCCCGCATGCCTGCACTCTTTTCCTTCTGAACAGGAAATCACTTGGAATATACCTGCAAGTGTGGAGGCCTTCGGTCAGGAGGACTGTTAAATGTACAACCATCCCAGCCTGAGGTGGAGGCGGAGACTGCAGAAGGCAAGCACAGCCGGGGCCATGAGCAGTTCCCCATGCAAGGAAGTACCCTGCCCCCGGTGAACCTGACAGATGACCAGATAGCCACTGGCCTCTACGGTAAGTCTTGCAGTTTGTGGCAACACTGCCAGCCTTCCAGCCAATGATTTACATGCTGACCTGGAAGAAAAGTTATATAATTTGTTTTTTTTTTGTTTTTTTTTTTTTGGCAGCTAGGCCTAAAGTATCCTTTACCAAAAGCAAGCTATGATGTCTTGGCTACAGATTATGCACTATACAAACAGCCTTCCTCTCCTTCACATCCTAGTCCACATATTCTACCCCTTAGGTTATCTTAGCTGATGAAAAAGTACCAGGATCCCTACCTCAGTGCCTAAGGAGGGGTGAACTGAGACATGACATCACTTTATAAACATTACTGCCTGGTACCAATGCTCCTTATCTGCAGGTTTGTAATGTCTGGGCACACTGATGGATTCCCTCCCCCGTGTTTAAAGGAACGTTATTAATAGAATGATGAATTCTTTCCTCCATTTGCACACACTCTCCCAGTGGTTTTCATGGAAGTTTCTCACACAACCACACTAAGGTCTGCATTCACAAATGTGAGGAAAGAGAGCCCACTCATTTAACTCCTGATTTACACCAATCACTTGGATTTACTTTTTTTTTTCAGTATGTCCAAATAATGAAAACACACTGAAGTCCATCATGAAGAAAAGTGATGGGAATAAAGATTCAAATGGAGCCAAAAAGAATCTTCAGTTCATTGGCATTAACGGCGGGTAAGGCACGCTGGTGGCGTTGGGGTGCAGGGACGCCTGTCTCCTTTGCCTCCTACCTACTTAAGTCGCTGTCAGGGTGCCTATTCTGGGATGCTGCCACATCTTGATGATAGAAGATTCCCTCCTCAGAAAGGTGCATCTGGGCTTCTCTTCTTCTCTTCTTTTGCTATCCTTAAGGATATGTCCCTCTTTCAAGGATACCCACTGAAGCTGGGAAAGTGACATCTCCTTACTTCTGGCCTGGGGGGGAAAAAACACGTCTTCAGTAAAAAGCCATCAGGGTTGCTGTTTTCATTTGGATAGTTGTATCTATACATGTTAGAATACAGGAGGGGACAGGAAGAGGCTGGCAGCATTAGTCCAGGGCCCAGTGATGGACCCATCCACTTCTCTGGAATGGATTGCTTTTGACTTAGCTCTCCGTGTTCAGGACTTTGGGATGTTTCAGCTGAAGAGTAACCTGGCCATGGCTCTGGTTCCTTGCTTTCTACATAGATTGCCTAGTAGCTATTGGCCCAGGTGGTTAAGCCTGTTTGTCCTCCTCCTGTTGGAGCAAAGCAATTAGTTGATTACTCAATGAGAAAGCAACAGTGCAGCGTTGGGTATTCACTGCAAAGAGGCTACCAAGAGAGATTTAACATGATGGTGCATGTTTTACAAATCTTCAGTTTCATTGAACGATGTGGTCCAGAAGATTTCAAAGGAGCTATTGGTTACTTACATAATCTGTTCGCTTTGACGGTGGGAGAATGGATGGGACAAATAGAAGAATGCAGAGCAACTGCAGGTCTGGTTTCCGTAAAGTCACTTTCCTCGCTATTTATTCTGACCTGGTGATATCAGGGCTCTTTTTTTTTTTTTTTTTTTTTTTTTTTTGAACAAATGGTATATGATACCAGTCTTCAACTGGGAATTATCCCTTTGAAGTCAAAGCCCATTGTAAACTTACCAGGCCTTCAAATAGACCTTGCTTTGAGTTTCTAAGTGCAGGCTCTAAACCATTGGCAAGATGTCTGGGGTCAGGCCACAGCTTTTCCCTTCCCCGGATCGTCTGTCGCTGGGTCTCTATGGGTGCACCCTGCATCTCCTGAACTCCCAATTGCCACCTAGGTATGAGACAACTTCAAGTGACGAATCCAGCTCGGATGGAAGCTCTTCTTCCGAGTCAGATGACGAGTGTGACACCATTGGGTACCCTCCCGAGGAAGAGGAGGAGGAGGAAGAGAAGGACCACGACACTCGGGGAATGGCGGAAGGGCACCACGCAGTTAATATTGAAGGTTTCAAGTCTGCCAGGGTGGAAGATGAAGTGCAGGTTCCAGAATGTGAGCCTGAGAAGGAGGAAATCAGAGAGAGGTGTGGTACATTTCCCCTCCCCTCCCTGATTCCTTCCATGCGTGGCGTGCTCAGGCAATAGAATTAACTGGTTCAGGTAGTTTGCGAGTATATGTGTGTGTTTAGTCTCATCCGTGTCTCAGAAGCATGCACAGCTGGTCAAGGTACTAGTGCAGGGTACAGTGCCTTTCAGTTCTCTGAGCTCATCAGTGCGAGTGGCTCATGCAGCTAGTCTGTTCGCTGAACTTCGGTAACTCTTTGCTGTCTAGCTTGGCATGTGGAAATGCCGTCTACCTCAGCATCCATTGTTCGAGCACATCACCGTGTATACAGAGACATAGCTGCCCTTTCTGATGACCAGCGCTCTGTTTAAGATTTCAGATTTTTGGCTTGATGCGAATGTCAGAATTGTTATCGCAGGACCATTGTGCAGGCGAGGAAAAGGCATTTAGCCTCAACTAAAAAATGATTAACTGAGAAGGTGATATGTGTCAGGCACTCTCAGCTTTGTTACGCCTTGAGTGATAAGGAACAACAGTAGATGTGGGATGGTTATACGTCATCTCACCTGCTCTGGTTGGCTGAGACACGCACCTTAGAAATGGGCTGAGTTTGCGACCTTGTTAGTAAGGGTGGACCTTTCACTTATAAAACGAGGAAAGATGGAAACGTCAGCGTGGTTTTTTTTTTTTTTTAATTCTGTGAGGTATAAATTGGAACGTTTCAGCAAGCATTTATTCCATTACATTTGTCAAATGGAAGGTCACTGTCAACACAAGGTAAGTGTTTCCAGAGGGTTTGAGATGTCTTCTGAGTTTCAAACAGCTTTATTGAGATAGTTATAATGTCATTTGATTTTTGGCTTTTCGTATGTGTGGGACAAACACTTGAGTCACTAGACATGACTTCACCATAAAGAAATATAGAATATAGTAATTTAAACCTCTCTAGCCTTAAGAGTAATATATGTGTGTGTGTGTGTGTATATATATATATACATGTATATATATATATACACACACATATATATATACACACATATATATATACACACACATATACATATACACATGTTGGAAACAAGGTTGGAAACATGTTGGAAACTGTGTAGTCTTGGCTACACTGAAACTCACTATGTAGACCACGCTGGCCTCAAACTCACAGAGATCCACTGCCCGCCCCCCAAGTACTCAGATCAAAGGCATACAACATCACACCTGGCCAAGACAAGTTTTTAAGCCCGTACAATAAAAAGAATAAAATTTTCCAAATGTCATTTTGTACTGTCCTAAAGGCCAAGCTGATGTATCTGGAAATCACCCTTTGGCAAAGCCCTTCATTGCAGAGGTACCAGATTATTGTCGTGCTGTCAGCCACCAGTGCCTGGAGACTGCTCCGATCATCAGGACCCGCCTAGGCTGGCTCATGGCCCTGGCCTATTAAATGGTTGTGGGCTCTGAGATAAAAATTCCTTTTGTTTTATGGCATACCCTGAGTTTTGTGTGTTTTTTTTTCTCTTCTTTCTCCTCTTTAGGTATGAACTAAGTGAAAAGATGTTGTCAGCCTGCAACTTACTGAAATACAACATAAAGGATCCCAAAGCTTTGGCCAGCAAAGATATGGTAAGTCTGCGTGGTAGGAACAATGCGCCAGCTTTGCAGCATGGCCCCGGTGCAGCATGGTCAGGAACATGGTAGCCTGCCCCTGAGCTGTTGTTGTGCATGCCTCTCCCTGAGCTGCTCATTTCTTGCATAGCCGGTAGGATTAACTCGTTCTGTCCAGCTCAGGGAACATACCGTTTCCCTGAGGCCCAGCGTCCACTCCTTTGCCCACCCTGTACTTTTCTTGTGGTGGAGCCATCTGGGAGGCACATACTTGGCAGAAAGAAAGAGAAGGCTAATTGCAGGCCATCTCCTTCTCTCTCCATGCTCTGCTTCTATCTACAGATCCTTCTGACCCCAAGAGCAGCATCCCTGAACAATCTAAAAAGTAAGCGCGTAGTTTTTAGAAGAAACTTATCTGGGCTGAGGTCAGCGTTCCTTTCCACTAGGAAAGTATATATTAGGTTCTGGTGTGGAATGCCAACGGCCACTATTTTTAAATGGAAAAAAATAACTGCACTGTCATTTCACAGCTGGGTAAATTCAGTAGCAGGTAGTGTGGTGTTTGTGGTTGTCTAACTGGTCAGGAATAGCACAGCACAGGACACGCAGGTACTGCTGGGGCAGCGGCTAATCTGGTGTGCTGCCGGGTGATTCACTCCTGTGCTGACAGCTGGATCTGTAGTTGCTTGGCCTGACCAGGCCTGTGCTTGGCAGCTCCATCTTCAGGACATTGTGAAAATGTGGCTTCTCTCACTAATTTGATAATAACCTGGATATGCGTCTTTGTGTGTCAGCAGGGTTAGTTCATCTGAGGCTGATTCATCTAAGTCAGTGGCTGCTGCTCAGGTGACTTGCAAGGCTCTGAGACTGTGGAGCTCCTAGAACCAAATGAGACCTCAGGAGTTATCTAATCCTAGACACATAGCTGGAATACCGAGGATAGGGCCTGGCATGGTCTGTTAAAAAGCCGGCTGTGGCTGTCACAGGCTTGAACACAAACAAGTACACAGGGACATGTGCCCATGAGACCTCACTAGCCAAACCCAGCCTTAGTATATGAGGCCTTGAGAAATGTGTCTCCAGGGCCTACAAGATGGCTCAGTGGAGTGGGTAAAGATGCTTACTGTCAACCTGACAACCTGAGTTTGATCCCTAGGGCCCATATTGTGACAGAAAGCAGCCAACATCTTCGAGTTGTCCTCTGACCTCCGCATGTGCATCTAACCTGAGTGCACTTGTCCACACACAGCAAATAAAAGTATCGCTAAAGTGGCAGCCATCATGTCGGACTACTAGTGCTAGACTTAGATTGTCCCAATTTGCTCCGTGAGACAGCACCTCACACTGTAGCTCACGTTGGTCTGGAACTTGCTATGTGGCAGCCTAGGCCAGCCTCATCTCCCAGCCTGGTGGGGTAGAAAAGATGGAGTTAGTCGGTCTGGGTCAGGAAGCAACACAGCTGCCGGAGTGCTGATTTCTCCCTAACTCCAATGAACAATCACTGGAAAGATCCGTTAGCTCAGTAAACACAAACAGCTCAAAAGTAGAGACAGGCCTAAGTGTTGACCTCATTATAGATACTATAAAATGAGCGATTTTGTTGCTGGTGGTTTGGGTTTTTTTTTAAGACATGGAAACTAGGATGCAGAATAAGGAAGTTTCTCAGAATCATGCATTCATAAGTAGTAGAGTCTGGCATTGACTCTCTGGGCTCTGGCTCTAAACCCCCTTGCATGTTGTTTCTTAGTGACCACGGTGTGGACGGGGCGATTTAAAACCAGAAGAGGAGAGCTCAAGTTTGTTGTTTGAAGCTGCTCTTGAGGTGCTGGGTTGCAGCAGCTTTTAAAAGCAGATGCTGAGAGTACACATTTTGACTATAAAAGGCCTGGTTGCTTGGGCTTTTGGTTGCACGAGAGAGAGAGAGAGAGAGAGAGAGAGAGAGAGAGAGAGAGAGAGAGAGAGAGAGAGAGAGCTATAAATAGAACTAACAGCAAGTTGGTGTTTTGGCAGAGGATCTGTCTGAACACCCTCCAGCACGATTGGTTCCGAGTGTCCAGTCAGAAGTCCGCCGTGCCAGCCATGGTGGGCGACTACATCGCCGCGTTCGAGGCTGTCTCCCCGGACGTGCTCCGGTACATCATCAACATGGCGGACGGCAATGGCAACACTGCCCTCCACTACAGCGTGTCCCACTCCAACTTCCAGATCGTCAAGCTGCTTCTGGATGCAGGTACAGAGGACCCTGTTGTCCCCCTAAGGGCACTCAGGTTGTGACTTGTCTTCATAAAGCCGGTTGACCCATACCATAGTTCTTTGGCCATCCTCAAGTCTTTTCATTGCTTCTCCACATGACATGGCAAGAATGTTTGTTCTTGAGTCATGGGTGGGAGACCTGAGGTTCTTCAAGCCTAGGCAATAAAGAAACAGAATCCACATCTATTTTGAAGGGAGTTTGTGAAGATATTCTTGCTGCGGGTCAGCTGTCTTCAAATGAGGTGTACCCCTGCTAATAGCCGTGACTCACACTTGTTCCTTGATGAATCACGCGGGCTGGGCTGGGTTGTTTGGGAGGCAGAGTGTTGCTCACAGGCCCAGAGTCACAGCTTTTGTGCATGTGGCCACTCTGTTTGTCCTTGTACGCCAGCCACTATGTGGCTGTACAGAAGTGAGGAGTTAGGACAGGGACTAGTAAAACCACAGTAGAGTCATCACTGTCCCTGCCCAACTACACGTCTCCAGAAGAATCACAGAAATGAGAGGCAGTGTCTCCCGTTACCGCTGAACCTTGTTAACAGCAGTAGTGGGAACGTGCCATCCCAGAATGCAGCGGTGGGGTCACGTTACCCATGAGGTGAGAGGGCAGGTCAGAAGGGGCCCCTTGAGGAAGGGAGCCTTCAGCTGCAGGTGGGGCAGCCCCCAAACCACTTTCATCATCATAACAGTGTTTTTGACAAGCAGCTAACCCGGAATTCGCAGTAAAGGCTAGTAAGAACAAAATGTCAACACCTGATGTATATGATGAAATTGTCTAGTTTCCTTTACTGTCTCTTGACCCAGTGGCCTGATATGCATCACTCCATCTTGGAGTTGTTAGTACAGAAAAAAAAAAAAAATCCAAGCACACATACGGTTTGTTACTGTTCTCAGTTGCTGAATTCCCTTTTCTTGGGGTGTGGGTGTTGGAGCTGCAGCCTTCTGCATACTGGACAAGCACTCTGACACTGAGCCGCCTCCCAGCACAGCACAGCGCAGCGAGTCTTTCAGTGCCCATGTTAGGGAATAACTCCTTCCATCTGATGACAAGAAGCAGTTACAGGCTCCTTCCCTCCAGACTGTAAACAGCTAGGGATACTGTTAAAATAGGGGCATGGGTTATACCCAGGGAAAGTCAGAACAAAATTTCAGAATTGCTTTTGAAATGGCATCTTCTCTGCTCTGAGAACTCTATAGAGTGGATATCCTGGCAAACTGACTTGCTTCCACTGTTAGATGCTCTTAGGTAATCACTTGGTTTTAGTGCTTACTATTTTGAGTCAATTTTGGGCTCCATGAGATGTAGCTCTGGGGCTTCAGCACTGAAGGAGTGGAGGAGCTCAGATCCTGAGGATCGTGGGTATATGTGTGCACCCACTTTGCCACCACACAGTCTTAGCTTTTTACACAGAGGTCCTTCTGTACATCCCATCATGTAATAGAGAGAGATCCCAAGCCGAGCTTTTGCCTCGTCTCATCTGAAGTGTTTAACTTGGTACTCGCTCCTCTGAAAGCTACTTTCCATTTCTCTCCATCCTGGCATGCCATTAAAGCCCTGGGAAGCGTCTCGAGAATTAAAGAACAGAAGAGATCCAGCCCACGGGGTCTGGTGGTCCTTGGCAGTTTCTTAGAGGACTTGAAGCATTAATATTGATCTTACACCACAAGCCCTAGGGTTAGAAGCCATGTGATTGAGTTTCTGAACATGTGCCTGTCTAGATCCCTCGTTACCGCTTAGGCTTCATAGCAAGCACACTGAGAACTTCCTCCCACACCACCAGGGTGTCACACCATAATCACCCCATCACAAGCAGGGAGCCCTGTGGCCACTTACTGTCCATGTCTGCTGCGGCCAGCCTGCTGGGACAGGGCATTAAAACATTTGTTCCCTTTTTAGTCATTTTCAGAGCACTTATTTCATGGGGCTCTTAGAAACATCACACCTCCAGTGAACGCTAACGGTTCCGGATGGCTCTCCCTAAAGAGATTTCTTTCTTGTAGACGTGTGCAATGTGGATCACCAGAACAAGGCAGGGTACACACCCATCATGCTGGCAGCCCTCGCGGCCGTGGAGGCAGAGAAGGACATGCAGGTCGTAGAAGAACTCTTCAGCTGTGGAGACGTGAACGCCAAGGCCAGTCAGGTTAGTGCCTCACTCACCGCACTGACCATCGGCACCCTGGCCAGTGTCTCATAGGACCAGGTTGACAGGGCATTTTGCTGGTGGTCCACTGACAGCTGTAGTCCAACCAGCATACCAGGTGACACATGGGCTCAGTCCCATGTTGCGAATCTCTCCCTACTTTGCCTAGGAAGCTTGCAGGGGGACTAAACATGGTTGCACACAAGGGTCCCTACCTGTACGGGGGTCCTCATCACACACTCATTACCTACTGATTCCAGTGATCTGGCTGCCGTGGCTTCATTGCCAGAGACAGAACTCTGAGCCTAAATGTGTTCACAATTCTATCCTAAACCTCTTTAGAACTATCTCCCTTGCTTTACTGAGATGTCCGCACAGTTCTGGTGAAAGCCTGACTCCTTCCTGTGTGTTCTTCCTTAGCTCATAGCTCTAGTGTGTCGCCTGCCCTACCCCACCCCCCCAGCCTTCTCCCGCCCAGTCGGCACTTCTGACTCTAACCATCATTTCTCTCCTAGGCGGGACAGACGGCCCTCATGCTAGCTGTCAGTCACGGGCGGATAGACATGGTGAAGGGCCTGCTGGCCTGTGGAGCTGATGTCAATATCCAGGACGACGAGGGCTCCACCGCCCTGATGTGTGCCAGTGAACACGGGCATGTGGAGATTGTGAAGCTGCTGCTGGCCCAGCCAGGCTGCAATGGCCACCTGGAAGACAATGTGAGTACCACTGGACCTCCAGCCAGGAGTGGGTGTGGGCCCCTCTTCCCTGTTCCTTTGTGGATTGGTGTTGGCATGCAGGCCTCTTCCCTTCATAGCCCAGCTCAGCAGCATTGACCATGTATAGTCGGATACTGCATTAGCCAAAAGTAAATATATGCATGTACCTCACCCTCGAGTTCATGAAAGGAAGAAGGCGAGACACAGAGCTCGCTCCTCAGGGGGTGAGCAGATTGGCCCTACAAAATCCAACTCTCAGAGGCAGTGTATAGAGGCAATGTATGAGCAGTCCCTCAGTAGACGCTTGGGTTTTCTCTCTCCCTTGGATGGAACACTTAGCCATTTGAGTGCAGTGACATGGGTGATGTACAATGAATGGTTCATCAATGTGAATAATCTTACGTGACACATAAGCCAGGAAGTCCACGAGTTCTTTGGCCACTCTGAGCATATTCTCCCACTTCTGCTTGGTCTGTTCCCATCGTTACCAAACTTAACCTCACTGAACTCCCTCCCAGTCTGTCCCCTTCCAAGATAAACCTTGCATGAGCGCCCAGGCCGAAGAGAAAGCACGGGACTGGCCCTTGAGCTATGGAAGTGACACTGGGGCGTGGAGGTCAGGCCTCCGTGGTTCTTATTCTGAAAGCTTATCTCTGCCGAACACTGGTTCAACCTAGAGCATCCTTTGTCTCAAAACACCATAAAGTTAGAGGGGAAATAGCCTCCTTTGCCATAAATTTCAGATCCCACTGGGCTCACGCCAACAAGCAAAGCAGGGGAGGTCGCCACTGGGTAGAAGGGCCGTACCCTCCCACCTCCAGAGACAACGCAATTCCTTCCATTCACTTCTTCAGAGAGCATGGGTTCACAGCTCATTTTCCCCCCTACTGCCGTCTCTGTTGCGTGTGTTTTAAGGTTTTACTTAATTGCTTTCTCTCTGAAAACTTGTCGCTTTGTGTGATGTGTCTGTAGTGTGACAGGGACTTACAGAAATCCTGGCTACCCAACCCACTTCCTTACTTATACACAAGTGGGACACTCACCTGACCTCCGGAAGGGAAGCTGCTCCCAGGATTCGCAGTGTGGGAGGGCAGGATGCTAATATTCAACCCACATGGGAATCATTTCCTGTTCCTATGACCAAACGAGAGTCCTTACTTCAAAACCGGACAGGAAATAAGCTGTGCTGTCCTTTGCCTTAATTGCTTCATATCCATCTCAGAGTCTGCAATTTAATAAAAAATTAGTTACTCTCCCCCGCCCCCCCCAAAAAAATTGCTTCCTTCCCATATGCAATGCTCTCCCCTTCCTCTGGTATTTCCAGAAGACTTGTGTTTGCAGGCAGACCTCCAGGGTGGGGTGCTTACGTGTGGATGTGACCTCCAGCGTTTAGCAGAGGTGCAGTAGGCTACAAGACCACAGCTTCCTAGTTCTTACCTGGCAGGCTGTGGTTGTAAGAAAAAGACTATAGTTTCTGCCCCTCCGTTCTTACTGGCCCCTCTGGCAGGTGGGACAGTTGGATAGGGGCTCTCAGTGGACAGCCTTCAGTTTCTGAGGACCTTCGTGTATACATCCCTGTGCCAGTGCTGACTCTCCTTGAGCTCTTACGGACAGAGACTAGTCTCGCTCACCTCCACACTCACGACCCAACCTTTAAGATCCAGAAACACTTCCTGAAGTACGGAACAGATGGCTAGACCTGGAGGACTTTATCAGCTTGCTACCTTCCAGTTGATGGAGACTTGAGAGACTCAGCCTGGCCTGTTGTTTTCGTTTCCTCTTTAGGATGGCAGCACCGCTCTCTCCATAGCCCTGGAAGCTGGACACAAGGACATTGCCGTTCTTCTGTACGCCCACCTCAACTTCTCGAAAGCCCAGTCCCCGGTCAGTAGCAGGCATTTGGCATTTACAAATGGGATGGAATTCCCAGGCTGGCAGGCCCCTTCCCAGGGGAATGAACAGGCCACAGGGGTCTCATGTTGATTCTGAAAATGGGGTTTTTAATCCCAGAGCTTAAATCTTCATCATTTCTACCCCATGCCAGGATAGGCTGGATCTCAGTCATCCGTGGGGGACAGCATCTCTTCAGGAGGAGCTAATTCTAAGTATAGTGACCCAAATAGTACAGGTTGAGCTCATGGCTACATGTCACTGTGTCCCTGACACTGTTCCTAAAGCTGTCAGGAGGCTGCTCCTCATCTCAGAATTTACTCCGAGTAGGAGGAGGCTGACTTCCAAGGACAGCTGGACAATCCCTGCTTAGCCCGGCTGGCTTTAGAACATGCCTGCAGAGGGTGGACATCTGTCCCACATTCTCAGGAAGAGCTCGCCTGGCTCCGGCACACAGATGGTTGTCAGCTGTGACTAACCAATGTCTGGGGGAACACATCTGCCTGAAGTCACTCATTAACCTCCATTTTCCCCCCTTTCCTGGTCTCTAGAGCACCCCGAGGCTTGGCAGAAAGACATCTCCTGGTCCCACTCACCGAGGTTCTTTTGACTGATTATGTAAGCATGGCCCTTGTGTGTACCACCACGAAGCTGCTAGTTATTCCTGTTGGGGTGACAGATACTGAATGTAAATGGACCACACCAAGCTGACCAGCAGACAGAAGAGTCAAGGAGCGGCTGAAGGCTGATGCTTCTGCAGGGAAAGCCGAGCTGTTGGGAAATGGCCTCCTCTCTGGCCCTCTGCTCTAGTAGAGCTTGGACCCAGCTCCGTGGCTGCTGAACCGGCTCTGTTATTTGCAGTGGTAGGAAATGGTAGACTGGCCTGACCAGGCCATTTCTACCATATAAGCAAATGTCAGGTTCTCTATGACATTGTAGTTTTGACCTTTTCCACAAGTGCTTAGTAACTTATGAAATGTGGAGCCGTTGGGAAGTCCTTCCAGTATTCCATTCCAGGGTGCTTCTTGCTTCTGTTCACTTCTCTTTTGTCTTTTAAAATAAGAACCTTGGGGGAGAGGACTTTGATCGTCAGCAACTTGCCCCCCCCCCACGCTGATAATTTCCCGCTTAAAAATAGAAGATGGAACTCTCAAACCATATGTATAAACTTACAAGAAATATTTCAATTGGTTTATCGAGGTGGATGTATTATATGGCTTTTTATATAAAAGACTTCTATATGAAATTGACAACAGTATTTTCAACTTTTATATTCCACAGTACAGTCATAAAGAGCTACATGCAATGTTACGTTTTGAGCATCTGCCCAACCATGTCTATATCTGGTGATAAAGGTTTGAATTAGGTTAGAGGACTGGGTGCCAGATTTGGGTCTATGGAGGCAGAGTGTAGTTCTCTGTGTATTTCTATCATACGCCACGTTTACTTTGGTCCTGTATATGTATTTAAATGTTTGAAGTGCCTTAGACTCTTGCCATATTTTCAAAATAAAATTTCATTAAGCTCTGTTGCTTGCCCCTGCTTCATCACTGACAGCTGTCTGCCTGGCTCGGATGACTAACAGCAGTGGCCACAAGCTCTGATGGATGCTTTGAGCTTCAAGAACAAGAGCATGGTCTATTGGCCTCGGGCTCCAACCGGGGCAGCCTTCTGAGGGTGCTTGAGTCTGTGACACAGGTTCCATACCCCCAGGCTGCATGTCACAACGCCGAAACTTAAAACCTTATACACTAATACCAGGCAGGTAACCTCTAGGGAGCCCCCAGAGTTGTTTCTTCCCAGATGCATGGATGTTAGCTAGTCCTGAACTAATTTGGGGGTGTAACTATCTGTGGTTGGCTAAATGGGGAGAGGAAGCCAGACAGACTTTTTGAAAGTTTTGTGTCTTCCAGAGAAACGTTAGAGGGTCATGAGAAAAGTAGTAGGGATGGACTCGGGTCGGCCTGGGCCAGCTGAACACTCTGCAGGAGGCCGGGAGCTCCTAGGACAGAAATCTGTTCTCATGTGTGAACTGTAAAAATGAGGTTACAGAGACTGGGACTTCCAAACTGCTCTCTCCCTCCCCAGACAGATCTGCGAGCTCTGGGATTCAGGCTAAATTTTGGCTCAGGAAGTTATTAAAGCCAAAGTCCCATGGACCGGAAATAGGTAAAATAAATTAGTGGGGGTGAGGGGGGTCTATGAAGGGAAGTGGTTTGGGGCCTTGTATCTCCCTTAATGGCCCTAAGCGACTGTTGAGCAAAGAGCTCTTTCTCAGGAGGTTTATGGCCCTGGGGATTTTGTTTTTCTGAAAAGAAAAAGCATTAATGCTGTGATTGTGGGCCGGGATAGAGTCTTCTGGTGGTGTTTACCTAACACACACACACATACACACGCGCGAGGCCCTGAGTTCAATCCCCAGCGCTAACCAAAAAAAAAAGCTTAAAAAAATATTATAGATGAATGAGAAAAACGAAAGGAGCCCTTGTGCTCTGATAAAACAAGTGCTTATTTTATCTCTGAGTAAAGTCTTGTGCACTGTGTATCTAACCTCTGAGTAGCTCGCACTGGCCCAGGCTGTGTTTGCTCTCATAACACCTCGAATGCGTTTTATCTTGGGATCTCCACACACTGTATACATAAGTCTGATTTCTCCCATTGGGAAAGCTGTGTGTGGTTTACGGAGGCACAACTTTGCAAAGGGACTCTGAAAGGAGGTGTGGGCCAGGTCCCTAAGAGAGGGCAGCCCCAAGGGAGGAGACAGCTGCCTTTATCTTCTGATCCAGTCTAAGAGGAAACCAAACATTTAGGTGATGCCAATTTCCTAGAAACCTTTGCCCTGGGAATGGAACGGCTGAAGGCTGGAATTTTCCCTAAGACAACACATTTGGGAACTTTAAGACCCTGATATCAAGAAAGCGACACTGACCACACGTTCAACCACTGTCAGGACACGAGGGGTCCTACTCAGGGTTTCTATTCCTGCATAAAACATCGTGACCGAGAGGCAAGTTGGGGAGGAAAGGATTTATTCAGCTTACTCTTCCACACTGCTGTTCATCACCAAAGGAAGTCAGGACTGGAACTCAAGCAGGTCAGGAAGCAGGAGCTGATGCAGAGGCCATGGAGGGATGTTACTTAATCGCTTGCTTCCCCTGGCTTGCTCAGCCTGCTCTCTTATAGAACACAAGACTGCCAGCCCAGGGATGGCAACCACCCACAAGGGACCCTCCCCCCTTGATCACCAACTGAGAAAATGCCTTCAGCTGGATCTCATGGAGGCATTTCCCCAACTGAAGCTCCTTTCTCTGTGATAACTCCAGCCTGGGTCAAGCTGACACACAAAACCAGCCAGTACCCGTGGTAAACCTATCACCATGGTGATGGAGTTTGCTTCTGGAGAAATCTGTCTGGAACACACGGCTGACACAAGTGCCCAAATACAAAAATGCGTTGAGCCCTTCCCTGTAGATGCCAGTGCTCTGAGAGAAGTCTTATCCCTGGCTTTGGAACACTGAAACTACTATTGCGGGCATGGCAGACAGACAGAAGGAAAGCTGCTGGTTTTTCCTTAAAGGAGATAATGAGCAGCTAACCACAGCCCTTTTTAAAACCCTGGTGCCTCTTTTCTAGGGGACCTGCTTGCTACATGTAGAAAGATCTTTGTGTGTAAGCTTTCCATGCACAGAGCAGGTAAGGATTTCACTGGGGTTGCTGATAGAGAACACAGATTCTGGCTCTCCCCTTGGCATCTGGTGCCTGAGGTCTGCAAGCATCCCGGGTACTTTGTCAGTGCAAGTTAGGTCCACCCTGAGAAGGCCTTACCAATTACCACTCTACACAGATGTTTCGGCAAGGTGGGCGGAGCTATGTCATAACCAGGAACGCTGAGTATCTTGGCTGTGCCAGGAACCCGTCTATGCTTAGTTTCTACGTTGCTTGTCCATGGGCGAGGGCATTTCAGATCTTCCTGGGATAGTCATTTACAGAAGGCCAGGAACCCCAACTTACACCACACTATTTTTCCACGCTTAGTCGACCCGAGGCATGTGACGGGCCGAGCAGGCAAGCAGGCTGCTCTTGGTATTTTTTCTCCATCTAATCTTTCCTTCCCCACTTCCTCATGGCGCTAGATCATGGCTATTCAGGAAGGCCATGAACCTTTGCCTTGGCTTTGAGTTAATGATACTTTCCTGTTTTGTTTTGTTTTGTTTTACCAAAAGCACAGTGTTTCAAAGTCCTGGCCCAAGAAACAAGTTCATTTTACACTCCGCAGAAGGAAATAACTAGTCACATGTTTACCGTACTCTTATTCAGCATGGCTGTAATTTAGAAGCCAGCAGGTTATAAAAATATATCCAAAGTGCATTTTATTGGAGATGTTACCACAAAAGGATGTGGTGAGCCCTTGGCCACAGTGGCCCAGACTTACCCAGGCCCCAGCTCACTGCAGTCCCTAGCGGTTCCCTTGGGGCTGAGAGTTAATGATCGACACAGATGGTATCCTGATCTACCCACTCTGAATTTGGCAAGGATGCAGCACAGAAACTAGAAGGCCAAGCAAGTACTAGTTTTGAACACGTGTATAGAATGTCTGGTGTAGAGGGCGTTTGGGGAGTTTTGGGCGATAAGTCATCCCGCTGCCTCTCCTGTAAGTCCTTTGGGGACTTGATAGGCAAGAGGAAGAGAAGTCTGCTCCTCATTTTCAAATCATGGGACCTGTATAAGAGGCACTGCCAGCCAATGTCTAAGTTAAACCAAGCCAGTAGGTGCTTTCCACTCCACATCCCAGAAGGGTCCAGTGTGTGGGTCCTTGAGCCACCTGGAAGGATGAGGCTGGGTGCTAAACAGAGAGGAAAGCCCTGGGGTGGAGGGACAGGAGCTACTCCAGGTGGCTTTAACAGCACAGGAGACCAAGTCCTTTCTGTGAGGGCCACTTGCTCCTCCTGTGTCAAGCAGCAAAGATGTCTTTGGAAATACTGGCTGTATGTAAATAAGCAGGCAATTAAAGACAGTATCCACCAAGTTGAATCCTTGAGAGCTTCGGTAACTTAAGAGGAAAATCCCATCAGACAGTGTGCCCAGTAGGACCCACTTCTGGGTTTGGCTTTCTAACACCATCTGCCAGGACTGAGGGGTTCCAGGGCCTGGCTGGTGAATACTAACTGAATGGATGAGTGTGAAAGAATAATTTAAGGCCGTGGAAAATCAGGAGAGAGTTGCCTGAGAGATGGGGGGGAGGGGACTCAGAGGGGGCTACAGGGCTTCCCACGTGCAGATAGCCGCTTCCCTCCTGTGTGATACCTGCAGTGTATACTCTGTGTGTGGATGTTAGTATCAGGGTGTTTTTTAGTTAGAAGACTGGTCAAAGATCTAGGGATGGATGGCTTAGATCCAAAGGTCAGTAGATGCAAAGAGCTGGTGGGTGGCTGTGAACTTGAAGCTCTTGACCCCTACAGAGTGTCTGTAATGTTAGTGCACAGCTCTGTTCGCCAGGAGTGCCGAGGGCCACACACGACCTAGGATTCTAGCCAGCAAGGATGCTCTCCCATGGTCCAGTGCTTTTAGGAGGTGGGACAGAATTGGATGTACTTCCCATTTGATTCTGACGTTCGCCTTTTCTCTCTGCCAGTGCAATTTTCTCTGCCAGTGCAACATTGGTGCAGGAATGTGTCAACTCCAGATGGACGCTTTAAAAGTCTAGCGTAAACCTATAGCGTGATTTAAAATTTCCAGAGCCATCTTGAAGCTGGTTCCTGAAATGTGACCAAGGCACTTAGTTGGTGTAGGCAACAAAGAACCAACCAGCAGAGGACTCCCTGGCAGACAGAACACCAAAGTTTAAGTGACTGTTTTCTATGCCAGGAATGACACACATCCTTTCTACATGGAATAAAGGTCCCTACTGTGTGCAATGTATTCCTGGGCTACTTCTTCTTTTTTTTTTTTTTTTAGGTATTTTCCTCATTTACATTTCCAAAGCTATCCCAAAAGTCCCCCATACCCTCCCCGCCACTCCCCTAACCCCCCCACTCCCACTTTTTGGCCCTGGTGTTCCTCTGTACTGGGGCATATAAAGTTTGCAAGTCCAATGGGCCTCTTTCCAGTGATGGCCGACTAGGCCATCTTTTGATACATATGCAGCTAGAGTCAAGAGCTCAGGGGTACTGGTTAGTTCATAATGTTGTTCCACCTATAGGGTTGCAGATTCCCTTTGGCTCCTTGGGTACTTTCTCTAGCTCCTCCATTGGAGGCCCTGTGATCCATCCAATAGCTGACTGTGAGCATCCACTTCTGTGTTTGCTAGGCCCCGGCATAGTCTCTCCTGGGCTACTTCTGTGTAGCCTGGAAGTCAGATTGTATCTTAGACTTCTATAGCTCTAGTGCCCAGAGAATTCATGAGCTAGTCCCTGAGGTTTCCGTTTACAGAGTCTAGCAATGGCCCAGGAATCAGCATTCCCACATAGTTCCCAACTGCCAATGCTGAGCTAGAGGCCACACAGTGACTACAACCCTCACTGTAAGTCGCCCTTCCCTTACCTCAGCTGAAGGGGTCTATCTGGAAGGAGTGGGGCTGAGAGGTCACCTCAGGGTCCATATTTGTCACCTGCGGATGTCTCAGAAACTAAGTCTTAGTAGACACAGTGCTCTTTGTAGAATTTGCGCTCCTCAATTGAAAGATACTTCTGAAAAGATGCCTTTACCTATGAGAAGCCTTCTTTTACTGCGGCTCAGCCAACACATCCCTTGTTTATAAACCCTGCATTCCTCTAGACCTGGCTTTCAGAACTTGCCAGTGCTCCTGACTGAAATCATAGCAGTCTTATAAAAAGACAGAAAATGGCTACATTCACTCAGACACTTAGACACACACCCCCTCCCAGCTGCTCATCCCAGAGTCCATTGGTGCTTTGGCTCCCTCCCTGATGAATGCCCCTTTAGAGCCTGGGAATCCCAGTAAGGAAGACCCAGCGCACCACACAGCTGCTCTCTTCTCTCAGCAGCTGCCTCTGAGACCTCCCCTGTTCTCATTCTGTCGCTGGCCCGAAGTGCACAATGGTCCTTCGACAGCCAAGACAGCGGCCACCCTGGACATACATGCATGCCAGCAGCTGAGACAGACACATCTGTGAGGCAAAGTCACAGGAGCCTTTGGGACTAGGAGCCAACTGAGGGTATCCATTGTTCCGAAGGCACACAGAGCATGCCACAGCTCTAGAGTGAAAGACTGAGTTAAGATGAGAAAGAGGCAGAAGAATTCAGTGTTTCGCTATGACACTGGAGCCAACGTGGTTATATCTTTCCTGTCTATAAATTAATCCCTAAGACTCCACTCTAGGAAGTACAATCACTGAGACTGACTGATGGATGACCTTGATGACCAAAGGAACATCAATAAAGTGTGAGCCATTCAATCACTGTCAGGATATAAGGCCAGACACATAATCAACGCTCAGAGTCTGCCTCACAAACTCTTGATCCTGGTCCTTATGGGTTTTGTTGGTTTCAGTTTGCTGGCTTTATCTATTTAGATTTGGTTTTTGGTTTTGGTTGGTTAGTTGTGGGTTTTGTTCAGAAATAGTCTTGCTGTGTAACCCGGATGACCACTTGGAATTCACCATGTATTGCAGGCTAGCTTCAGACTCATGATAGTCTGGATAATTGCCTGCTAGGACTACAGATGTGAATGACTGAGTCTAGACTGCAAAATGTTTTTAAAGGTAGAGATTAGCTTTATCTTGATGTGCCAGAGTTTAGGGACTTCAACTAAAGAGAACAATAGTCCTGCAGTCACCAGAGCACAGGGTCTTAGACTCAGGGATGTGCTCGGTCATAGTTTTATCTTTGTTTCTAACCCATATTAATATTAGGAAAGCAAAACTCTGCCTTTGCTCATTAGCGACCCTTTCAACTATCTGTGCACTCACTAACCACTTCGTGGAGAAGAACTTGGTCCCATGCCAGCATGATGAATGTTGGTCCAATCAGTGACCTGCTCCAACTGCATAGCAAGAGCATTATCCAAATCTTTGGAAATACAAGGAGTCACGTTTGTGGGCTTTGGCTCCAATTTGCTTGATTCCTTTTCTCCTAATGTGTACCTACCTACTCTGTCTCTACAAAGATATTAGGCATCTCTATAGAGTTAAAAGCCCACAAGAGATGAGCAGTGTACAGGAACCTGCTTTAGCAGAGTGAGTTGTTCCTAATAACTGTTTGACAAGCTGGTCCAGTACCCTTGCCCATATTAGTGCCCCAGAATCAACGAACGGTCCCTAAGCCTGGGTAGCATATCACGGTAAGCATTCTCTGCTCATGTGGGGTCCATGATGGGGCTCTCCTGACCTTAGCCAGTCTCATATCTTTTTACCACTGTAGGCCGCTCAGGTCGGGCATCAGAGAAGACTTGATTTCATTCTCATGATCCCGGTGTCCAGCCTACACATGTTCTCATGGCCATCCAAACATGCAAGAGACAGAGGGACACGATTTAGGAGGCTTGGGTTTCATCGGGCACCTCATCATTTCCATGACATTGTACTGGCCCAAGTAAGTCAGAGGACCAGCCCAGATCCTTCCAGAATGAGAAACAAAACCTTTAGTGAAAGGAACTGTAGGTCTTATGCCAAAGTGTTTACCACTACAGAGAAGGACCTTCTAAAGGACCGGTTAGGCATACAATGAAACAAATCTATTAACGAGTTCATCCCCTACTGTTACTTCTACAGGATGCCAGGTAGCTCAAGAGACATACTTCTGACCAGGCAGTGGTGGTGCACGTCTTCAATCCCAGCACTCAGGAAGCAGAGACAGGCATATCTCTGAGTTCAAGGCCAGTCTGGTCTATAGAGTGAGTTCCAGAACAGCCAGGGCTACACAGAGAAACCCTGTCTTGAAGAGAGACACAGAGAGAGAGACAGAGAGACTTCCCTTAACCCACTAAGATACCTGTGGGGAAGGGTGGAGACATCACATCTGACCCACCAAGAGACTGACTGGCTCTGGCAGCGTCTTGTCCATGAAGGTCTGCCATAAGATCCAGGCACACCGTGCTTATTTATTATCGTCAGAAAACCCAGCCTGAGGCGAGCTGTGCCTGAATGTGAATGGAAGATTGGGAAGGCAGCCACTTAGACACTGTTGTGGTAACACAAGCTGAGAGAAGCACCTAACCATAGAGTCTCAGGAGCCAGTTCAGAGGGTGCCCTGAGGTGGAGAACACGGAGGGTAAAACTAGACTTCTCTATCACATTCTCATCGAGGAGTCGACAGCATTAAGCTTAGGGTAGTCAGACCACCACAGCATCTGTGACAGAATCATAGGGGAGCAAGTCACAGCTGGGTCCCCTCAGCTCTTGGCTAAGGATCATTCTTACTGCAAGCCATTGCTACTTCCTGGGGCCTATAATAGGGAAAAGGTCCAAAATGGGTTCTGCATTCTTGCCCATGAAACTTCCTTGAGGTGCTCCTAATTAGTAAGGCTGGCTCCGTCTCTAGGAGGAGACAGACAGGCATCCCCCTTATCCTGTAATAGCCAACAGCAGCCTAACCTGTCTTGAAAGGTTTGGGGCCATGCCAGTATGCCTGACTGTTGCAGTGGGGGTCAAAAAAGAAGCTGGCATAGAAGATTTAATAACAAAGTTAAAGGAATTTGCCACTTACTAACAAAGTCAAAAGAATTCCCTTTGCTTAAGGCTCTTTTAACTGTCTGGCTTGCTCTGGTAAACACTATATGCTGGATGTCTTCAAAATGCGGAGATGTCTACTTCTTGCCTCACTGCAAAGGGGGAACACACACAGTATCGTTTGTCAAGCTTGAGAAATAGCCTTATAGACACAGGTAGAGGTAACAGAATAAGAATTCTGCTGCTATCAACTTCGGAAGTAGTAAAGATGATGTAGACAGTTGCTGCACGATCTGACCCCTTTGTGCTCATAGACAGAGGTTGAAGAACCTCATGGCCTTGGTCTGTTTCTGAAGACAGACAATGAGGTGGTCCTGGGCCAGCAGAGATAACTCCTATCTGCTTCAGGGAGCAAGTCAAGAGCAGGCAGCTCTGTAGGCACGTGGGGTCGTTGTCCTCAGTGTAGCTGGCATAAGTGATCATGAGGTTTTCTTGTCTGCATCCAAATGGACTTCTCATCCCCTGTGCCTGGTTATAAGGGGTCTCGTCTAGGAACATCCTTTTCTCAAAAATCAAAATGACTATCTACCTAAGAATGCCTGTAATAGATGCAAGTCTGTAGATCAATATACATACGTCGTTCAAGTGAAATGCATCCGTCTAGGGCTGACAGTACTCCTCCCAAGTGCTATAGCCTACTTAACAAAAATCCCAACACCAGGCATGAGAAGCCTTCCTTTGAGTTTGTTGGTCTGGGTTATCTAAGAGACTCCGAAAACATTATTTCTGGTGTCTTTGGTTGCCCTTCAGAGGGGAAGTACAGAAAGTCCCTACTGCTGAAGACACCAGGATACAGGACCCATAGGATTCACGCTAGATCTGATCTGCAAGCCTCCTTTCTAGGGACGAGCTTTTCATGGCCAGAAGCAACTTCCAAGCTTTCAAAGGAAGGAAGGAATCGGTAGTCCTAGCCGGCTCTGATGACTGTAAACAGTGTGGCACAAAAGCCCCCACAGTACAGTAGTGGCGCACTTGCCATTAACCAACAGCTCTCTAATTAGGTGTTAGGCCTGTTCAACAAGAAGGAAATCATGCCTCGTACTGGAAACCTAGCCAACTATTGGGGCGGAGGTTGGGGGGTAGTGGGGAGTGGGGGAGCTGTGCTACTGAAATCATGGATTTTGGAGGAGAACCTAAACCATCACTCTATTAAACCAGCACAGCCTGTAACTACATTTTAAATTTTCTCATTATACCCACAGGAAAGTGTAGTTCTTTACCCTTCATCAAGGAAACTTCTCCTTATGACTAAGACTATTACAGAAGACCACAACTATTGAAATGCAGAATGAAGAATGAAGCCCATTCCCAACTAATAGATCTACAACATGATACCTGTATCTGAGGTTCAGGGATCAATACAGAAGAGGGTACAGAAAGATTGCACAAACACCAGAAGTTCAAGAAGTTTGCTGTGAGATTATGTCTGCTGGAGATGTCAGAGGAGCTACGCACGTGATGTCTCACCAACATGGTGGCCTAAACGTGACCTGAACAGGGCTGCACCAAAAGAGATGCTAACGTGGAAGAGGGAAAGCCAGGGAGGCCCCAGCCCTAGACAAAGAGCTCCAGGCAACTAAAGAATGTTCTTCTTCCCCAGGGAAAACCACATCAATTCGTGTCCAATACCAAATGTTCAGCCCTGGAAACACATATAGACAAATAACATTATACAGATGAAACAGGCTGTGTTTGTATTTAAGAGCACACACACACACCATCAACAATAATGAAAGAAAAGAGGCTATGAATCGGAAAGAGCGTAGGGGGCATACATGATGAGAATGTTTGCTGGAGTTGAAAGAGAAAGGGAAATAACGCCATTATAAGCTCAAAAAAATTTTTTTTAATAATTTAAAAAATAAGAAACACCTCTCCCAGGGCTGGAGAGATGACTCAGTGGTTAAGAGCACTGACTGCTCTTCCGAAGGTCCTGAGTTCAATTCCCAGCGACCACATGGTGGCTCACAACCATCTGTAATGAGATCTGATGCCCTCTTCTGGGGTGTGTGAAGACAGCTACAGTGTATTTAAATATAAATAAATAAATCTTAAAAAAAGAAAAAAGAAAAAAAAAAACACCTCTCCCCACAAAAGAATCAAAACAGCAAGAAGCAGAGGCAGCCTCCTTTGATGGGCTAATAGGAGGGTGCCTGGAACAGAGCATAGTATGGAACCTATCCATCGAGGGGAGTCTGCATGAGGCTCAAGGTAAGTGTCAAGGTAGCAGGCCACATTTCTGAAAAATAATTTGATAAGAAATAAGGAAATAGAGAGGAGGGGACACAGATTTCATCCTTATTTGAGAAAAAGAAAGGCAACTATTGAATCAACAACTACCATAAAATAAGACACTGAATTAAAACAACCCCCAGGAGACATTAAGCCAAGAAAATGTTTACCCAGTTAAATCAACTAAGTAGACTTTGTTCAATAGATAAACCGAGTCAACACCATGGTCCCTCTACAAGGAGACTTGAAAAACTATGTGTCCTCAGGTTCCACTCAGTCTCCGAAAAAATCATACTTCCAAACCAGACCAATTTGTTCCTCGACGAGTCCTGACCCATTGGCTCCCCCTAGTGGCCAGTTATGAACACACTCACACTCTAGCCATTCTAAGGAGTTTTTCAAGCAGGATGTAGACTTTATAAAAGCAGTACACATTTGCAATCTTAGGTTGTACTGCACAGAGTAATAGCATCACTTCATAAAGATTTACCTGTGTATGGATTGTGGGTAACGAAGTAAAATCCAGTCGTCATGGTGAGCAGAATAGAAGTTTAAAATGGCCGGGCGTGGTGGCGCACGCCTTTGATCCCTCGGGAGGCGGAGGCAGACGGATTTCTGAGTTCGAGGCCAACCTGGTCTACAAAGTGAGTTCCAGGACAGCCAGGGATATACAGAGAAACCCTGTCTCGAAAAGAAGAAGAGGAAGAAGAAGAAGAAAGAAGAAGAAGAAAGAAGAAGAAGAAGAAGAAAGAAGAAGAAGAAGAAAGAAGAAGAAGAAGAAGAAGAAGAAGAAGAAGAAGAAGAAGAAGAAGAAGAAGAAGAAGAAGAAGAAGAAGAAGAAGAAGAAGAAGAAGAAGAAGAAGAAGAAGAAGAAGAAGAAGAAGAAGAAGAAAGGAATATTTGCGAAACCAGATAGAGAACACAGGTTTGTGGGTGGGGAGAAATGCCAAAGCAGGAGGAGGGCCAATCCCTGGCCACGGAGGGGACTAAGGAGACCACCAACCAGTCACACAGAAAAAGAAAAGAAAGACTGAGTTGCAGCGTCGACGGTGCCTGGGCCAAAAGCAGCTAGCGTTTGCAAGGACGGGCAGAAGTGCTGTGGGAACAGGACACAGGGCTGGGGAGTTTGCCCTGAGCTGTGTCAGGAAGGAAATGATGGGCATGAGGCTGGTGGAGGAACAGCTTCTGCTTCCCTCCCGGCAGGCCAGAGCTGGGTAGGATGGGGGTGGGAGGTGGGGTCACTGCCTTGTGGCTTCCTCTGGAAACTCATAGTTGCAGCCTTGTTCCTCTCTGTTTTCAGGACTTGCTTTTTCCTCCGTGGCTAAAGTCCTAGGGACTGAACCCAGACTGTCACTGCTGCGGGGCAAATGACCCACCAATGAGCTATATCCCTATCCCTGGTTGCTTTTTTTTTTGTTTTGTTTTTACAGTGGTAACATATACCTAATGCAAAGCTTGCCATTTTAACCATCCATAATGTTAATTCTGTGACATTATGCACATCCCAGTGTCCTGTCACCATTATCTCTATTTCCAGCACGTTGTCATCACCCTGCACACACACACATGATATGTGCCCTCATATGACTGCTCTGATACATTCTAGATTCTAATTAATTAGAGACATAATTAATCCTTGGCCTGCCTCCTTCTGTCCCCATGAGAAGCTACTGAGTGATCTTGCCTTGACACCATTTATTTCATATTCTGCTCATTTCGGTGATAGAAACGACAAAAGTTCCTAAATAATATTCAGATATACAATACTCTGCCTATGAACATGTTATACACACCAGCTCTCTTTCTCCTCACCGTAAACCTAGGAGGCAGCTGTGCACCATCATTGCCCCCTTTGTGTAAGATTCCAGGCAGCTCTGGTGCCCTGTGTCTTCCTTCACCCCAGGGCCAGGAAAAGACAGCAAGCTGAGCTATACCTGACTCATACAATCAACTCGGTCCTGTGACCACATGGGCTTAGGAAGTAGCCCACTCTGACTGTAAAGCCCAAATGACTACTGGACAGTGAAATCCTCTAGCCTCATGTGACTGCCCTGAAAGATTCTAGATCCTACTACTTAATTAGAGACATCAGGTCTGATTCTGGGGATGCCTTGGCTCTCACAGAACAACTACCCAAGGTTTCATTCACCTCTAGTCTACTGCAGTCACTATAAGCTAGAGCCAGGACAGCAATGTGCAAAGCCCAGAAGTCGGTCGGACATTAGTTTCAAGAAGTCTGCCCTAGTTATAGTTAGGTCATGAGACGTCTTGACTATGGAGGCAGAAACTTCTAGAATGAAAGCCAAAGAACCCGTAGCTGCTTTCTTTAAGCCTATTGTCCATCACCCCCACCGTAAGGAGTGAGAAACTGAGGGGGTGGGGAGCAGGGAGCTTGCTGTCTCCAGGAGAACAAACAGGACAGTTAATTTCCCAGCTCTGGGGACAAAGATATCATTAGAAAGTCCGTGTTCTCAGGGACTCTGTGTCCTTGCCGTGTGGCTGTCCAGTTCTCTAGGTCATAATTTTAGGGACCAAATCTAAGGACATCAGTTGATCAGGTAAACAGAGCGTATTTACCTGCCTCTGTACCTCGGGCTGCAGCTCTGATAAGTCCCTCAAGGTGCCCTTCCCAAGTTCCCAGCTTGCTTGCTGCTTCTGTCCCCAGGCAGGGCTCAAATGCCTGGGTAACTCACGTGCCTATTTGCTCTAAAATTTTCTCTTTAACGTTCCTTGCCTGCAAGGGTCACCCAAGGTCTTCTGCCTCAGAAGTATTGTGCTTCAGAAATCAGGGTTAGCTGGCAGTGATGTCACTCATCTGAAGTCCCTGCACATGGGAGGCAGGGGCAGGAAAATCACCAGAAGTTGAAAGATAGCCTGGTCTACATAGTGAGTTCCAGATCAGCCAGGCTACATAGAGAGAGCACACACACACACAAAAGAAAAAAGGAAAGACAGACAGACAGACAGGAAGGAAGGAAGGAAGGAAGGAAGGAAGGAAGGAAGAAAGAAAGAAAGAAAGAAAGAAAGAAAGAAAGAAAGAAAGAAAGAAAGAAAAAGGGAGGGTGGGAGGGAGAGACAGGCAGGCAGGCAGGCAGGCAGGCAGGCAGACAGACAGACAGACAGAGAGAGAGAGAGAGAGAGAGAGAGCGGTAATTGGCAGCAGACAGCTCCAGAACACTGTTTTTCCTTCCACAGACTGGCTGGCACCTACTGGTCCTGGCCCATTCTCTGGTACTCAGTGACGCCCCTCCCATGTTCAGTTGTGCACACAGCCCCGTGAGATCCTTACAATTCAGTCATGGCCCACCTGAGAAACAGACCAATAAAACACACAGACCCAAAGAAAGTGATGGGTGAGGGATTGACCTGTGAGGTCCTTAAAGCCAACAAACCCTACAATCGCCATCTTTATTTGGGTTAGAGATCCAGAAAAGCCAGTGGTGTGGTTCTAGTCCAAACCCAAAGCCTGTGGCCCAGGGAGCCACTGTCAGACCACGGGAGAGGATGGAGACCCTAGCGGAGGCAGGTGAGCTTGCCCTTCCAAGTCTTTGTTCTACTGGATGGCATTTGCCTTTTTCTCTCAGTTTCCTATAGAAACTCCCTCATAGACACACCTAGAGATATTTCATCAGCTAGAAGGGCATTCTTACCCCAGCGGATGCACTAAGCTAACTACCACATTGCTCTTGAACAGAGTTCTTCACAGTTGTGTATCCTGAGACCCTGAAGCCTGACGCTCTAACCTTGTGCAAGTTAGGACCAGAAGGAATCCATTCCCACAGGAAGGCAGCAGTCCTTGCAGGCTACTTATTGACCATGAAGAAACTTCTAGAAGGAAAGACAAAGAGCATCTGCAGCTGCTTTCTCTGAGGCTGTCACAGCTGGGACGTCACGGGAGCCTGCGCTGACGAAGGCACTCGGTAACCTGCGCAAATACCATGGAAATGGCGGCAGTTTTGCTTGGGGGAAGCTCGTTTTTCTCTTTGGTTTGGGATGCTTTTCTCTCCTTTCCCTTACCAGCATCCCTCTACAAGTACAGAGGTGCTCAGATAAAAGCAAGCATCATTCTTGGGTACCCCACAAACAGGGATAATGGCTGTGCTACCTCACACAGTAGGCGATTCACTGTGATGTTGACTGAGCTCAGCAAGTTTCTATGATGGGACAGGGCAAGCGAATGAACACAGCCCACTGGCCAGCAACTAGGCCCTTCTGAGGAACCTCTAGGCCAGTTGTTCTCAACCTTCCTAATACTGAGACCCTTTAATACAGTTCCTCATGTTGTGGTGACCCCAACCATAAAATCATTTCATTGTTACTTCATAACTGTAATTTTGCTATTCTTATAAATTACAAAGTAAATGCCTATGTCTTCTATATGGTCTTAGAGACCCCTGTGCAAGGGTCAGGTCTCGGCCCACAGGTTGAGAAACACTGTTCTAGGCTATCTTAGCGTGCAGGGAGAAAAGCTGTCCTCCAAGGACTGAGAGCTCTGGCCGGCAGCACACGCTGGGCCTCACCAGACCTGTGCTATTCTCAGCGCCTGACTGCCGTCTCATCACTCTCTGGTGCAGTCTAGAACGTTCAGGACTCATTCCTGTGCATTTTGTCTTTCCTATCTCTGAAACAGTTCTTTTAACCTGCCGCCCAGACAGGACCTCCCAACAGGCCGCTAGTGCGTCCATACTGTCACGTTGTACCTCACCACACCGCCTCAGCCAGGGGGTCCTGACACCCACCAGTTTCTCCTCCTTCCTCCCACCGCTGCTTCCTCAGTTCAGAGCATTGCAGCGTCGCTCCTGGGTTGCCTGGAGTGTGTCTAAATCAGTCTCTCCTAGGCCTCTTCAGTGTGGCACATATTCCCTCTTAAAGCTACCAAGGCTCTCTGCTCATTCCCTTAAGCAGGTCTGAGGAAGTTCCCTCTAAAGTTAGATCTAAGTCCCATTAAGCTCCTCCCACCTTCCCACTGTGCCAAGCCAGTCACCTGAGGGGGTTCTGACCCTCAGCTGTAGCATTACTCCATCTACCGCTCAGACTCCTTTCCAGGGTGTTCAGTAGAGATCCAAGGGCTCTGAGTTCATTTTGAACACTGGGTACTTGTCTCCTTTGCCAAGAACTACATCACAGTATTCAACAAGGGACTGGTCACAACAATGGATGTGTTAGTCACAGTGCAGGTGGACTCCCAGGACTGGTCAGGATTGAGCTTAGTGTATGCATCCATTTGGAAGCTGAATCCAGTTTAATCAGGGACTGAATAAGCAGAATACTGTCCCAGTGCAAGATCCCAAGCCATGGGATAGGAAGGCATGGCTTTGATACAGAGGTCTCTCTTCCTGGTCCTGTGGTTAGTGGCTCCCACTCTCACCTCTCACAGACCAAAATACTAACACTGGATAGTTCTTCGAGTATTTCCTTGCAGCAGGGAGCTTAGATGACCAGCCACTGTGTCATTCAAAGACGAATGCTTTAGATTTCATGCAGTTAAAGGTAGGGACCCATTGCTTTATAGGGGATTTGCCAGACCACTCTGAAAAAGGCTGAGTCCCTTCTAGGCCACTGCATGTCCCTAATTTGTCTTGAAATAATGGTTTCCAGAGCGCTTTCAGGAACAAAGTAGACCCAGCTCCCACCTTCACTTCATTCACTCCACAGGCAAACTCACAAGATGAGCCCACTTCCGCCAATAACTGCTGCTACGCAACATGATTTTTAATGTCTTAGCGCCAACGTTTCTCAGATACTGTCACACCAAAACAAGACACCACAGAACTCTGCTTCTCTCCTGTGAAATGAGATTACATAACTTCCGTTGACAATCGGAAGAAAAGCATTTTCTCTCCAGGAAAATGAAGAAAGAGAACTGAAGCAGCCCTTGTTTCTTTAAAAAAGAAAAAGAGGAGGAGGTCAGAATTAAATGACATTTATCATTAAATGTTTATAAGTGAACTACCGCAAAGATTTAATTTTAAGCTCTTTTTTTTTTTAAAGAGGGATTTAAGTGGAATTTTTGCCTTTTGCTGTATTGACAATGTAATACGGGTCTTTTCTCCTTTCATGGTAGCTTTTCAGCTTTTAATTCCTCTTTTGTGCCCCATCGTCCTAATATTATGGTTTGACTGACTATGAAAGTCTCCCACAGGCTGGTGTGCTTGGACACTTGGCCCCAAGGTGGCGCTGTTCTGGGAAGTTGGAACCCCTTCCGGGGTGAAGCCTCAGGGACAAGCTGGCCATTAGAGGGTAGCGTTATGATTTAGCCTGGTAACAAACTCAAACACCCTGCTTCCAAGTCCACCAAGATGTAAGGAGTCCCAGACTCCCGCTCCTGACACCACACACGTTGCCACAGATTCTCTGCCATGGTAAACTGTGCCCTCAAACCCTGAGCCAAAATGAATCTTTGTTCCTTAAGTCGTTTCTGTCATGTATTTGGTGACCACTATGTAAAACTAACACAAGTAAAGTGAGAAACCTTTAAAAGTTGGGTGACTAGTTAATAGCTCCACCTAGCCTTTTCTTCTCATTAGAGTTAGACTTACAGCCGGACCTAACAACCGTTGGCTAATGTACAGCTCGCAGGAAGCAAGACCACAGGCCAGCTAGCTATCTGGCAGAGCTGGACCTGTGGAGTCCAGTGGTCTTCTGCCACCTACTGTCCACAAAAGATACTGCAGCCTCTTCCATATTACACTTCCAAGAATGAAATCCTCTCTCCCCCATCTCTATCATGGCTACCACCTCATCATTCAGAGAGCCCAGGAATGTCGTGAAGAACAAGTGCCACCATGATGCTGGGAGAGAGCATGGGCTCTTGGACTGGACAGAATGACCATGTTTGCCACGCTTTCCACCCGAGACTTGGAGCAAGGGCATGACGGTTAAGTTTTAGCTTCTACACTTGTTGAACGGGGACTGGACTGTTGCACTTGCGGAAAGCCAAATGGGGAGAGAGCTACATCACTGAAGGGCTTGCACTGCAAGCATGGGGACCTGTTTGATCCCAGACCTCACATTCTTAATGCCACGTAGAGTGTTGGCATGTAGTTCCAACACTGTGGGGCAGAGACAAAGGAGCCACTGGAGTCCACCGGCCAGCCAGCCTATCTTAATTGGTGAGCTCCATGCCGATGTGCAACCTTATCTCATAAAACAAATGGATAAAGGCTGAGGAATAAGCCAGGTTGTCCTCTGGCTTCCTGCACACATATGCACACATGCACGCATGAACACACATGAACATGTGTACATACACACATATACAAAAGGAAAGCTGACTGTAGAAGTTAGGCCTGGTTCTGCCTCCTAGCCCCCATGCTTCCAGAAATAAGATTTGGACTCAAGATACATTTACAAATACCTTGGCCATATCGCTAGGCTCTTCTCTGACTAGATCATAACTAAAATGGCCTAATTATTTTAAACTACATACTGACACATGGCTGGTTACCTGTTGCACTGTCTGGTTTTGTGTGTCAGCTTGACACAAGCTGGAGTTATCACAGAGAAAGGAGTCTCATTTGAGGAAATGCCTCCATGAGATCCAACTGTAATTTCTCAATTAATGATCAAGAGGCAGGGCCTACCCCATTGTGGGTGGTGCCATCCCTGGGTTGGTGGTTCTGGGTTTGATAAGAAAGCAGGCTGAGCTGGTCGTGGTGGCACATGCCTTTAATCCCAGCACTTGGGAGGCAGAGGCAGGCGAAGTTCTGAGTTTGAGGCCAGTCTGGTCTACAGAGTGAGTTCCAGGGCAGCCAGAGCTACACAGAGAAACCCTGTCTCAAAAAAAAAAATTAAAGAAAGAAAGAAAGAAAGAAAGGAAGGAAGGAAGGAAGGAAGGAAGGAAGGAAGAAAGAAAGAAAGAAAGAAAGAAAGAAAGAAAGAAAGAAAGAAAGAAAGAAAGAAAGAAAGAAAGAGAAAAGAAAAAGAAAGCAGGCTGAGCAAGCCAGGGGAAGCAAGCCAGTAAGCAACACCCCTCCATGAGCTCTGCATCAGCTCCTGCCTGTGTGAGGTCTTGTCCTGACTTCCTTTGGTGATGAACAGCAATGTGGAAGTGTAAGCTGAATAAACCCTTTCCTTCCCAACTTGCTTCTTGGTCATGATGTTTTGTGCAAGAACAGAAACCCTGACTAAGACACCCGTGCTCAGGTACTATGTGTCCATTTGTCTCTTCACATCTTCCTGACAAATCTTCCCACCCTGGCTCTATCCCAGAATCCTTTCTGTCTCCTGGATGTCTCACCACTACTTCCTGCCTAAGCCTTAGGCCATAGGATTTTTAATTGACAGGTGACGCATCCATACAACACACAAGATGTTCTCTCTACAGCCAATGGCTGCATTGTAAATATTAAATATCATAAAGTATTTGCAAATCATGAGCCAGTGAGTGCTTAGGACGGTGGAAGGGAGCAAAGGCCAGCAAAGCAGATGTGGAACCAGGGGGCAGCCACTTTAGCGGACTTCCCGGTACCAAGGTCTATTCCTCTGAAGTGCTCAGGCAAGGTGAGAGGCAGGTGGTGCCTGCCCAAATGGAGCTGATTTTAAGATGCTCTTAGACTCCCAGCACGAAATTCACACAAATGAGAAGCTGGCCCAACTGGATTTGGGCCAGACCTAGTCTGGCTATCTGAGAGGACTTGATCCTCAGACTGTGTTTGATGTTCTGGGGGCATTCGCTACACCACAGATGGCCCTGAGCTAAGGTGACATGGCAACAGGCTATGGGTAGATAGGAGAGTCCATCTGAAATCCCAAGTGAGGTCTCAGAAGACCTTGGGACTATGAGCTTTGAAGTTCTGGAGAGCTCAGTGGTATAGGTTGCTTGTTATCCATCTAGCTCTGAAGAATCAAGTGATGGAGCCAGGCACGGTGGCACATACCTTTAATCCCAGTACAAGGGAGCCAGAGGCAGGTGGATCCCTGAGTTCAATGACAACCTGGTCTACATAGAGTTTGAGAATGCCCAAGACAACACAGAGAAACTCTGTCTTAAAAACAACAACAAAAACCAAAGCAAAACAAACAAACAAGCAAACCCCAAAAAATCAACTGATGCAAGTTTCATTTTAAAAAAAAAATATGGAATGCGTCACAAACTTGTGTATCATCCCTGAGCAGGGGCCATGCTAATCTCTGTATCGTTCCAGTTTTAGTGTATGTGCTGCCGAAGGGGGCACTTTTTTAAAAAGATTTTATTTATTTAATATAAGTGAGTACACTGTAGCTGTCTTCAGACACACCAGAAGAGGGCATCAGTTCACATTACAGATGGTTGTGAGCCACCATGTGGTTGCTGGGAATTGAACTCAGGAACCAGTCCCTGGAAAGCATGGGATTATCAGAGTGGCTTTCTACAAAGACACATTTACAAAGATCCTGCTGCTCCCAGCTGGAACTTGTAGGAATAGTTGACTATAACTTGAATAACTACTCAGTATTGTCCCTCTTCTTCTTCTCCACAGGGACACGTGAGGATGCTCTGTCACTGACTCCATGTCCTAGTGAAGTTCCATAACTCATGAGTACTCCCTCCTTATCTCCCAGATGTTGTTCTCATACCCAAGTACCTCTCCTTATTCATTCTCTACCTGCTCCAAAAATCATGTCAGGAATCTTGACAGAAGGAGTTGGGGTGGGGTAGAGGCTATGCACTTTAAAGGACAAGTGTCTTGAATTCCATACTGACCCAGCTTCACAGAAGGAAAAGTGAATAAGAATTAAAAAAAAAAAAAAAAAAAAAAAACAGTGTGGTGGTTTGAATAAGAATGGCCCCCATAGGCTAATATATTTGGATGTTTAATCACCAAGAAGTAGCATTATTTAAGAAGGATTGGTGGGTGTGGCCTTGTCGGAGTGGGTGTGGCCTTGTTAGAGTAGGTGTGGCCTTGTTGGAAAGGGTGTGGCCTTGTTGGAAAGGGTGTGGCCTTGTTGGAGTAGGTGTGATTTTGTTGGAGGAAGTATGTCACTATGGGTGGGCTTGGAGATTTCAAATACCTCAGAGTAGGCTCAGTGTGGATCTCTCTCTCCCTGCTCATGGATCAGGTGTGGCTCTCAGCTACTTCTCCAGCACACACACCTGCCTGCCTGCCTGCTGCCATGCTCTCTACTGTGAGGATAATGGACTAAACCTCTGAGCCAGTCCCAATGAAATGCTTTCTTTTATAAGAGCTGCCTTGGTTGTGGTGTCTCTTCAAAGCAATAGAACAGTGACTAAGACAACCAGTAAAAGGGAAAACCAGGGGCAGGGGTGTAGCTAGTGGTGAGGTATCTTGCTAGGACAGACAGAGCTCAAGCCCCAACATTAAAATGGGGGAGAAATGGGTGCCCTATTCCTGCATCACACTCAGTACTGTAAGATTTGATCCCCTTTTCCTTAATTTAAAAAATATTTATTTAGAGAATAAATAAATATTTATTATGTGTGTGTGTGTGTGCATATGCCACAGCATGCTTGTAGAGGTCAGAGGACAACTTGAGGGAATCAATTCTCTCCTTTCAGGGATGGAACTCATGCTGGCAAGCTTGTGTGCCCTTTATTCACTGAGCTATCTCTCTGGGCCCTAAAATTTTTTTCCTTTGTGTAAAGCATGTGAAATTCATAATGGAATAAATAAATGAAATAACATGTGAAATTCATAATAAGAACAGCTAGATGAGCCCGTCTTACACTATGGTGCTTCACAGTATGTAAAAGTAACAAAATTGACATCTTGCTAGGTGCTATTTAAAATCAGGGTTAAAAGATTTATTTAGCCATTGAGCCATGGGACTATAGGGCACATGCATACACATTCACATACACACACATGCACACATGTACAAACACACAAATAACAGTCCCTCAGGTAAATGTCTCTCCAGATAGGTTTTTAGATGTGTATCATTTACTTGATAAAGCATAGCAGCCTATGGAGAGGAGTTATGGTCTGCAGCACAAATGGATATTTGGACAGCTTTAAAAATGCATACTCTTTACACCCAAATGCCAGGGAAATCCCCATGGAAAGCAGCTATTATAAGCAAAGAGCAACCACTTTTCAAAGCCAGGGGGCAGGAGACTTGGTCCAGTGGTCCTAAAACCTTGCCTTCTCCAAGAGCGGTTTGAAAAACTACTGATTTACTGATTTGATAATTATCACTGCTGGCCCGGGTCAAGAGTGGGATCCCTGCTCACTAAGAGGGGATAGAACTCTCCTATCCCCTAGCTCAGGCTAGCCCAATCTTTTCAACCTCCTACAACAAACATGGGACTCTCTGAGGAAGCAGTTCCAGGCCCCATCCTCCATCTATGGGGCTGGCTCATTGGTGATATGCACAAGCTCACCCCGTGATCCTCACGTGTGGTCTGGGATGGAACCCCCTGAATGAACAGAGAGATCAGATTCACACAGTTAAAGCCTCCGGGATCCTGGTTCCAACCCCAGATATCATGAACTCTCTTTAAAGACATAAAGATTTATTGATTCCTTCTGTGGGTGAGTGGAGGTGCCTGCCTGCCTGCCTGCCTGCCTGCCTTCCTCCCTGCCTTCCTCCCTCCCTCCCTCCCTCCTTCCCTCCTTCTGTCCCTCCTTCCCTCCCTTCCTTCCTCCCTCCCTCCCTCCCTCCCTCCCTCCCTCCCTTCCTTCCTTCCTTCCTTCCTTCCTTCCGTGGGCAATGGAGGAAAGACGTTGAGACAGGACTTTACTATGTAGTCCTGGCTGGCCTAGAATTTACAATATATACCAGGCTGGCCTTAAAGATAGAGATTTGCCTGCCTCTGCCTCCCGAGTGAGAATAAAGGCATGCTTCCTGACACCTGGGTCCCCCCACCCTGCCCCGCCCCTTTCTGCTATAGTAGGAATTTACCTCACATTTCCTTCTCTAAATACATTATAAGTACAATCTATTTCCCTTTCCCTGAGCATTTTATGAATCTTTCTTTTTATAAAAGTCCAAACCATTATTTCAAGACCATCAAGATGGAATGACTAATTATTTCAACCAGAGAACAGCCTACTTAGTTCCCAAGCAAGCTAAGTGATACAGGATGGAACTCTAGCTAGCCCGAGCACGACAAACATGGCTCTGACAGGCCTTGCCCTTCTCCTCCATTCCCTCAGCCTTGCTAAGACCTAGTTACCAAAGTCTATTCCCTTATAGACTTCCTCCCCCTAAGGCTGACTACCAAGGCCCAGCTACCTAAGTAATGAAGTCCAGCAATTAAAAGCCCCCCTCTGACTCACATAGTGAACATGCCCAATTAAAACCCAACATGTCATCCTAACTTGGGGTTTGCCCCTTTCCCTCTATAAACTGACATTTACCTATGGGCCACGTCTGTCTCCTCTCTATCCAGATGCAGTCCTTTGAGGAAAACATGGCTGTCCCCTCCTCCTTGTCCTTTTCCCCTTCCCCCTCATGCTCTGTCTCCTGACTTTGCCTCTCGTTCCCTGCCCTCTGTCCCTCTGTGGTCCTTGGGGTCCTAAGCTAATACCAGTCACTTCAATATCTGTTGTGGCAAAGCTCCTTTAAGGCTTAGAAAGCCCAAGAGTGGTTCTAACAACAAGGAAGAGGAGGCAGGGTAGGCGGCAGCTGCAACAGGATCCTTCTGCACAGGTTTATTGGGAGAGCTTGATTGCAGAGGCAAAGAGACCCCGAGCCCAGAACTGGTGCTGCTTATATAAGCCTAGGAGAGGCATGTCTCACACCCGGATTGGTTATGCACTATACCTCATTTGCATGTTCCTCATCTGATTGGTTATTCTCTCTCAGTACCTCACAGAACCTCATTAACATACCTCATTTGCATGTCTCACATCTGATTGGTTATACTCTCAGAACCTCATTATCATGCCCGGGCCAGGCAGTGTCTTGGCAAAAAAACTTTACTGCATATGTACACATTGGTTGTTTGCTCAAACTTATGTGTGGTGGCCAGCAGTAGCCAGCGCCACTCTGCAACGGCACATGTGGCTTCCCACAGGGAATCTATAGGAGAGGACAGGCAGCAATTTTGCCTAGAGGTGCCCTCTGCACTAACGGATTTTAAGTCTTCAAATAATGTGATCAAAGAGGAACAGAGGAGGAGGAGGCGTGCGTGGACAAATGAGCAGTACGAGGCTTTCCCTACAAGGAGGAAAGGATCTTTAGCCCTGGGAGAAATAAGCCTTCTCTGTTGGTCTCATTAGGTGGAGATGTGGACCTGGATCCACTTGACGGGCCGCACGACGCACAGCAGTATTTATGAATTCCCTTCTTTCTAGCGCCTTCTTTCTTTCCAGCTCATACTGAAGTTTTCAGCCTTTGACAACTAAATTATACAAATATTTTTAAGACAAAAGTCCTTCCCATCTCAGATCTGCAGTCCAGTAACCATGGGGTTCTTTTTGCAGTTCAGGACTTGTTTACAAAGTCTAAGCTTGCAAGGTTAAAAATGAATGAAAACAACCCAAAACTATAGTCTCTTGTAACTGATATTAAATTAGTTATAACTTTTATAAAGTAAGTGAATTAAAGGGTTTTATATGATAAGAAATAGGGGAAAGCTTTAAAGACATATAATACAGACATTAGAGAAAATACAGCGCCTATTTTGGGCTAACAGTTGCCACTCCTGTGTCCTGAGAGTCCACCTCTTTTGCTCTCCTGTTGGACCTTTGCTAGACCTGAGCTCAGAGGCCATGTACTTCCTTTAGAAGCATAAGTTGTGGAGGCTGGAGGTTGTGGCTGGGCCGTCACAGTGTTCCTTCAGGACAGTCTGTCTCATTGGATCAACTCCCCTGGATAGGTCAGCAGCCAACAGCTTCTGAGCCCTCTCCTTGAGTTGCTGACATAATTATGGATCTTCCTTATCTAGGGTCCATTGAGGTTTGAGGGTACCATCCATCAAGCTGAGGCACGGCAACAGGAGGGGGAGCAGGCCAGCAGGAGCTAGTCACATTGTGTCCACAGTCAAAGAGCACAGAGGGGTAAATCTGCTTTCTTTTACTATGACTTCAAACTCTCTTCATCTGCATGTACACGTGGCAATAGTGTAGAGTAGTTAGTTATACAACTGTATAATGCTAAACACCCAGAAAATACAGGGGGCGGGGGGATTAGGTTTCCAGTCTCCCAATACCAGGCCAGTTGGCGCTGTTCTATATTCTCTGAGGTTCTGTTTTTTGTTTTGTTTTGTTTTATTTTGTTTTGTTTTGTTTTGTTTTGTTTTGTTTTTGGCTCTCTTTCCCCCATATGTAAATAAGAGTTTCTCTTTACGTGTTTTAAGATTTTGTACTCTTGAGTATTCTAGCCTTCTGTAATGTCACTATTGGTTACTCTTTGGTCTATGAATTAACTATTTTTCATTGTTGTGCTAAAACACGACGATCATGGTCACTTCTAGAAAGAAAGGCTTATGGCTGGGAGCATGGCAGCAAGCAGGCAGGCGTGGTGCTGGAGCAGCTGCCTCTCTCAACCAATTCTACAAGCAAGGAGCAGAAAGCACCCTGGGAATGGTGGGGAGTTTTCTGAAACCTTAAGCTGGCCTCAGTGACACTCCTACCTTAACAAGGCCATTCATTCCTTTTAAGCCTTCCCAAACAGTCACCAAGAAGTGTTCAAATGCCCACGACTTACTAGGGGGCATCTCATTCAAACCACTGAGTTGCATTGCTAAAGCAGTATCCAAAGAAAGAGGCTTAACCTGGAAGAAAGAAAGCCTGGCTTATGGTTTGAAAGACTGAAAAGTTCCAGATGGGGTAGCTGCAGCTGTCAAGTGCCTTGTGTCGCTTCGCTGCCTGGTTGTGTGAGAAGTATCGCCCGAAGGCCCATGAGTGGGACAGAGTTAAGTGCAAGAGGCACCAGAAGGCCTTAAAAAGTATCATCACTACATAAATGCATTTCTGAGGTGAAGCCCCCAAAGACCTAGTTACCTCTTAAAAGCCCCACTGCCCTTAACCAAACTTCAACCTGAGTTTTGGTAAACAGCACAGTCAAACACTAGCAGTTTTCTGTTCTTTTTTTTTTTTTTTTCAGGAATAGATGTTCATGGACAGTTTCAAGTAAAATGTGCACAGAGCTCTAATCTCTTACCAACACATTCTTTAGGGGAAATCATGTCTACACCCCTCTTAAAGTCGAGACTGCGGCCGGGCGGTGGTGGCGCATGCCTTTAACCCCAGCACTTGGGAGGCAGAGGCAGGTGGATTTCTGAGTTCGAGGCCAGCCTGGTCTACAGAGTAAGTTCCAGGACAGCCAGGGCTATACAGAGAAACCCTGTCTCGAAAAACAAAAAAACAAACAAAAAAAAAAAGTCGCGACTGTAAATCAAGGATTTCAGGCTCCTGCATGTGGACGAGCCTGTTGCCCCGGTGGACTCTTCAGCTGCTATCTCAGTCAGCAATGGGAGACAAAAATGCTCCCGCACAGACAGCTGCTTTGTTTTGAGTGCCAGAAAAGCAAAGAACACCCGAGTTTGTTGCCTTGCATAGGCTATGGAACCCTGGCCCCAGAGATGGAATCTTGGCAATACAGCCCGAGAAATGATCACAAGTGTTAAGAACTCAGCTTCTGAATCCAGTCTTTACTGACTGTGGCTTTGGACAAGTTCCTACTTCGTTCCAACCACTAAAGTGAGAATAGTACCTGTGCCTCTTACAGGCTGTCATAAAGACCCAAGGAGTTAACGGGCATTGTAAATGTCAGCTAGTGTTATTGCTCTTTTTTTTTCTTTTTTCTTTTCCTTCCTTCCTTCCCCATTTATTCCTTCCTTCCTTCCTTCTTTCCTTCCTTCCTTCTCTCCCTCATGATCTGGTACTAGGAGCTGAACCTAAGGCCTTGCAAATGCTAAGTGAAACTTCTACCACACAATTCTATCTCCCTGTCTTTATTACCAGTTTATTTTTATTTTTATTTTCATTTTTATTTTACAACAGGGTCTCCCTAAGTTGTCCATGTTGGCTTTGATGTCATTATATAGCCCAGGCAGACCTTGAATTTACCATCCCCCTGCCTCAGCTTCTGAAGTAGCTGGGATTACAAATCGTTACCATGTGATTCCTATCAACAAAAACCGATCCTGGTTTAGATAAGGGATCTGCTATTATGCAACCATGAGCAATCTCCAGGAGAAAAGTGTTAGATACTTCTGAACCATAGGATTAGAATTTGATTTTCATTTTTACGTATTTGAAGAGGTTTCCCACAAGAAGATCAGTTGCTTTCGTCGCTTGCTTTTTAATCAAGAGGCATCTTCAGGCACATGCGTGTTTGCACGCTGGCCAGTCCTTTCTCCAGTGTGTCAACGCTGCCTCCAGTGGATGGAGCATCAGCAGTACTTCTGGATATGGTCATTCCAGCTTGAACCCCTCCCCGGACAGCTGCTCCCCCCCCCACCCCCCCACCCCCCTCTGCTCACCCAACCTCTTCACGGGACAGGATCCCATGGAGTGACTCAGGTCCTCCTGCAGAAGTTGACAGTGCTTTGCTGGCCACAAATGTACTGTGCCTCACCAGGAACAAAGGCAAAAGATGGAATTCCCAAGAGTGACTTTTTTTTTTTCAACGTCTGCACAAGGGAAGGAGCCATTGAATAAGCAGGAATCAAAAATGACTTCCTGGTGGCACTGAAATCCAAGCCTGTTGATTCACTCAGCCCAGCTCCACTCAAACCCACAGACAGCGACAAAGATAGTCCTTAACTCTTTGGATGAGACCCAGGTGAAAGGCTGCATAAGCGGATGAGCAAACCTGTCAGTTGGGAGAGTGGAGCAGGCTGTGGGGTTTACTAATATCAGAAAGGTTTTAAGAAAAGTCTGGGTCGTGGGAAGTCACTGGGCAGGTAGGCTGCTTCCTTAGGAAGAGCGAGAAACCCACCAGAGACTGCCAATGATTAGCTAGGTCTGACCTGCTCACCCCAGCCGAAGGAGAGAAAAGCCCGTCTTTTTAAGTTCAAAGGGTGCTGCCCTAGTATAAAGCAATGACTAGCATTTGCATCTGAGCTCAGATTTGTAACAAAGAAATTGCTTCATAATTTAAAAAATTATTCCTTCCCACCCGACGCCCCGGGTCTCATCCCAGGAAGTAGCAAGTCAGCTGTATCCAATGAGGGAGAAAAGCTAATAAATAAAAGAGTAGTAATTAACTGTGCATCCCGGCCTAAGGGTCCTGGGCTGCTGGCTCACATCCGAGTGGCTTGTCAGGTTCAGCTCCATTATGACTGTCCGTGGGTTTCGGATGATGTCTGTGTTCACGGCTCAGTGAGTGCTGGGACCACAGGGCTTTCCAGTTAGAAAAGCGCCTAAACTTAGCATAGATTGTAATAGGATTCTATCATTTGTACAGTGCAAGGCAAAGCGCTGAAAATGGCAGTTTAATGAGTCATGCATGCGGCGTGCCTTAGCGCTCAGTCACCGATTCCATTATTCCCCTTCAAAGGCCACTGGAAGCAGTGTGACAGAGCTGTTTTTTAGACGCTTTGCTTTTTTTTTTTTTTTTTCTGGTAATTCTTGTCCATTTCCTTGCTATTAAGAAAGCAAAGACCCTTCGTTTTGGCTTCCATGGCAGTAGGCATGTATGTGGTACCCTGATATACATGCAGGCAAAAGACCCGTACATATAAAATAATAAGATAAAATTAAATAAAAATAAAAGGCCAAAGCATCCCAGAAGGAAAAAACAAAAAACAAAAAAAAACCCAAAAACCTGCAGGTCTTCTGGCAAAGCAGATAGTTACCAGATCCACACCGGAAAACAAACAAACAAAAATACAAAACCAAGAAGATACTTGAAATGCAGTGGCCCCGTTGAGCCCCTGCTTTCCTAGGCTCTTCTGGCTTGGGCAGGTTTGGAAACGGGTGTAGGTAAGAGCCCTTGCTGAAACATGGTAAAAATTCGCCACTTCTCTACCTTGTCCTTGGCTGCAGACCCCTGAAGGTGCCCTCAGCAGCCCCAACAGGCAAAGGTTTCTCTGCTTGAACGGCAAACCTAATTTGAACAGGGCACTAATTCTTCCGTTTGCCGCCCTCCATGTTTTCATCCCCGGGCCATAATTTCACCTGCCAGCTCAGGTAAATAGTCTTTAATAGCACAGAGGCTTTGAAAGGTTAGCCTGGCCTTGATTTTGTGCGGGGGATTCCGCACTCTCACCACTGAGCGAAACTAAGAGTCAGTCACCCCAAAGGGTCACCTCCTTGTTGGACTCTTGGGACAGAAAGCTTGTCATGCCCACTTAACAAATTCAACCCTATTTCCCTTTCAAAGCTGTGCTCTCCTCTCTCCTCATGTGAACAAGCCAAAGGAAACAAGAATTATCCCACTTGCCAACCACCTCTGAGCTCCCTCCATAGCCTCTGTGCATATGTGTGTGGGGTCACCAGAAGGAAGCTACAGCTTTGCAGCTGAAATGAGAATGTGACTTTCCCCCCGATTTAAAGGCATAGCGCTGGGGGAAGAAAAGAGACAAAATCCAAAATGACAGTAATACACAGAAGCTTGGAACGGAAAGGATACAGCCTCTACCAACACAGACGGAGGCAGGATCCTTTGAGGATATTCCATACCATAGCAAGGTTTCTCTGAACATGCTCTGGTTCTACAAGACTATATATTGAAGATCCCCAGAAGCTGTAGTAAGCTGACGTCATAGAAGAGGGAGCTTCAATTGTGAATAATCCCTCCATATGCTCTGGCTGCTGGCAAGCCTGTAGGGCATTTTCTTAATTAGTGATTAATGGGGGAGGAGCAAGTCGATGGTGGGTGGGGCCACCTCTGGGGCTGGCAATCCTGGGTTCTACGAAAAGGAAGGCTGAGCAAGGTATAAAGAGCAAGCCAGAAAGCAGCATCCCTCCATGGCCTCAGCACGAGCTCTGGCCTCCAGGTTCCAGCTCTATTTGAGTTCCTGCCTTGGTTTCCCTCAATGGATGATGACTCTGAACGTGTCAGCCAGACAAACCGTTCTTCTGCAAGTTGCCATTGGTCAGGGTGTTTCATCACAGCCAATAGAAATCCTAACTGGGACAACTTTGTAATCTGAATGTTGGCAATCTGTGGCACTTGGATCCATAGCTAACATTTGGTTTGCTGTGCATGTTGTGTATCTGTGGGATGTGTGAGGATTCCCCCGTATGTTCCAAAAGCACCAGGTATGATTAGTTCTAATCTACTAACGAGGTCACAGCTTATTAGACCGTGTATGTGATGGTTGAATGGTGGTCATAAGAAATTTGACAACATAATAGGTTTTTAATTGCAAAACAACCTAAAAGTAATTCCAAGTGTGCAATGAACCGGAAGCATTTCAGGAAGTTCTCAGTCCTGTTGTTTTACACACTTGGCTGCGGCCTTGGTTCTAAGCACAGACGGCATGCACACTTTGCACTGAATATGCCACTGTACCACACATGCCAGTGAGCGCTGTTCTACACACCCGGACTCAGACTTCAGGAGAGCATAGGCCATTATCCTCTGGAGCAGTCATCTTCATAGTGTGGTTGCTGACATCAAAAGATTTCTGCTCTTAAAGGAACTGTGATGGTTTGAATAAGAATGGGCCCCTCGGCTCCCATTTGAATACTTGGTCCTAGTTGCTAGAACTGTTTCAGAAGGACTAGGAGGTGTGGCCTTGTTGGAAAGATGTGTCACTGAGGGTGGACACTGAGGTTTTAAAAGGCCATGGTGCTCCTAGTTAGTGCTCTCACTCTCTCTGCTTCATGGTTGTGTACCAAAGAGTTACTTTTAAATATGTTTTTCTGATTTACTATCAGTAAATATTTGACATACCCTATTTTATATATCTATATGTCCAAAGTCATATGCAATTTTCTATGGCAAAAAGAGATTATAAGAAGGAAAAGTTACTGGAGGATGGTGGCCCACGTCTTTAATCCCAGCACTCGGGAGGCAGAGGCAGGCAGATTTCTGAGTTCGAGGCCAGCCTGGTCTACAGAGTGAGTTCCAGGACAGCCAGGGCTATACAGAGAAACCCTGTCTCAAAAAAAGAAGAAGAAGAAGAAGAAGAAGGAGAAGGAGAAGAAGAAGAAGAAGAAGAAGAAGAAGAAGAAGAAGAAGAAGAAGAAGAAGAAGAAGAAGAAGAAGAAGAAGAAGAAGAAGAAGAAGAAGAAGAAGAAGAAGAAGAAAAAGTTGACTCACCCCTCCCTTAGCTACTCAGGAGGTGGAATAGTGTGCCCACACACTGGGGCTGCCTAAACGACTGAAGCACACACTGAAGCACACACAGGCAGATTGCTTCCTTCTTTCTGAGGGCAGCAATGAGGGCAGTACACTCAAGACCCCTCTCCCAGAGGCTGGAGTTTGCTGGCAGTTGTTGCTGTTTCTCGGCTTAAAGAATTATTGCTTTGTTTCCCTTTCATCTTCTTATCATATTCATATTCTTATCACACATGCATGTGTCTGTGATCAAGTTTGCCCAATGTCCCATTTTGTATAAAAAAACAGGTATGTTGGGCTAGAGGTTTCCCAACCCCACTATGACATCAACTTAACTGACTGTACCCGCAGAGACCACCCCCTCTTCAAAGAAGAGCACACTGAAAAACACTGGCAGTCAGAACTTCAAAACATGAGCTCTTGCAGGATGCCACTCAAACACACTCAGATGATTTTGCTTCAGGGGAAAAAAAATGACTGGGTGATGGATGGAAAGAATTCTCTTCATGTTAAATATGAAGCTGTTGTTTGTTTACAAACAGGATTTCTCTGTGTCATGCTGGCTGTCTTGGAAATCTCTTTGTAGACCAGGCTGTTCTCAAGTTCAGAGATCTGCCTGCCTCTGCCTTCTGAGTGCTGGGGTTAAAGGCCATCGCTGCTGGTTATTAATAAAAGCTGGCTTATAAATAAAAGAAATAATATTGGATTGTTTTTAACACTCTAACTACTAATCTAATACCTGGGGTGCCATTTTACTGCACTATACTGTCTTATTAATAAAAATGAGGGATCGAGAACAGGGTATTGTGGCACACACCTTTAATCCCAGCACTCTGGAAGCAAAGACAAGCTGATCTCTTGAGTTTGAGGGCAGTTTGGTCTATAGAGCAACTTCCAGGACAGTCAAATAGCCAGGACTACAGAGAAACCCTGTCTTGTAAAACAAAACAAAACAAAACAAAACAAAACAAAACAAAACAAAACAAAACAAAACAGAACCAAGAAAATCTAAGCTCAAAGAGCAGAAGGTAGTTTATACTAAAAATAAAATAAAAACTAAGTTATATGAGCTTAAAGTCAGGTATTAAGAGCATATCTAAAAATGTAAAAAATAAGAATCTAGGTCTGTGGTAACGGCTCTGTGGGTAAAAATGGTTGCCATGAAAACTTCAAGATCTGAGTTCAAATCCCCAGAGCCCATGTAACAGCTGGGCACAACACCATGCATCTATAACGTGGGTACTCTTATTGTGAGATGGGAAGTAGAGACTCCTTGGATACTTGCAGGCCGGCTAGCTTGTCAGATAAAACAGAGAGAGACCCTGATCTCAAACAAGGTGGGGACTGATACTTTACCTCTGACCTCTACATGCTATGAATGGCATGCGACTGCACATTCAATACACACAATGCATAGACACACAGGACACACACACACACACACTTAAATAGGCACTGGCAGCTCCTGAGACATACAAATTTGTTCCTGCAGCCTCCACGGTTCTTCAGGGTAATCTTAATGTCCAAGAAATTTTGGTTCCCTGAAGACACAGTCCTCCCCGCCCCCATGTTCTTTGGCATGGCTTTTGTGGATGCTCTATCCTTAAATGACCATGGCTAGAAATTACTAAGTCAAAGCTGGCTGTAAGTGCAGAGGTGATTCTGAAGGCAGCTTTCCTGCAGGGTGCCCCGATGTTTATACATATATGTAGAACAGTGTTATTTTGTATAGCTCACAAACTAAGTTCCCCACCAAAGTTGCTCTGGAGAGCAGTTGTATTCACAGGACCACAAGACTCAGCACCTCTAGCAGCATTAGTGTGATCACCTGATGCAGTGGTTCTCAACCTGTGGTCCGGATCCCTATGGGGGTTGTCTTAGTTGGGATTTCCGTTGCTATGAAGAGATACCATGACCGTGGCAACTCTTATAAAGGCAAATATTTAATTGGGGCTGACTTACAGTTTCGGAGGTTCAGTCCATTGTCGTCAAGGCAGGAAGAAGGCAGCATGCAGCAGACATGGTGCTAGAGAAGGAGCTGGTGGTTCTGCATCTTGATTCAAAAGTAACCAGGAGAGACTGTCTTCCAGGCAGCTAGAAGGTTAAGTCTCAAAGCCCACCCCTACAGTGACACACTTCCTACAACAAGGCCGTGCCTACTCTAACAAGGCCACACCTCCTAATAGTGCCACTCCCTGGGCCAAGCATATTCAAACCACCACAGGGCTCAAACAACTCTTTCATAGGGGTTGTTTGCATATCAGATATCTTTGTGTGTGTTCAAGCGCACATGTGCACACACCTATTACTATGTGTGAATACGGATACATATGTGCCATGGTACATGTATGGAAATCTGTGGGCAACCTCCTTGCCTTTGCTTTATTTGACAGTTTTTTGTTTTTCCCAGTGACTATGTCAGGCTAACTAGCTCAAAGAGCCACAAGGGGTTCTCCTGTCATTACTGCCTACCTCCCCATAGTAATGCTGGGATAATAGATGAATAATACTAAATCCAACTTAATGTGGGTTGTGAAAGTTCAAATTGGTCCTGAGGCATGTGACAAAGGCCCACCCACAGAGCCATCTCCCCAGTCCCAGCACTGCTCTTTCTTCTCTCCTAGCTGTAATGAAGCATAGCTCACCGTCTGCATAGCTCACTGTCTTTAGTTGTTAATACCCAGTACAGAGTTGATTCTCAAAATGTTATTCTTCCTGCCCGTGTGACAACAGCACTTCTGATCCTAGCTCTTTAAAAGAATAACCAGGAGGGCCAGAGAGATGGCTCAGCAGTTAAGAGCTTTTGCAGAATACCTGGATTCTGTTCTTAGGGTCTATAGATACTATAATTTATATTTAACAGATACTTAGCATCTCACAACTATCTGTAACTTCAGTTCCAGGGGATCCGATGTCCTCTTCTGACCTCCTTGGGCATGAAGTATGCACATGATACACATACATGCATGCAGATAGAATACTTACACATAAAAAATGAATAAATCTAATTTTTTAAAAAATGGAATCACTAGGATTCCATTCGGGGGAAAAACATAAAAAAAAAGAGGTGGTGATAGATCCCGGTAGCCAGATGGTCCCAGTGGTGGAGGAGTGTAGCCCTGGCCACTTGCAAGAACAAGGCAGGAGAGAGGATTTAGAATTTGAAAAGTAGGCTAAACAATGAACTTAAGTCCAGGACAAATTACTTAGTGAGAGGGGACCAAAGGAAACAGAGAAGAGCAGGCAATGAACTAAACTGCTAGCATTTTCTAGAAAGACATTGGAGCTCAGATTTCTAGCCTTCCTTTAATATGGCTATGATTTGTTTATTTATTGTTTTGAAGCAGGGTTTTGTTTTGTGGTTGTTTTCTGGTTTTTTTGTTTTTTGTTTTTTTGTTTTTTTGTTTTTGTATTCCAGGCCAGCCTCAACCTTGCTACGGAGTCAAGGATGGCCTTGACCCACTGATTGTCCTGCCTCCACCTCTCAAGGGCTGGGATTAGGAGTGAATTCTACCATGCTTGATTTCAGTGATGCTCGTGATGAGCTCATGACTTCTCCCAAGCTAAGCAAGCCCTCTACCAGCTCAGTCAGGTTTCCAGCTCTCTTTTTATGCTCTCCACACAGTTATTCTCTTTTATAAGGAAGAGGAAACACAACAAACTGTTGACCTTCTATTGTGCAGGACAGTCCTCGGAGACGAGCCACTGTATCCTCAGGAGTCCAGCAGGGCCTGCTCACCGTGATCAGCCATCAATCACAGCTGGGCTTCTTGAATGTCCATGTTCCCTCTCAGAAGGGGTGGGGAGTGTCATGGGACCCTCACCTAAGTATCTGGCCACCCAACCCCTCCCAACCAGTTGCATGCAATCCTGCCTAATTGCACATGACCCAGAGTCTCTGGGAAAGACTAGATGTATTAGGTAGGTAGGAGAGGGATGTAAAAAGGTGGCCCCATCTATGAGGCAATGGGAAACCCCTCTTTCCTGCTGGGTAAATACTTTCTGATATGGTCTTTTGGGAGAGAAGCACCCATAACCCTCCCCTATGCTCTGTAAGAAAGCTCAATAAAGTCACTGTTTCCCCAGGGTAAACATTGGTATAATCCTGCCTCTGTTCAACATTGGGACCTTGGGATGGGGGTGCTTGTTATATATATATCTTTCCTGGGAAGGATTTCTAGCAATGCATTCAAGTATGAACATGAGAGGAGAGGAAACAGTCCTGTCATGTGCTCAAAACTATGATGTTGATAACTAGCTCCCAAAGTAAATTAGCCCCATAACTGTCCAAAGAACACATTCTTGAATCTACCTTTTGAAATCTTCGATTGAACTCCCAAGAGAATTTGATCACATTCCACCATTCAATGAGCCTATCTTTAGGGAAAGGACATAGTGAAAGTTGGGTCTCCGTGGTTCACTTCCACAAGAAGCCATCCCTCTGTAAGTGCTGCAGAGCTTACGTGTCACTAAGGTGACAGCAGAAGGGATGGGATTGCAGCCCTTTGGGATGGGTGTGGGAAGGGAGTTCATATCTTCTGCCGCTGTATCCTGAGAGGACACAGCAAGACAGGAGACAGACAACTGACAGACACTGGAATGGTCCTGGGCTTTCCCAGGCTCCAGACCTCTGAGACACTGCTGCTGTTGCTAAGTTACTCTGTGCTACTTTGCAGCGAACAGATGGACGGAGATGCGTGAGCTTGTACCTAAGAAGGACTGACGCTTCTTCCAGAGAAAATGCTTCTTTATGACAAAACTCGCTTGCCGTGGTTTTAACAGAAACAGCATCAGCCAATAACAACAACAACAAGAAGATTGTTAATCGGTATTCTGGTATAACACGCTGTGACGGTTTGTATATCCTTGAACCAGGGAGTGGCACCATCTGGAGGTGTGGCCTTGTTGGAATGGGTGTGACCTGGTTGGAATGGGTGTGTCACTGTGGGTGTGGGCATAAGATCCTCACCCTAGTTGCCTGGAAGTCAGTTTTCCACTAGCAGCCTTTGGATGAAGACATAGAACTCTCAGCTCCTGTACCATGCCTGCCTGGATACTGCCATGTTCCCCACCTTGATGATAATGGACTGAACCTCTGAACCTGTAAGCCAGCCCCAATTAAATGTTGGTTTTTTTTAATAAGACTTGCCTTGGTCATGGTGTCTGTTCACAGCAGTAAAACCCTGACTAAGACACATGCCTAGCATACATCTGCTCGGGCAGACAGTAGGTAGCTGTGGAAATGTGTAGACTCCATGAATGCTCACTAGAAATTATTCAGGGACAAGAAAATGATAGTGTTTGAGTGACAGGGTATGTTTTGAAACTGTATTTATTAGATGTATGAGTGTGCACGTGTGGAAGTCAGAGGACAACCTGGGAGATTCAGTTCTCTTTCCGACATGTGGGTCCAGGGAATTGAACTCGGGCTGTCTTACTTGATGGCATGTGTCTTTCTTTACCCACTGAGCCAGTGATTCTCAGCCCTCCTACTGCTGGGATGGGGGGGGGGCTTTTAATACAGTTCTTCATGTTGTGGTAACCCCAACCATAAAATCATTTTCACTGCTACTTCATAACCGTAATTTTGCTACTGTTATGGATCATAATGTAAACATCTATGTTTTCTGATTGTTTTAGGTGACCCCTGTGAAAGGGTCATGTGACCCCCCCAAAAGGGATCACAACCCACAGGTTGAGAACAGCTACACTAAGCTATCTTGCTGACCCCATTCAATGACTCAATCAATAAAGGCTTTCCAGCTTAAGTAGTTAAAGGATGGAAGAAGGAGTTGAAAAGGGAAAGAAGAAAACAAAGAATGATCAGTCTAAAGGCAGACAAGGGCAGAAGAGCCTCCTCCAAAGGATGGCCTAGCCGGGCGTGGTGGCGCACGCCTTTAATCCCAGCACTCGGGAGGCAGAGGCAGGCGGATTTCTGAGTTCGAGGCCAGCCTGGTCTACAAAGTGAGTTCCAGGACAGCCAGGGCTATACAGAGAAACCCTGTCTCGAAAAAACAAAAAACAAAAACAAACGACGGCCTATTTACACCACCCACAGGACCCTTATTGCACAAATGACACAGGTCCTGAGTTCAAGGGCCAGCTCTTGTCCTCTAACAACCCACAAACTGTCCAGTTCTTTTCATTCCCAACTGGCTGAAAGTCCAGAACTGTTTACTGATACCATCCTGGTTTTATCAGTGGGAGGTAATTTTGGTGAATCAGTCTCGGCAAAGCCCTGCTCAAGGCTCCTGGAAACCCCTTGCCCCTTCCACCTGGGTGCAGGGTAAGCCTCCCTACTGGGGCCCCTCTCAGGGGATAGCTCACCCCAATTTGTGTTGAGAGAACTGGGGTCTGTCTCTCCCCAAGTGTGTATATACCCGGGGACACACAGCAACTCCCCACCGCTGTGCGCTTGGAGGGTCATAAGGCTGTGTAAGTTCAGTTGGTCTTACTCACGTGGCTGCACTCATGTCTTTCTCATAACCCATCCCTGTTGTAAAGATAAGGACGCTGATCTCTAAGGCACAAAGGAGATACCTGTGGTGCTCTGAGTGAGAACGGCTCCCATGGGCTCATGTATGGTCCCTAGCTGGCGTCACTGTTTTAGGAAGGATTAGGAGACATGGCCTTGTGTGTCGCTGAGAGTAGGCTTTGAGGTTTCAAAAGCCTCTGCTGTGCTCACTCTTGCTATCTCTACCCAAACTAGTCTCAGTCTCATTGTCTGCTGCTTGTGGGTAAGAATATAAGCTCTTAGCTACAGGGTCAGCACAATGCCTGCCTGTCTGCCTGCCTGCCTGCCTGCCTGCCTGCCTGCTGTCTGCCTGCCTGCCTGCCTGCTGTCTGCCTGCCTGCCTGCCTGCCTGCCTGCCTGCCTGCCTGCTGTCTGCCTGCCTGCCTGCCTGCCTGCCTGCCTGCTGTCTGCCTGCCTGCCTGCCTGCCTGCTGCCTGCCTGCCTGCCTGCCTGCCTGCTGCCTGCCTGCCTGCCTGCCTGCTGTCTGCCTGCCTGCCTGCCTGCCTGCCTGCCTGCTGCCTGCCTGCCTGCCTGCTGTCTGCCTGCCTGCCTGCCTGCCTGCCTGCCTGCCTGCTGCCTGCCTGCCTGCCTGCCTGCCTGCCTGCTGCCTGCCTGCCTGCCTGCCTGCCTGCCTGCCTGCCTGCTGCCTGCCTGCCTGCCTGCCTGCCTGCCTGCCTGCCTGCCTGCTGCCTGCCTGCCTGCCTGCCTGCCTGCCTGCCTGCTTACTGCTTGCCATGAAGCTTCCCCCATGACTCACACTCTAAAACTGTAAGCAGGACCCCACTCAAATACTTCCTTGTATAAAGTATTAATAGAATGACACCTTAGCCATGATGTCTCTTCACGGCAATAGAACAGTAACTAAGAGAATACTCTACTAGCCCAAAGCTGCCAAGGTAGGAAGCCATAGGCTAGTCTTCACACCAAGCAGTGTCATTTCAAGGCCTAAGTCTTTTGTTATCCTCTCAGCCATTCATTTACCACACAGGCTGTGCTGGTTGGAACAAGATGTCCCTCGTAGTCTTAGGCATCTAAACACTTGGTCTGCAGTTGGTAGTGCTGTTTGGACCTTGTTGGAGAAAATGCATCATTGGAGTTGGGCTTTGAGAACTTAATACCCATGCCTGTCCCAGTATGCTCCCTCTGCTTCATGTCTGAGGTTCAAGATGTGAGCCTCAGCTTCTGCACCAATTGCTCGCCCACTCACCCGCCCACTGCTGTCTCCTACAATCAGAGTGATGGACTCTTATGCCTCTGGAAGTATAAGCACACATAAACCCTTCCTTCTATAAGCTGCCTTGGTTGCAGCATTTTATCGGTGTCTTTGGGGACTGTCTCAGAGGGCCACTGTGCTCTGTTGCAGCTCCTGTCCTGTGTTCTGTGTCCTGGGAGTCTGGCCTCCAGGGACAGCAGAGATAAGCCTCTCTGTGCTTTTGTCTGAGCTTGGGGGTGGGCTGTGGAAGATGCTGTATTGGATGCAGAAGGCCAGAGCATCAGGGAGGGAGATTTCTTCCTCTGCTTTTCTCTCTGTTGAGTAGCCAGAGGTTGCGGGACACTGCTGAAGCTGTAGTCTCTGCCAGTGGTCAGTACCGTCTGGGCCCCAGCGCTGTTCCTCCCCTTGTCCCTTTAGGAGGAGGAGGCTAATGGCCCCTGTGTTGTCAGACTCATAGTACTTTCATCCCACTTTAGCGACCCGTAACCCCTCTCAGAGCTCTGTGAATTGCCCTTTAATAAAATTTTCCTCCCCGTGCCGCCTTAGAACATGCCAATTTTCTGTTCAGTACTATGATAGGTAAGCCTCCAAGCAGGTCCACTCACCTGCTGACCACCCACCATGTAGTTTTGAGGGTTAAAGTTCTGTGTCTTCATGTATTTCTTGTTAAAAAGGCAAGTCGTGGGCTGGAGATATGGCTCAGTGGTTAAGAGCACTGACTGCTCTTCTGAAAGCCCTGAGTTCAAATCCCAGCAACCACATGGTGGCTCACAACCATCTGTAATAAGATCTGATGCCCTCTTCTGGTGTGTCTGAAGACAGCTACAGTGTGTTCACATATAATAAATAAATAATTTTTTTTAAAGGCAAGTCACAAACCCATCAAAATGACCACCCATCCCATGCCTTTCCAACTCAGATCCAAGACAAACTTTATAGAGATGATCAGGAACAAGGAGCTAAGAAACGGGTCAGGGTCTGGGAAGAATGGGGGAGGGGACGGTCCCAAAGACATGCTTTGGTTGGACACTAAGAGCAATATCAGAATAGACTGTGCTCTGTGGTGGATACAATGGGCTAAACCTTGGGGACAGAGAGGAGTTGGTGTCCCCACTCTGCTATTTAGAAGCTGAAGCACGGGGCTGGAGAACTGGCTCAGTGATTAAGAGCACTTGCTGTTTTTGCAGAAGACGTGGGCTTAGCTTCCAACAATTTCATGATAGTGGAGTCTCATCTACCCTAACCCCAATTCCAGAGGAATCCTATACCCTTTTCTCACCTCATGCACTGGGCATGCATCTAACACATACATACATACATACATACATACATACATACATGAGGCCAACACACACACACACACACAGCACCCCAATAAATACATAATAAAAATTTAAAACAACTTTAGGAGCTGGAGCATTTAGGCTCTCAGATCCCTCTAAGGTATAAAAAGAAACAGACTGTGCTCCGCAGAGGTGTTCAGCGTTGTAAGCAGACAATGCAGGCAAGTGTTTACTGCGGCAAGGCAAGTGTTCATTGAGCATCAGCTGTGCCCGGACTCTAGCCAGTGTTCCGTGCAGCAAAGCTGAAGTTCTTTCCCCTGAGGTTACAGAGCCCCAGAGGGCCACTAGGGCCTCTGAACAAGCAGTTCCTGGAAGGCAGCGGCCTTCTAAGTTAGGGAGGCTGGGATTCAGACCCTGGACAAGTTTCCCTTAAATAGTTTCTTCATCCATGGGTGGAAGTGATTATACAATCTCAGCGCTCTATTATTGAAGTCTAATGAATGATTGTTACACAAGAGGTACTCAATTTTATTTTCTTTCTTTTAGGTTACAATGCTGGTTTTGGGTTTAAGGTAGATGGTTTTGGACACAGGATAGAGCTAATTGTCTATCAGTTGGTCTATTGAGAAATTACTAAGGAATTTGCTGGCACAACCAGGGTTGTTAACAAGTGTAACATTTGTGGAATGGTAAGTATGAACTAAGGTAGAATCTTTCTTCCTTCTTTCTTTCTTTCCTTCCTTCCTTCCTTCTTTCCTTCTCTCCTCCTCCTCCTCCTCCTCCTCCTCCTCCTCCTCCTCCTCCTCCTCCTCCTCCTTCTTCTTCTTCTTCTTCTTCTTCTTCTTCTTCTTCTTCTTCTTCTTCTTCTCCTTCTCCTTCTTCTCCTTCTTCTCCTTCTTCTCCTTCTTCTTCTTCTTCATTGAATTTCAGTCATTAGAGTCTCTATATAACCTTGGCTATTTTGGAACTTATATAGACCAGAACTCACAGAGATCCATTTGCCTCTGCCTCTCGAGTGCTGCTGGGATTAAAGTCTGTGCCACAATGCCTGGCATTTTTCTTTTTTTAGATGCAAGGTCTTGTTACATAACCCAAGCTGGCAGCTGGCGTGGGTCTTGCCATCTTCATTGTTCAGCCTCCCGTGTGAGGGATTGACAGCATGGGTTGCCATGCCTGGATCATGGCAGAACTTCATTCTTCTTTGAAAAACCTGATTTTGATTTTAGAGTGTTCCCTTCAGCTGACTGCAAGCCTCATACACACTATCAATGATAAATCTACTTAAATTATCAGTATCATGTAAATTATACCTGCAAAATATTTTTGTGGAAACAACTGGACCAAAACCAACTGTTTTTGTCAAACAATGGAACAGGAGAGCATGATGTAACACAGCTTGTAGCCAGCCAGGGGGCTGAGGGTGACGCTTGATCTTGGGAGTTCAAAACCAGCTTGGACACCGTAAGACCAGGTCCAAAGCAAAAAACAACCAGGTGTCATAGCCTAGCATAATAAATGAGTGTGGCAATCTATTCAGTACAACTCATGACTCAAAGATGTTGTTGCTTCACAGTGTATGTATGCTCTGTGCATGCGTGCATGCATGCTTGTGTGTGTGTGTATGTTTGTGTCCATGTATGTGTGTATGTGCATGCATGTGTGTGTGCTTGTGTGTACACAAAAGTGTATTTTCTTTGTTTTTCCTATTTGTATAACCTTTTTTACTTTATTTATTATTGGGAATAAAGTGTTTTTTTGTTTTGTTTTGTTTTTGATTTTTCAAGGCACTTGGGAGGCAGAAGCAGGTGGATTTCTGAGTTTGAGGCCAGCCTGGTCTACAAAGTGAGTTCCAGGACAGCCAGGGCTATACAGAGAAACCCTGGATCGAAAAACAAACAAACAAACAAAAATTATGTGTATATATGGATGAGAGTATGACTTAGTGTGGGTTTGTGCATAGTGCAGTACCTGTGGAGGCCAGCAGAGGGCATCAGATCCCAGCGATCTGGACCAACAAACAGTTGTAAAGCTAATTCAGGTGCGTGCTGTGAACCAAACTCTTATTCTCTGCAAAAACACTATGTGCTTTTAACAGCTGAGCCATCTTTCCAGCTGTGTGTGTGTGTGTGTGTGTGTGTGTGTGTGTGTGTGTGTGTGTGTGTGTGCGTGCACATTCATATGGCTTCGGGTACCTGAGGATGTGGATCCTTTGGAGCTGGAGATGCAGGCATGGATGCTAGAAACCAAACCCAGGTCCTACCCTCTCAGTGAGGTCAGTTCCCTGGTAAAAGACACCCTAGAGAGTCCTCCTGTCCTTGTTGCTCCAAGTGAGAAGCAAAAAGGTGAGAGCCAGCCACCCCAAAGCAAGCCTTCAGCAGAACACATCCATCCCCACGCCCTGATTAGGACCGCCCCTTCCAGAATGGAGCGAGGCATCTGCTGTTCCAAGTGCTCATTTCAGAATTGTTGGTTACAAAACCTGAATAGACAGAGGAAGAAGATAAATGAAGACAGAGAAGAAACATTGCCAATAGCCTTGTTGCAGAACCCACTTATACTATTTCTAGCAACAAGAGAAAATGAATGAACTGTTTTTCATGGATAGGTTGGTGTGCCCACCCTGTTGGCTGTTCTATCTTTAATTTCATGAAAGATGAGAACTGCTAGTGTTCTTTGACTTAGCCAATCTTTTTAAGAATGTGGCTATTAAGTTGTAGTCATTCAGTATTAAAAGTAATTTCCATAGAAATTTGTTGTGCTGTCAATAGCTATGGCACTAACTCTGCATTAGTCAAACTCTGACAGCAAACCCCACACACTGCAGCGAGCAACTCAGTTCACTGCACCCTCAAGAACCTGATTACAGTTCCAATGAAACAAGTTTTATTTATGATGATGACTTAGAGTTAAGTCTCCAGCTAAGACCGCTTCCTCCGGGAGCCTCTGCCCCATTCAAAATGCCATTGATTTTGAAACAGCCAGTTCTTTGCCTGGTCCTCAGATGAGCTCCAGGCTGCTGTTTGAAATAAGACCATGAGCACCTTTTTTTTTTTTTTTTTTAAAGATTTACTTATTTTATGAGTACACTATAGCTGTCTTCAGACACATCAGAAGAGGGCATCAGATCCCATTACAGATGGTTGTGAGCCACCATGTGGTTGCTGGGAATTGAACTCAAGACCTCTGGAAGAGCAGTCAGTGCTCTTAACCACTGAGCCATCTCTCCAGCCCCCATTAGCACCTTTTGATGCTCCCTTGTGTACATAAATGACTTAAACAACTCTGTGTGCACGTGTGTGTGTGTGTGTGTGTGTGTGTGTGTGTGTGTACACTTGAATGCACATGAATGTGAAGGTCAGAGGACAACTTTGTGTAGTCCGTTATCTCTTTCCACTTTTATGTGGGGTCTAATTCAGATGTGGTGGTTTGAGTGAGAATGGTCCCCGTAGACTCATAGACTTGAATGTCTCCTCACTGGAAAGTGGCATTACTTGAAAGGGTTAAAAGGATTAGGAGATGCCCGGCTTTGCTGGAGAAAGTCTGTCACTGAATGTGGGCTTTGAGGTTTCAAAAGCCCATGCCAAGCCCAGAGTCTGTCTGTCTGTCTCTGCCAGATTAGATTAAAATGTAGTTCTCAGCTCCCTCTCCACGATTCCTGCAGTGCTGAGAGTGGATTAACCTGTGAAACTGAAGCAAGCCCCCAAGCCCCCAATCAAATGCTTTCTCTTATAATATTTGCCTTGGTCATGTTGTCCCTTCACAGAAATAAAACAGTGACTATGGCAGAAGTTAGTACAAGGGAGCAGGGTATAGCTGTGACAGGCTTGGCCCTGATATTATTTATTGGAGACTTTAGGACTTTGAACTAGAAAAGAAGACAGTGGAAGACAGTGGAGCTAAGAGTAATGTAGGTTATGATTCCTCAGCTCCAGGGGCTACAGGGGAAGAATATTTGTATGTGGCCTAGAGACCTTTCTTGTGATATTTTGAAGAATGTGGCTGCTTTCTGTCTTTGTCAAAAAATTTTAAATCTTCCTGAGACTAAATCAAAGAATTTTGGCTTAATGGCATTGGCAAAGGAGATTTCAAGACAGCCAGCCTAGTACTGGCTATATCACATGGTTATTAGTGGTGATACTTATGAAGATCTATAATTAAAATGAGCAACTTGGACAAAGAGAAACTCAAGATAACGGAGGAGAAAAGTAGAGGGTGTGTAAATTGAACTAAATCCAGTGCTCAAGGAGATAAGAGACAAGCCTGATGCTAAATGGCATTTAAAGGGAGTGGTGACCTCAGGGCAAGATCCTACCCAGCTAAGCTTCCAACTTCTGAAAAGGAGGTAAAGAAAAGATTGATCAGAGGGGGAAAAAACCCCACAGAAAACAGAAAGTTGATGCAAATGTAATCATAGGAGGGGAACAACTCCAAGACCCATCAAACAGCAGACATTCAGCACTTGGATTTTGTTTAGAGTTAAGGGTACAAGAAAGGGTTTGTGGAAATCCACCTGCGGCTTAGGGAAGCCACCAAGTCCAGGTGGGTGTCAAGGGTGCCCCTGCATGGACTTTGCATGAAGCTGTGAGGTGAAACCTGGATCGTGCTGGAGACCCCCAAGATGCTGGAGTTGCCAGAGTTGTGGGGTACCAGTGTCGTGCAAGGGATACCTGCCGAGGCAAGCTGCAGATTGGATGTGGAACCAGCCCAAGAGGGAGAACTGTGTTATATTCAACAAAGCTGAAGGAGTCAGACGGAGCTCTCAAGGGAAGTGCCCTTAACATCCAACATGGAGCTGCAGAATTTGGAGTTTGCCCTGCTGGTTTTCAGTCTCGCTTTGGTTCAGTATTTCCTCCCTATACTTCCTTTCTCTCTTTTTGGAATGATAATCCCTGTGTTGTCTGGAAGCACGTGATCTGCTTTTTTTTTTTTAATTTGATTTTATAGAGATTGCTTTGAATCTCAGAAAAGACTTTTAACTTTGGACTTAAAAAAAAAAAACCAAAAACATGCCGGGCGGTGGTGGCATTCCTTTAATCCCAGCACTTGGGAGGCAGAGGCAGGCAGATTTCTAAGTTTGAGGCCAGCCTGGTCTATAGAGTGAGTTCCAAGACAGCCAGGGCTACACAGAGAAACCCTGACTCTAAAAACAAAACAAAACAAAAACCCAAAAGAACAAAACCAAACTTTGGACTTTTAAACCCGGTTGAGGCCTTGATAGACTATGGAGTCTTTTGAAGTTGAACTGGATGCATTGTGCATCTCGATGTGGCTACAAGCCTAAGCAGGACTGAAGTGCAATGTGGTGGTTTGAATAAGAATGGCCCTCAAGGGCTAATTTATTTAAATGCTTAGTTGTCAGTGAATGGGGCTGTTTAAAAGGATTAGAAAGACTTGGGGCCTTGCTGGATGAAGTGTGGCCTGAGGGTAGTTTTCTTTCTGCCTATGACTGGGGTGTAGCTCTCAGCCTGCCTGCATGCCTCCATGCTTCCTGCCACAGTGATACTGAAGCAACCCCCTGAAACTGTAAGTAGGCCTCCAGTTAAATGCTTTCTAACAATTGTCTTGGTCATGGTTTCTCTTCAGAGCAGTAGTGCAACGACTAAGACATTAGGGTTATATGGTACGCCCCTCACACACTGAACCGCACTGACAGCCCGCCTTCATTACTTTGTAAACCTAGACATGGCTCTTTATTTTCAAAGTGGGAATGGTGAGGGTGGCCTACCCAGCTCAGAGAAAACCCAGGTAAAGCCCCAAGCATCACTGAATGGAACCCAGCTCTGGGATCTTCTGTGTGTGTGAGTTTGTGGCTAACAAGGACATACAGCACATAATGTCTTTACCTTCAGCTGTTTCTTCCACAGGGTCTGGTCCTGAGTACCTAGGACTCATCCTTCAGGCCTCCACACAGCGCTAATTCCTCAGAAAGATCCTTTGGTTCTTTTTAATGCCCCCCTCACCCACCATCAGCTGCTCCTCCATTCCTTTGCCACAGCCTCTTGTGGCCATTCGTTCACTACGCTCCTGACCCTGCCCACATGCAGATGGCTTTCTGTGTCTTCTGGTTCCACATCCGTGGATCAAACAACCACAGATTGAAAATACTGGATCGAAATAGTTGTGTCTGGGAAACTAAAATGATGGCTCTGTAGCTGCTCCTCCAGGGGACTCAGGTTCAGTTCTCAGCACCTATGTGGTGGCTCACAATCATCTGTAACCCTAGTTTCTGCAGATCTGATGCCCTCTTCTGGCCTCCCCAGGCACCAAGCATGCCCATGGTATGTTTGTATGTATGTATGTATGTATGTATGTATGTATAAGTACATACATACATACATACATACATATATAAATGCATAAATAAATACATAAATGCAGTCAAACACCCAAACACATAAAATAAAGTAAATAAATCTTTTTTAAAATTGTATCTCAGGACAGCAGGAATAGTTGAGTGGTAGACTACTTGCCTAGTATGTGATAGGTTCTGGATCTGATCTCTAGCACAGAGGGATAAAGTGTCTGAAAAAGGACAGACTTCTTTTTTCTTTCTTTCTCTCTGTCTCTGTCTCTCTTTCTCTCTCTCTGTTTATTTTGTTTATTCCAGAAAACAATACAGTATCACAACTATTTTCGTGGCATTTATATTGAATTAAGCTTTTAGAGATAACTTATAATAAATAGTGGGGTGTAACATGGGTTGGACATAAGTCATGAGCAGACACCTGTCCTTTCAAACAAGAGACTTGGGCACCTGTGGATATGGGTGTTCACAGTGGGAGACAATGTCCTGGAACCTGTAGCCCTGGACACAGAGTGTGGAGTCATTTCTGTGACTTTGCCCCAGCAGCCGGGACGTGCCACTCTGGGTAACTTCATATGTGCGAGTTTGCAGAGTGTGTCTTGCTTTACAAACAGCACTGGGCTCCATTCTGAGCAGAAATGCAGACCCAGGATGACTCTGCACTTTAATGGGCATGAACACAACACCACCTGTTTGGCACCGCCCACAGGCACAGACTGATCAATAACTTCATCCTGAAAGTAGAAATAACCCCTACCTTGCAAACTCTGGGAAACACTTTGGCAGTCTCTTGAAAAACTAAGCAGAAAGCTGGGCAGTGGTGGCCCATACCTTTAATCCCAGCACTTGGGAGGCAGAGACAGACGGATTTCTGAGTTCGAGGCCAGCCTGGTCAACAAAGCGTCAGCCAGGGCTATACAGAGAAACCCTGTCTCGAAAAACAAAACAAAGAAAAGAAAAGAAAAAGGGAGGGGAGGGGAGAGGAGAGGAGAGGAGAGAAGAGGGGAGAGAAGAGAAGAGAAGAGAAGAGAAGAGAAGAGAAGAGAAGAGAAGAGAAGAGAAGAGAAGAGAAAGCAGAATGAACACAGAAGCTAGCAGTTCCACTTCTAGGGATCTATCCAGGAAAAAGGAAAACATGCCTTTACCAAGGACTTGCATCTGAAATCTTGCCTCATCATTCATAATAGTCAGAAGCAGAACACAAATGCTCACCAGAAAATACAATATCAGATTCCACACCGTGGGACATTATACAACAAGAACGGATTAAAAGCTAGGATATTAAGTAAGAGAAAGAAGGTTTAAAACCCATCAGTGCTGCGTAATTCCATCAGGTACATCTATAAAGACAGAAAGAGACGTAGCCACCTTGGGCTAGGAGTGGAAAGGTCAGGGACTGTAAGCCACAGGTGGCTTTTCAGAAATGAAGATTTGAAGAGGTGTGTGGGTGGGGAGGGATTTCAGATTACCCAGCCGGAGGTAAAAGCATCCTTGAGGGAAGTCGGGACAAGAACTCAAGCCGGAATTAAAGAAAGAACCATGGAGGTAGCTGCTGATTCCTGGCTAGCTCGGGCTCATTCACAGCCTCATGGTTATCTGGATTTCTTAAGACGGCCAGGCACACTTGCCTAAGGATGGTGCTGCCCACAGTGGACTTGGCTGTCCCACATCAATCATCAACCAAGACAATCTCTTGCAGACCTGGCCACTTGGCAGTATAATCTGAATAGTTGAAATTTCCCCTTCCCATAGGACTCAAGGGTATGTCAAGTTGGAAAATAATAAACAAACAAACAAACAAACAAATCATGACAGCGTCACTTCTACCTTCAAGCCATAGCTATACTGATTTACAGAGATTTTTGAAAGTATTTATATAAAATCTAGAAACCGTAGTAAAGCAAACACAATATCTATTTTTCTGAGACTGGCTTAGTCCACTTTAAAATGATTATTTCAGTTGTACATAGTGTCCTGGTTTTTCTCTTTTGAGGCAGGACCCCTCTACATACTTTAGCTTGTCTGGAATTGCCATGTAGATCAGGCTCGCCTCAAACTCACAGACCTCTGGGCAGAATGAAGAGAACAGGAGGAACCTGGGCTTCATTCAATATTCTTTTTTTAATGGCTGGAACTTTTTCCTCTGTGTATATAACACATGCTTCTTATAATTCTTTTTCCTCCTTTTCTTTCCTTTCTTAGGTTCTAAGGCACCTGTGGGTTTATAGCTGGGAAAGGCCATATACACTCAGGCCTGAAGCACAATTCATTATGAGTTCAGCAAAGAATAAAGATGTTTTAAAATGGATCATGGAGACAGAGTCAACTTTACACTTGAAACGTGAATTTTATTAATTATATATCTCTGAAGTTTTGTTTGTTTGTTTGCTCTTGTAACTAAAGTCTGTTCCATTGATCTAGGAGACTTTTGTTTAGCTTTAAAAATTTAAAATTTACAGGTTTTTCTTACTGTTGGTTCAATCTGCATTGTAAAGTAGTAATGAGAGAGGCTGGCAGGGTGGCTCAGTGGTCAAGAGCCCTGGATGCTGTTGCAGAGGATCTGGGTTCAGCTCCCAACCCATACATGGTTACATCCAACTGTCTGTAACTTAAGGCCCAGGTTCCTCCTGTTCTCTTCATGCACCAGGTACACATGGTGTGCATGCAGGCAAATATTCACGTATGTAAAATAAAAATAAAAATGAATACAACTTGAAAAGGAAATGTTGATGAATGAATTGGTGCAGAAGAAAGCAGAACAAGATCAAGAATAAAAAAAAAATTGACCTCCCACAAAATAATATACAAGAAAATAAATCATTTAAAATGTCAGGGAGGGTCAGGAGAGATGGCTCAGTGATCAAGAGCACTGGCTACTCTTTCAGAGGACCCTGGTTCAAATCCCAGCACCAACATAGAAGCTCATTGCTAACTCTGATTCCAGGGGATCTGAGACCCTCTACAGGGCCCTCCAACATGGTGTGCTTGCTGCATATACATACACACAGGCAAATCCTCACACACATAAAATAAAACAATGTTAAAGTTCAAAAATATTATAATTCAAAAATGTCAAGGAGGGCCGGGCATTGGTGGCGTATGCACTTCAATCCCAGCATTCAGGAGGCAGAGGCAGGCGGATTTCTGATTTCGAGGCCAGCCTGGTCTATAGAGTGAGTTCCAAGACAGCCAGGGCTACACATAGAAACCCTGCCTCGAAAACCCAAAAATAAAATAAAATAAAATAAAATAAAATAAAATAAAATAAAATGTCAAGGAGACGCACTTTACTCTTCATAAGTCACAATCCACTGAAAAAAGGTAATATCCATTGGTCCTCATGCTCCAATAGCAAGCTTTCAGAATAATTGTGTGTGGGGGGGAGGGGGAGATCCCATTACTATAAGAAATGAAACTTACAAATTTCTGTCCCTGGGAATATATCTCTCAGAAACCAACAGATCAAGTAAGCAGATGGCAAAGACTTAGAGTATTTGAAAATGAAACTAGAACTAGAAAACAAAAATGACATGTGTGTTAGTACCAGGACACTCCAAGCCCCGGCCTAACAATGTGACCCTTGACCTGCATTGCCAGGCCAACGACCCTCAATCCCACAACCCACTTGGCTCACTTTCCACCCTCACTGGTGTGACGTCATTTTCTGTATAAATTAGGAGATCATCCCCTCCTCTTTCTCTTCTCTTTTTTTCTCTCTCTCCTCTTTCTTTTTTCTTCTTCTCTGCTCTTTTACCCACTTTGCCGCCCTTCTACTTCTGTACAGTAAACCTCTCTTCACGTGGAACCGTCTTGGCCTGGTCTGCTGTTTGGTTTACCCGCTCAAGATATATATATTAATATTGTTTGATATTAATTAATGCATCAATGTGTATATAAAGCAAAAGTTTAACCCTCCCTGAGATCACAGCCATTTTTGAACAGCCATAAAACATGCTTCCACTTTGAGCATAGATGAAGTCACATTAAAAAAATTAATACATTTTAAATATCAGATTTTGGGGGGGAGGGGGTGACATTCTGTGGGTCTTATTCTGTTGTCAGAGTGTCCACAGCGCTAACTGAAATCCCTCTGCCTATCCACCCATGGTTTGATCTGACAAAAGACGCCAGCACATGGATGTAGGTTGTCTTCCTGTAAGGAGAGGAGAATTTGATGTTTGGATAGATGCTGGCTCTCACATGCTAGGCAAGCCATCAGTCACCTGGTTACATCTAGCTCAGAATTTAAAATCTCAGCACACTTCTTGTTTGCCCTTAATTGTTTCTCATGCTTGTTTCTCTTGCCATAAAAAAAAAAAAACAAAACAAAAAACGTATTTTGTTTTGTTGTTTTCTTCTATAGCTATAATCCCAGCTCCCAGGAAGCTGCCTCAAGTGTCAGCCAGCCCATGCTACATAGTGAGTTACAGGCTAGCCTGGGTTACAACGTGAGAGAAACTGGTTCTCAGGACACCATCGCCACCAAATTTTATTAGATCTTCCCTGGAATTAATTAAATTTTCCTTTCTTCCTTCCTTCCTTCCTTTCTCTCCCTCCCTCCCTCCCTCCCTCTTTCTTTCTTTCTTTCTTTCTTTCTTTCTTTCTTTCTTTCTTTCTTTCTTTCTTTCTTTCTTTCTTTCTTTCTTTCTTTCTTCCCTCCCTTAGGAACTTACAGTGTAAATCTTCAGAAGGAATACATTTCCCTCTGAGCAAGGTGACTCTCCTTAGAGACCACCTCCTCCCCTTCTGCCATAACTACTTTCCGGTGTTAGAATCTGGGCCTTTGTACCCAGTTCCTCCTTGTGTCTCTGTTGACTATTTCCTGCATGCTCTATAGTGAATAAAACACAAGAGATGCCCAAGGACTTCACATGAAGGTTAAAAACACACAGCACCATTTTCAGGTAGTGAAGTTGGAGTTGGGAGGGAGGGAGGGAGGGAGGGAGGGAGGGAGGGAGGGAGGGAAGACAGAGCACTTGGGGTGGAAAGGTTTTGCATTTTATTTGGTTTTGTCCTCTTTTGGGTTTCTGGGGGAAATTGTGTAATTTCTCCCCATCTGTGGGACGAAGGTGAGTCTCCTGGGGTTTTTTGCCTCTTTGAATATGTGGCGCTCCCTTTTCCAGCCTCTCAGTGGTCTCTTTCTTTTTGTTTTGTTTTGTTTTGTTTTTTGTTTTTTGAGACAGGGTTTCTCTGTACAGCCCTGGCTGTCCTGGAACTCATTTTGTAGACCAGGCTGGCCTCGAACTCAGAAATCTGCCTGCCTCTGCCTCCTGAGTGCTGGGATTAAAGGGGTGCGCCACCACGCCAGGCTCACTGATCTTTCTTGTTTGATAAACTGTACTCTAATCCTGTAGTTTCCCTTTACCTCTAAGCATCCCCAACTTAGTGAAAAGGAAAAAAACAAAACAAAAACCAAAACAAAATAAAACAAAAATCAAATTCTAAACATTTTTAGTTTCCACATCTTCATCTTCTACAGAATGAGAAAATGGAACTCTTGAAGTCACTTGTCAGAGCCCAGACGTGGATGTCTTGCTCAACTAATGGCTGGACAGGGAGTAGCAAGTGCCACCTGGCGATGTGTTGGGAAGAATCCTGGGCTGTCCGGCTGCACTGAGAATTTTGCGAACTCTCTAATGATAACGTTTCAATCTGTGACGTGGCTCTGAGATGTGGGACAAGGGAAGTCTATTGAGCTGGAAGACAGCAAATCTGGGAAGCACTGTGTTCCTGTCCCTGTAACTGTGCCTTCCCTGTCCAAGTCCGTGGGGACTTAAGCCTGCAGGGATGAAACCTTGAGATACTGACCCTTCGAGCTGCAGAAGACCTAAGTCTCCAGCAAAAGAACTATGCTCTTGTTCTTTTAGCCCATCTCCTCAAGCAAGGCTTGCATTTAGCAAAAGCAAAGAGCTAAGATAAAATGGATGACAAGGGCCGGGTGGCAGTTACATGGCACATGCAGAGAAGATCATTTGGGATTCTGCACTTGTTATGTATTCTGTCTCACTAATGTATAGCTGTGGATGACAGTGACAGTTGCACAGTCATGTTACTTGATTAAGGTCGCTGCATGGTTCACTTAAAATGGCAAAGGTGGAAGGAAATGCATACTTCACCACAATAAAAAATTAAAGTGCGGCTTACTACCATATACTAACAGATGCTAATGGACGCTAATGAGGGAATGTTCTCATTATAAGTAGATACTAGAAAGTAATAGAAAAAGCCCTCTCTGCCTGGAGAGGTCGCGGTGGGTTTCCCTTCGTGTTTTTTTCTCAAGCTGCTTCTTTTCCAAGGTCTACCAACTAACTAGAAATGGAGTAACAGCAGCCTGCGTGGCTCCTGTCCGGGCCGCCTCGTGACCTTGACCTTATCCGAGCCTCACACGCAGTCCTACTGCAAGGACTTCCAGGTTGATGGAAGCTGAACAAAGACCTGGAGGTCAAGGGGAGGGCAGGATGCAGAGCAGGAGGACGGGAGGGAAAGGCCCCGGGGAAATATCTGCGCTCTGCCTATCTCTGGCTTTCCTCTGCTCCTCCTCCAGCCTAGCCAAGAGGCAAACTGCAGACCTAAGTCGTCAGGAGGTCCGTTCCCTTTCTCACTTCATTTCTCCTTCCTTTCTCCCTTCCTTTCATATCGCAAGGCAAAGAAAGCACACAGACCTGAAGGAGCTTTCCCCAAGGTCTCGGCCATCTGAAGGCTGAGCGCGGACTAAAATGAAGCTCTTAGGGTGAGCCCGGGCTGTAGCACGCCTACCCTTCCGGCACAATCTTGCCTCTGTTGTCCCTGGGTTTTTCTAGGCCTCCTTCCTCCCCATCTTCCTTACCTTCCCACCACAGCATCTGAGGTACAGCTTCTCCCGAGGTTTAATTCACACCATCAACTCCACGCATTCAAAGTTTACAGTTCAGTTAGTGTCGGCATATTGAGCGTTATGCCACCGCGTCCGTTTTAAATCTATTTTTTTTTCCATTTTTTAACTTTTAAGTTTTTATTGGAGGTTGGAAAGAACTGTCTGCCGTTGCAGAGGAACATGGTGAACCCCCAGTTTACAATCCTCTGTGACTCCCGCTCTGGAGGATCTGACACCCTCTTCTTTCTGGCTTTTGCAGGTGTTAAGTTTCAAACCTCCTACAAGCACTGAGGTGCCTATTTAACACATCAAAGCAAATCTGGCCTCTGGATTTTCCCAGAATTCCAAAGTCCTTACCTGTTACAGTGTTTAGCTAGCATTCCTTGTCCTCTACCCTGAACTCCCCAGCCCAGGGGCTGGGCTGCCCTTCCCCCAGAGGCCCTTCTCTATACAATCCAGACCTTTTCCTTACCTACTCTCTCCTTTGTATCCTTTTCCACCTTTGGCCCCCTGGCTTCTGTTCTTGATTCCCCTCTCCTTCTCCCCTGGTGGTTCAGGGTCATGACCATATCTGAACTCTCCCAGATGTGTCTGCCTTTGTATCTATAATAAACTTTCTCCTCCACCATACCTAGGAGCAGACATGTCCTTTCCTTTTCTTTTTATTTCTTTTTCTCATCTAGGGGACACCAGGTGCACGCGTGGTACACACATACAGACACAAAGGCAAACACTCATACATGTGAGATGAAAATAAATCTTCCAAAAAAAAACCCATAATACCTGTGCACATATGTATATGTGTGGGCAGATGTATCACAGCATGTTTGTAGAGGTCAGAGGGCAACTTTTGGGAGTTGGGTCTCTCCTTCCATGGTGTAGGCCCCAGGAATTAAAAAACTCTGGTTGTTGTGACTCTGGTCTTTGTTTTAAACCATTTTTGTCACCAAAGTGAGAATCCTGTTCCTGGCAACAGTAACTAATCCACCTCAGACAGACTAAGAATAAGAAAGAATTGTGACAGCGTGACACCACCGTAATGTACACGAACTCTTTCTTTCCCTCTCAAGTTCTGCATACTTTTGCAGTCTATGCGCATTCATTATCCCATTACAATCTTCATAGTCCTGGGCCACTACTGGATTAGCCGAGAAATGAAATAATCAAGAGGAAGCCTGCAGCCATCCAAGGGGATGCAGATGTTGCTAAAAATTCCTTCCCACCGAGAACCATAAACACCCACCCCTCTAAGGTCCTAACTGAGGCAGGATTCTGCCAAAGTACCCTCTGGGGGAACCAACAAGTGAACTGGGCTTCCTTTCAGATCAAGGTAGGGGTTATTTACAGGGGTGTGAGTCCTCCCTAACCCCAAGAGACTGCACCTGAAAAACCTTTAACCAGCAAGAATCACAGCTTGCCTATAGTAACTTAAATGGAGCTCCTGTATTTTTGCCAAGCCTTGTAGACTCTAGTCCCGTCCCCCCAACCCCCAACCCCCAGGGCATTTTTAATTAAAGGCAGAACTATACACAATAGGTGGTTGGGAGTGGCTGGATACTCCTGTCCTGTGACCCTCCCCACTCCTCCCAGAGGGGATGTAAACAAGAAGCCCAGCTGGGGTGATCCTTGCGGCAAAGTTGAACTCTCCAAGGTAGAAGTTGCCTGGGTCAAAAGACAGAGGCTCCCAACCTCAGGTCATTTCAGGAACAATGCAAGTTTGTTGACCCAAAGCCCAGTGTCCCTCACTAGACTGGGTTCACCTTTGGCAAGGACTGTTTGAGGGCATGTGTGATGGGAACTTTTTGCTAATGGAAAGAAGCAAAATTGCACCACTGTGCTTTTATGACCTTTTGCTTCCCTCACCTGGCTCATCCTAATTGAACTCCTGTTTATCACAGGTTGTAATCCTATTTCTGGTAGCAAATGAAGAACACACCCACAGGGCCAAGGCTGAAAGGTGGACAAAAGAGAAGAATGCATGCGGATACAGCTGCTGCTGCTGCGAGATGCCAGCTTTGGATGAGAGACCCAGCACCTGAGAGAAACAATTGTTTTTTGTTTTAAAGTGGTTTGGTTCAATGTTTCTGATGCTTCAGTCCAAGGTCAACTGGCTCCCTTGATTCCATTTTCACCTGAGTTAAGGCAGAACTTTCTGGTGCTTGGATGTAGAGGAAGGTGACCAAGATAGGGGTGTCTGTCTGGAAATGATCCTCCAATCCCATTCCACTCTCCACTCTTTCTACCACCTCCCAATAGCAATAGCTCATTCAACAGTGAACCCAACAATGGGTTAATCTGTTTGTGAGACTGGAACTCTCACAATACTATCATTCCCCCGAAGGCCTACTGCTTCAATAGGGGAGCAAGCCCTGTACAGGAGCCTCTGTGGGGTGCCCCAAATGCAAACCACAACAAACTGATTAGACACAGGAAGCCCCTTAGAAACCTTCAGAGAAGAATCTCCCTGTGGGCAGTGAACACTGCACACGCTCCATGCCTTAACTTACATTTAAGATGTATTAGTAAGGGAAGAGTTCAGAGCTGACACGTGAGGGGCAGTGGAGGTAGTGATGCTCACCTTTAATCCCAGCCCTCTGGAGGCAAAGGCAGGTACATCTCTGAGTTCTAGGTCAGCCTGGTCTACTGAATAAATTCCAGGACAGCCAGGGCTACACAGAGAAACCCTGTCTCTGACCCACCACCACCTGAAAGAGTTGATACACATTATGTATTTGGTTATCCATGCTTATAACTCTGAAAACAAAACAAACAAAAAACATAACACCCATTTGTCTCTTAAGAGAGGAGCTTGCTGACCAAGCTGTGATAAGAATTTCATTCTGGCATTTTGTATCATGTTCATTTTTGAACCATGTAAACATATTACCTGTTCAAATATATATATATATATATATATATATATATATATATATATATATATATATATATAATGTGTGTGTATGTATGTGTGTATATATATACACATATATATTTATATACATATATATTTATATGCATATATATATGCACACACTCACACACATATATAAAATTTGACAAATATGTTATATATATTAGATTTGATCATTTTATGTGTGGTTTGCCTGCATGTATGTGTGTGCACTCCTAAAAGCTCGGTGCTTACAGAGGTCAGCAGAGGGCACTGGTTCTTTTGTGTCTTAGTTAATGTTCTTTTACTGTGAAGAGACAACAAGACCAAGGCAACTCTTATAAAAGAAAGCATTTAACTGGGGGGGTTGCTTACATTTTCAGGGGTTTAGTCTATGATCATGAACATGGAGGTACACAGACAGACACAGTGCTGGAGAAGTAGCTGAGAGCTTTATATTCTGATCCACAGGCAGCAGGGAGAAAGAACTGTACCTGGCATGGGCTTTTGAAACCTCAAAGCTTACCCTTTGAGAACAAACTTCCTCCAACAAGACCACACCTACCCTAACAAGGCCACACCCACCCCAGCAAGGCCACACCCACTAATCCTTCTAAAATGGTACTACTCTCTGATGGCTAAGAATTCAAGTTAATAAGCCTCCATTCTTATTAAACCACCACACTCTGGAATGGAGTTATGGATGGCTGTGAACCACCATGTGGTGGCTGGGAATGGAACTCAGGTCTTACACAAAAACAACAAGTGCTCTTAACTGTTGAGCCTTCTCTCCAGTCCCCAAACATGTATATATTTATGTATATACATATATTTAAAAACCCATTTTTAGATTCAACAAATATTACCAAGCCATTCCAGCATAAGAGGTGCTGGTCTTGATGTTAGAGATATAGTTAGGAATATACCAAGCATAGGAGGTTTATAAGATTTTTGTAGATTTGTAGTTCCTTGTTCCCGTGACTGACTTGAAGGTCATCTTCTTGACTGAAGTCATAAGACCTGGATCTTCCTTGTGTCCTTTATCTAATTTTTATGGGCTTTATTGTCTGTAACATAACTAACACTTAATTGCCTGTCCTCTGGTTTGTCTGAGGTAGCTTCAAGAGTCCCCAACGTTAACATCCCTAGTGAAGTCCTTACCACTTCACAGAGTTGTCAGAGAGTCCCAGGACCTGAGACATACCTCACTTCTTCATGTCTGCTCCTTGTTTCCTGTGGACACTATTTTGCTTATTGGTTTGTTTCTAGAGAGAGGGCCCTGCTGTATAGAGCCCAGGATGACCTTGCATTCGTGAGTCAGAATGATAGGATTACAGGCTGAGCCACTACCTCCCAGCTACTGCGGCCAATGAGGGACGATAGATGAGAAATGGCATCTTGGATGTGGTTAAGGGTGTGTATCGATGATGCCAGGCAGTGGTGGCACACACCTTTAATCCCAGCACTCAGGAGGCAGAGGCAGGGGGCAGGGTCCTCTGTGAGTTTGAAGACAGCTTGGTTTACAGAGTGAGTTCTGAGACAGCCAGCGAAACCCGGTCTTGAAAGGATAAAAAATTATTATTATTACTATTGCCTGGAGCCAACCACTATTACTCCTCTTCTTTTAGGGTGAGAGGCCCAGAGTCCTCATCTATAAAGTGAGAATAATGAATAATTCGACCTGTCCAGGTCAAGTGCTACTAATGGAATGATAATGGAATGAACTAGTATAGAAAGCCCTTGTGTCAGGCACATGGAAAGCTGTGTTAATTTCCCCTGTGATCCTCAGCCAATCTCCAGGCTTCACGCTGGCTCTGCTCTGCCCCTCAGGTTCAGTCACATGTCCTTTGTTTTTATTTCCGGATTCTGCATGCCCATCAGTATCTCTGACTTTACATGACCTCCTGCTAGGCTAAAATAGGAGTTCTTGTCTTGCAGGGCTACCTGGTAAGGCTGGCCTGCAGAGCCCTGCCAGGGAACACTAGCAGCTGCCTCCTCCAAATGCCCTTGTCTCTAACACTCTTTCTAGGATCACATTTTATTTATTCGCAAGCCCATCCCCTTGATAATCTGATGCTTAAAGCCAGGAGGGTCCTGAATGGCTTGTTTGACAGGCAGAGACGGGTGAGAGGGGTATCATTTTAGACCAAATTTGCCTTCTAGAAAACACTTGATACTTAGTTCTAGTGTGTTATCATCTTCTAGTATATCTTTATTTTACTATTTCAGACAGTGAGTTCCCCCCCCCAAAAAAAAATGAATGTAGAAGGGATTTTTACAGCTAGTGCCACACACTGCTTAAGGAAAATTATTAAATATGTTGAAATTTATGGTTCCTTTGGTCTCCAGAACAACTGGTAAAACAACAAAGTAGTTACAAACGGTAAAGAATGGAGACTCTGTTCCAAATTTGTGGACCCTGAAATTTGAATTTGATATCATTTTCATGTAACCCCAAACAGTCTGTCTTTGATTTTTTTTCTCTTAACCATGTATATATGTAAAACCCATCCTTAGCTCTCAGGCTATATAAGCCCCCCACGGAGTCAGCAGGAGACGGAAGTGGGTTTTCCTCCTAAATGGGCCTGGGAATGCAGCCTTTCCAGGGCTTTTCCAGCTAGGGTTGTTAAGGTTTCTTTTTGGGTTTGTTTCATTTTGTTGTTTTTTTAGAGACAGAGTCTCACTATGTAGCTTTTCCTAGCTTAGAACTCACTATATAAACCAACTGCCCATGAACTCACAGGGATCCACCTGCCTCTGCCTCCTAAATGGTCTTTATTGCCAATTTGAGGTGGTACTAACTCCTGGTTCCCCCAGAAGAGGGCATCAGATCCCATTACAGATGGTTGTGAGCCACCATCTGTTGCTGGGAATTGAACTCAGAATCTCTGGAAAAGCAGTCAGTGCTCTTAACCGCTGAGCCATCTCTCCAGTCCAATGTTTTGATCTCTTAAAGATCCCAGTAGCTAGCAGCAGTCACATTGTCAACTCAAGTAGTATTTTGTGTGTGTGTATTTTAGAACTATATAGGTGAATGTGATTTTTAAGATTTGTTTGTTTGTTTGTTTGTTCATGTATTCCAAGCTGGCCTCGGCCTTGATATGTTGTAGAGGGTAACTTTGAACTCTGATCTTCCACCTCCCGAATGCTGGGACTGAAAGCATGAACCACTATAGCTGACTAGATGAACAGATTGATTGCTTTTTTTAATTTTTATTTTATAGTTGCAGGTGGCTTCTGGATAATGTGTCAAAATAGTCATACTTATTAATTTAGTCCTTGGCTTCAAAACACTGTTTCTGTCATGATGTCATTTCTTCGTAGTCCACCATTCTTTCTCACATAGGTGAAATTTTTGTACTTCTGTGTTACATCTCTAAAATCTAGTACAGGTTTTTCCCATGAGTTGGTAAAGTAGAAACCAAAAAGCCTGATAAGGCTTTTGTTTGGTTGGTTGGTTGGTTTTTCGAGACAAGGTTTCTCTGTATAGCCCTGGCTGTCCTGGAACTCACTTTGTAGACCAGGCTGGCCTCGAACTCAGAAATCCGCCTGCCTCTGCCTCCCAAGTGCTGGGGTTAAAGGCATGCGCTACCACTGCCCGGCTGTTCCGAATTCTTTACTCCCATGACAGAGGCCAATAGTAAAAAACAAAACAAAACAAAACAAACAAACAAAACAAAACAAAACAAAACCCCACGAGTACGGGGCGTCTGCCACCTTGCCAGTTTCAGTTGGACAGACTCTGCTGGAAGGATTGGATCGCAGCAATGGCCTCTCAGGGAGAGCCACAGGTCCAGTCCAAGCTCATCCTGGTGGGTAACGGCGGCACCGGGAAGACGATGTTCATGAAGCGCCATTTGACGGACGGACGAGTTTGAGAAGGAGTATGTAGCCACCCTGGGCGTGGAGGTGCACCCGCTCATCTTCCATACCAACAGAGGACCCATCAAGTTCTACGTGTGGGACACAGCCGGCCAAGAGAAGTTCGGGGGGCTGCGTGACGGCTACTACATCCAAGCCCAGTGTGCCATTATAATGTTCGACGTAACATCGAGAGTTTCTTACAAGAACGTGCCTAACTGACTGGCATAGAGCTCTGGTACGCGTGTGTGAAAACATCCCCGCTGTATTGTGTGGCAACAAAGTGGATATTAAAGATAGGGAAGTGAAGGCAAAATCCATTGTCTTCCACCGAAAGAAGAATCTGAGGGTTTTTTGTTTGTTTGTTTTTGTTTTTTGGTTTTTTGTGTTTTTTTGGTTTTTCAAGACAGGGTTTCTCTGTGTAGCCCTGACTGTCCTGGAACTCACTCTGTAGACGAGGCTGGCCTCGAACTCAGAAATCCACCTGCCTTTGCCTCCCAAGTGCTGGGATTAAAGGTGTGAGCCATATTTCTGCCAGAAGTAACCACAACATTGAAAAGCCTTTCCTCTGGCTTGCCAGAAAGCTCGCTGGAGATCCTAACTTGGAGTTTGTTGCCATGCTGGCTCTTGCCCCATGGTTGTTTCCTTCCTGGATTTCAAAGATAAGACTATTACAGTCGCATCACAATGTTCAATGGTGAAATCTTGTTGGTTACCGTCATTTCCGTTCTTTTCGTTTAGAATCAGAATAAAGTTGTATTTCAAATAATTAAAAAAAAAAAGAACATGAGTATGCTTGCAGTGTTATTTATCTTGGCACAATTAGCTTTGCTAACCTGGTTTCCTTCCATGTTGTTAGCAGACTGAGAAATCACCAAGTCAGGGGCTACAGAACACAATAGAATATATACCTGAGCTAAGCTGCACCTTACCTCTAGTTTATTTTGAAAGTCTTTTTTTTTTTTAAGAGTTATTCAATGTAAATGTGTGCTTTGTCTGCATGTCTGTCTGCACACCAGAAGAGGGCATTTGATCCTGTTATAGACAGCTGGGAGCAGCTATGTGGCTGCTTGGAATTGAACTCAGAACCCTTGAAAGAAGAGCCAGTGTTCTTAATCGCTGAGCCATCTTTCCAGCTTCTCCTAGGTAGCCACAGGCCAGCTAATACTCAACTAGCTTTATTGTACAGTTCAGGCTTACTTGCCTGGGGATGGTACCACTTTCAATGTGCTGGGCCTTTCTGTACCAATAAACAGCCACGATAATCCCTACCTGGGATGTCCTGGGACAATTTGATCCAGGCAGTTTCTCAACTGAGGCTCTCAGATGACTCTAGAAAGTTGTGTCAGGATGACAGTTAAATCCAACTGGGACAATTCTCTTTTAAACTGAAATGAAATAAAATAAGGGGCCTGGTGAGATGGCTCAGTGGTTAAGAGCACTGACTGCTCTTTCAAAGGTCCTGAGGCACAAATCCCAGCAACCACATGGTGGCTCACAACAATCCGTAATGAAATCTGATGCTCTCTTCTGGAGTGTCTGAAGACAGCTACAGTGTACTTACATATAATAAATAAATAAATACACACACACACACACACATATATATATGTGTGTGTATATATATATATATTAAGGTTAATGGTGGTATACACCTTTAAAAAAAAGAAAGAAAGAAAAGAAAATGCTACATCTATTCATTTGTCTGTGTTCCTGCCATGGCACATGTGTGACAATCAGAGGATATCTTTCTCTCTCTTCTTTTTTAATTTGTTTATTGTATATAAGTACACTGTAGCTGTCTTCAGACACTCCAGAACTCCAGAAGAGGGCATCAGATCTCACTAAGGATGGTTGTGAGCCACCATGTGGTTGCTGGGAATTGAACTCAGGACCTTCAGAAGAGCAGTCAGTGCTGTTAACCGCTGAGCCATCTCTCCAGCCCCGGAGGATACCTTTTAAGACTTTGTTTTCTCCTTCGGCCTTGGGATCTCAGTGATCGAACCCAGTCACTCCCTTTACCTACCGTGCCATCTCCCAAATCCTATACTAATCTGTAAAATGCAATCCTTGATTTATCTGGTCTGGACTATGAGTCCATTTTCTGTGGGTCACCTTACTTAACATGGCTTTCCTAGATGATAACCTTTTCTTAAATATACCCAAACTTTTACCTCTTAATTTTTATTGGAATTAAAAACAAAAAACAAAAAACTGCAAACCGCAAACTACTGTAGTCTTTATTTTATTTTTTTTTTAAGACAAGGCATCTCTATGTAGCCCTGGCTGTCCTGGAACTCACTGTGTAGACCAGGCTGGCCTCAAACTCACAGAGACCTACCTGCCTTTGCCTCCTGACTGCTAGGATTAAAAGTGTGCATTACCATGCCCCAGTGAGACCACTGTACTCTTTTTGGTTTTTCGAGACAGGGTTTCTCTGTATAGCCCTGGCTGTCCTGGAACTCACTCTGTAGACCAGGCTGGCCTCGAACTCAGAAATCCGCCTGCCTCGGCCTCCCAAGTGTTGAGATTAAAGGCGTGCGCCACCACTGCCCACCCACTGTACTCTTAAACAGAGAAAAACAGGCCTTTTATTTGGGTGATAGCTCCCAGTCCCTGCTTATGAGCCCTATCTCCTGACATAGCGATGGCCCCCTGCGGATCAAGGCCGAGGCCTTCCCTTCTTGTGTGACTCTGCTGTTTCCTTCAGGAACCCTCACGTCGCTGGCCAGCCAGGGTGCTGCATACGATGGATATGTCCTCTCTTTGAACTCATTGTCTTCTTAAGGGCCCAGGTTTGGCCCTGGATGCTCCAGGATTGTGAGCATAGTCAGCTTGGTGGCAGGGTTTGCTACCCAGAAACTTTGCCACTTACTTTCAGGCTTTTAGGTGGCCTCCTATTTTTGATCTTGATAAAGCCTGCTTGGGAAGAACTAATAAATGCCCCCGATCCTCCAGCCTCCTGCCTAGCTCACTAGTCTGAGCTTCAGAGTCACCTTACAGAATTTGAAACACCACCTCTTACACTACTGCTCGCCTTCTGGGAGATCATGGCCTTGACACCCATTCTCTCACACACAGCAGTTGGCATCTTCATGGCAGTCCTCAAGTTGTTTCCAGCCTCCAGATGTGGGGAAGGACAGCAAGTGACTTTCCTGTAGCTGTGAAGCTGGAAAGTGAGGAGGTCCAGTACCTAACACAGGCAGCGAGCATCACTACAAAGCCTACATTTCTGCCGTAATGCCACACCTCTGACTGCCAGTCCTCCTCCTTGTGTGTGGACACCTGCCAAAGTTCATTCAAATGTGTGGAGAACATGGTTGGTCATTTCCACTTGTTTCTGCTGTTGCAGGCACAGCCGTCTTCCTGAATACTTAGGGTCCCTGCCAGCGTTATCTGCTTTCAAATTCCTTCTGCTCCTCCAATCTGTACTACAATCTATTAACAACAGTGATCAAACGTTTTCTAGTGGCAGGCATCATTCTCGACATTTTACAAATATCTCTAATTCCTATGATATTATTGTCCCCCCACTTAAGGCCAGAAGGCTCAAATACACTGAGTGGTTTGTTCAAGTCACACAGTGATTAGCAGAATCCACTTTCATTCCTGAGCCGGCTCAAGGACAAAAGCCTCCATCATCCTCCATCCGCCTAGAGGAGAGACGCCAACAGGCCCACTGGCAGGCTAGGTGCCATGCTATCGGCCCAAGCTTATCTCCTGCTGGGCTTCGTCTTGCCTCCTCTGTTCCAGACTGGCATGTCTGTGCCCTCTCCCCCAACCCTCGGGCTTGCTCCCAACACCCACACTTCCATCCATTGTTCCTGTGACCTAGAATGTCCTGTTTTTCTCTTTATGACTCCTCAGATCCCCCTGAAAGTACAGGATGGCTCTTCCACCTCATACAAATGCTTAGCCCTCCCCGGCCTGCTTCTGCTTTCGGTTCAGTTGCTCACCCCGCTCCTGAGACATGGCTCACACACACCCATCATCAGGTCACTGGATTCAGCCACGTATTTGACACCATGAGCTGATAGAGCATGATCACCCAGATTGCATCTCAGATGATATCTATGTCAAAACGAACCCCGGCAATTTTTCCCTTGACTAGTTACGTTACGACCTGAAACAAACCAGACAAAACGAAAAGTAGGTAAATTTACTGTAAGTGCCTTCATATAGAATAGACAGGTTCCAGACAGGTTCTTCCCCCATGTAGAAGGCAAGCATACACATTCTGTATTCTTTCTTCTCTTTCCATCGTGGAAAGAACAACAGCTATAATGCCATGTGTCAGATAATTTTACAGATATGTCACAAATATCTTAGTCTTTCCTACAACCATCTGAGGTTGGCATTGTCACCCCTTCCTTTTCACGGGTGATGTGGTTAAGTCACAAAGCAGCTAGGTAGCTTGTTTAAGGTCACTGTACACAGCCTGGCCAATAAACTGAAGCATGTTTTCCTTATAATAAAAGCAATGCTTCCTATTTAAACAAATTTAGAAGGTTGAAGGGCTGGAGAGATGTCTCATCACTTATGAGTGCTGACTGCCGTTGCAGAGGACCTGAGTGTGATTTGCAGCATCCAAATGGTAGTTCACAGCCATCAGTAGCTTCAGTCCCAGGGGATCCAACGCTCTCTTGTGGCCTCCTTGGGCCTTTCCCTGAATCTCATCATGCACAACCGTATATGCAAGTAAAACATCCAAGCACATAAATAAATAAATAAATAAATAAATAAATAAATAAATAAATAAATATGCTTTTAAAAAAGAATAAGTAAAGATCAGAAGGTCTTTGGGGCCCACTTAGTGATAGCATGTACCCAACACAAAGAGGTCCTGTGTTCATCATTGTAATTCCAAACCGACTAGATGACAAAATAGGAGACTCCTATTGGACAAAATGATGTACCTGATCCTGTTATTTACAGATAATTCAGAAGCTACTGCACTCTGTTGATATAGTTACGTATATTTTGAAAATTAAATCATCATGTGTAGCATGAATGTTTTCTTTTAATTCAAAATTCCAAACTGCTACCTTGAGGTAGAATACATTATATACATATCAGAAAATTCACCTGTTTAAATTAAACTCTTATTTTTGTAAATTTGCAGAGCTCTGAAGTCCTTTTAGACCATTGTTTTATTTCGTAAAAGTACTTTATACCCACTTATACTCACTCTCAGTTCCTACCCAAAATCCTTAGTTAGTTAGTGCTAGTCTCTTTTCTTTCTGTATTGATTTACTCCTCTGAACAGTTTGTATAGATAAGTGGTGTGTAAAATCTGGTTTCTTTTCTTTTTTTTTAGATTTATTTATTATTATATCTAAGTACACTGTAGCTGTTTTCAGACACACCAGAAGAGGGCATCAGATCTCATTAAGGATGGTTATAAGCCACCATGTGGTTGTTGGGATTTGAACTCAGGACCTTTGGAAGAGCAGTCAGTGCTTTTTCCCGCTGAGCCATCTCTCCAGCCCAAAAATCTTGTTTCTTTTACACACAGTTTGGGGAGTTGATGCATATGTAAAGTGGTGCTCACACGTGTTGATGTACATGTGTGGGCACTCATGTGGAAGCCCATGGATGGCATTGGGGGTCTTCCTCAATCTCTCCCGTCCTTATATACAGAGTTGGGGTCTTTCAAAGCAACCCAGCTCACTTGTTCAGCTTGTCTAGCTAGCTGACTTGTCTCTGAGAATCTTGTCTCTGCTTCTCAGGAGTTATGAATCTAGATGAGCTGTCATGATTGCCTGCCACTCACATGGGTGTTGGGACTCGAACCCCCACCCTCACACTTGCACTGCCAGGACTTTCCCCACTGGACCATCTCCCTAGTCCCACAGGGATGGATGCTCTCAAGGGCCACCCATCCTGGAACATTTCCCATCACGTCACTCTCTTTGATTGTAAATTAATATTTCACACAGGTACAGCACATTTTGTCAATAGATCATTTGAATTGTTTCAGATGAATAACACTGCCATGAAATTTTATGTTTTTATTTTTTTTCTGGGTCATGTGATAAAAATTTCAAAGTGGCTAAATATAGATTTATTTTAGATTCCTGTTAGCAATCTATGAGAATCTTAGTTTCTCCGTATTTGGTGTTGGCTGCTATTTGTTTTTTATTTTTATTTTTGCAATATAATATTTTTTGTTGATTATTTGGGAATTTCACATAATATACCCTGATCACACTCACACTTACCAGTCCCTCCAGGTCTGCGTCCCCCACCCCCACCAAAAGAAAAAGAAGGAGGAGGAGGAAAAGGAGGAAGAAGAGGAAGAGAAGAAGGTAGAAAGTTCACTTTATGTTCCCCATATACTTACTGGAACATGGTCAAACTCCCAGTGGCTAGCTCCACAAAACAAAACAAAACAAAACAAAACAAAACAAAACAAAACAAAACAAAACAAAACAAAACAAAAGTCCTTTCCCACACCCATTGGAAGCCAACAACTGTGAAGAGCTTCACTTCAGTATCCTTATCACAATTTTTAAGTTTACTTCAATGGCTTCCTATGTAGGCTGTTACTTTTAGGGGGTGGGCTAGGGTTAGTTAGGGGTTGCCACGGAAGCCTTCTATGAGTCTTTCTCTACTGTGAGCTTGCAGTCATCGGTACCAAAGCAGAAGAAGTGTTCTTGCCCTTTGCAGTAATGGAAGCACAGATCTCGGAGTTCCACGTGGTTTCTGGTGACAGTGTAGACCACGGAAATCCACATGGCCATCAGCAGGTGGCATGGACCCCAGCACAGTCTCTGGTGGCAGTCAAACACGGAAACCAACATGGCCCTCTGCCTTAGCACAGGGCACGGGCACTGTAGTAAAACCCTAGGCGGCAGCACAGGCCACAGACATCAATGTGTGGTCTCTGGTCTCTGGTCTCTGGTCCCAGGCAGCACGCTGGCTCTGAGCAAATTCTGGATGTCTGAGATGAAGACTGTTTCATTTTCCAGACTGGATCTCCTGAAAGACCTCCACGGTTCATGTTGCCCCAGAGGTTGGTATCCATAGTTTGTGCTTCTACCCCTGACCTTGTTGAAGCCTGAGGTTTATTTATTTATGTATTTAGTAGTTGTTTTTTTTTTTTTTTTTTTTAAGGAGACTGGGTCTCACTATTTACCCCAGACTATCCTGGGTGCTTAGATTTAAAGATATATATCACCTTGCCTGGTTTTACCTGTGTTTTTATTTTTGATTTTTAAAATTTTATATACATGAGTGTTTTGTTTGCATATATGTAGATGTGGCCAGTGCCACACAGGTCAGAAGCGGGCATGGAATCCCCTGAGACTGAAATGACAGTTATTTGTGAGCCACCATACGAGAGCTGGGAACCAACCAGACCCAGGTCCTCTGCTAGGGCAGCCAGTGCTCTTACACTGAGCATACTCTCCAGCCTGTGTTTTTAGCCACAGATATCCTAGTAGGTGAGATAGGATACCTCATTGTAGTTTTCATGTGCTTTTGATGGTACCACACAGCTTTTCATGTGCTTCTGGGCCATTTATATTTTGTTTGGTGTGTGTGTGTGTGTGTGTGTGTGTGTGTGTGTGTGTAGTGTGTTTGTCTGTGCTGTGTCTTTGTATGTGTGAGTGTTTGCATGTATGTAGGAACCTATCTGCACATATGCATGTGGGAGCCAGAGATTGGCTTCAGGTATTTTTCTGGCTCGTTACTGTCTTCTTTTTTATTTGAGACAAGGTCTCTCAGTGAACTTAGACCCTGCTGTCTCAGCTAGATTGGCTGGAAAGTGAATCCAGGAATCCAACTATCCATCTGTCCCCAAACTTTCCCTGCTTGGGTTAGAGGCCATAGGGTGTCATCTCCACTTTTATGTGAGTATTTTAAGTTCCTCAGAAACTTTGCCCACCTCCCTATGGATCTAGCCGTATCCTTTATTGTTAAAGTGTCTGTTGGACTCTTGTGACCATTTTTTCAGCAGGGTTACTTTGTGCCTGGCTGTATGTTCATACATGTTTGTGTGTGGTAGTGGGAATCAAACTCAGGACTGCTAGCATGCTGAGCAAGTATTCTACCAATGTGCCCCCTCCCCTGGCCTGTTTTAAAGGATTGAATCAAAACAGTTCCTTAAAGATTCTGGATGCAAGTTGTTTACCAGACATGATTTCTAAATATTTTCTGTCAGTCCATGGTTGATCTTTTCATTTTTTTAAATGATAGTTTTTGAAGCACCAAAGTATTATATTGTGATGCAGCCCAATTTATCAATCATTTTATTTTATTTTTTAAATTTCCTAATTAAGAAGCTTTAATTAAGGCTTTTTTTAAAAGCCGGGCAGTGGTGGTGCCTGCCTTTCATTCTAGCGCTTGGGAGGCAGAGGCAGGCAGATTTCTGAGTTCGAGGCCAGACTGAGCTACAGAGCAAGTTCCAGGACAGCCAGGACTACACAGAGAAACCCTGTCTCAAAAAAAAAAAAAACAAAAAACAAAAAACAAAAAACAAAAAACAAAAAAACAACAACCAAAAGAAAAGAAAGAAAGAAAGAAAGAAAGAAAAAAGTAGAAGATACATTTAAAAATTGCAGCCCCCCCCCCATGTCAGTGAGTCCTGGGGGCTTTGGTTTCTGGGAAAGAAAGGAGACAATGGGGTCAGAATTTATAAAATATCTATAAGAGCTGGGCCTGTAGATTACTGTGCTGGGCTATAATCCCAGCTATGGAAAGGCTAAGACAGGCAGATCAAAAATTCAAGGCTTTCTTAGGCTGCAGAGAGAGTTCAAGGTCAGCCTGGGCATGCTACTGAGACTCTGCCTTAAATTAAAAAAAAAAAAATACAAAGAAGGGCAGAGGAGGCAGTGGTACACATAGGGCCCTGGCTTCCATCTCAGGACCACAAACACTTCTTTTTCACGCACAAATAAACAGATCAAGTGGGACTGTTCACTCTGGAGGTCCATTTTCTGTGCTGGGAATTGAACTCAGGGCCTCATGCATGACCAACAAGCACCCTCCTACTGAGGTGTAGCGTATAGACCCAGCCTCTCCTACCTTTGTGGCTCTTTCCTGCATGATGTGTCCTCTCTGGTTTGTGGATAAAAGCCTCATTTGCTATTATTAATTTTTTCCATAACCTCCTAGGTTTCAAGGTCTACGATGTGTAGGTTCCTCCTTCTAAGGCATCTAGAGTGAAGTCACTCCGTCAAAGGTGCCTCAGGGTCTGGTTCTGCAGCGGCTTCTTCTCCTATCTATCTCAGTTGCTAAGGCTGGACCGGACCTTGGGATGACTCAGCTGCAGTTTATTAAAATGAAAATAATAAAAATAAGTGCTGGCTAACAGCAGTTGGCATCTGTCTTAATCAATCAATCAATTAATTAATTTGTGGTATTGAGAATTGAACCTAGGGTCTGAAGACAAGTACTCTACTACTGAGTTACATCTCTAGCTCAACTGCCCGCCCCCAACAGTGTCTCATTACTAGCCCCAGATAACTGGGAACTTGCTATGTAGAGATACATCTGTCTCTGACTCCAAATTAAAGGGATACCCAAGATGCCACCACACCCAGCAGACTTTTTATTTATTTTAAGACAGGATCTCATGACATTGCCTAAGCTGGCTTTGAATTCATTCTGTAGCTGAGACTAATCTTGAATTTGAAATCTTCCTGCTTCAGTCTTCAGAGTAGCTGGGATTACAAGCTTTTACTGGACAGGCATATTTTTGACTGATGCAGTGACTATCCTTTAAGAAGCTCTAAGGTAGGTGAATGGTTGCATGGGGACCCTTTTCTGAAGGGGAGTTCTCCTGGCATCTCACGTAAAGTTCTTTGTAAAACTAGAAGGTTCTTTTTGAAATTTTTTTTTTTAAAACAGTGAATGGGAATGGGAAGAACTCGCACAGAGGGAATAGGTATGGGAACTGGAATGTGAAAGGCACATTAGGGCATTTCAGAGGTAGGTGCCTGACCATGCCAAACTGCTAAAAAGGCACGGCTACTAGGTAGCCTTTTCTGTGAGGAGCCAAGGCTGTGCTCATCTGGGAAAACAGCCCTAACATGGAAGATGAGTGTGGACTTTAGTAAGACGCAGCAGAGGAGGGTTGCAATGACAGTCTCCTGATGGTACACATGTAATTGCAAGCCTAGAGATGAGACACTTGCCAGAGAGGCCAGTACTGGTCCAAGCTGGAAGGGGGTCAGAGGCTAAGAGATGCAGAGAAAAACCGCGGTCTCAAACTTTTGTTTTTTCACGTAGAAAACAGTACCCAACCATAGCCCTCAGGGGCAGGGGGCTGTATGCCAGGAATACACCAGAAGACTAAAGAAATAGCCCCAATGAAGGCTCCTGCAGAGACACAGACTTTTTTGGGAGTAGGGGGTAGGGCTGTACTGGACTTCATCTTGTATGTATGTAGTTCAGGCCGGCCTGGAATTCACAACTCCTCAGTTGCTGAGATAACAGATATTAGCTGCCAGGCTAGACATTCTGATTTAGTGATTTATTGGGGAGTGCAGACTTTGAGAGACACAGGAATCTGGACATTGGTTGAGCTGATCTTGAGGGCATTTGCTCCCCCAAGTGAAGCCAGAGGACAGAGGACACTGGCAGAGAGCAGGTGGGAAACCTAGGAAAGGCTCCAGAGTGATGGAGCAGGGGATGGGGGTTGGGTTGTGACGTTCATTTCCATACAATAAAATAGATCTTAGCATGGAATGAGTTTTGAGTAATGTTTCCATCTGCATGATCCCTCTCCCAGATTCACATTTTGTTTGTTTTTAATTTTGGGTGCTGGATCTCTCTACTTAGCCCAGGCTGACCGCAAACTTAGGGTCCTTTAGCCTCTACCACAGTGAGGGAATTACAAATTCTGTCACGCTGCTTGGCACCAGTTCAGTTTCTCTCTCTCTCTCTCTCTCTCTCTCTCTCTCTCTCTCTCTCTCTCTCTCTCTCTCTCTCTTCCATTTTAAAAATCTATTTACTTATGTATTCCAAGACAGGGTCTTTATAACTCTAAACGGCCAGGAACTCATTACGTGGCCATAGACTGGCCTTGAGCTCACGGTGGATTTTCTGCTTCAGCCTTCCAGGTGCTGAGATGACAGTATGCCTAGTCACATTTAGTTTTGAAATGCCCGAGATCCACACGCCTGCAGAGTCCTTAAAGGAAGTTGCATCAGAGGCAAAAGCTATCTACTACAGCAAACGGCAAAGCAGGCTAGAGGGGAACCACCTAATGTCACATTGATCTATCTGGAGCCAGGTGGTAGAAATCCTGAGAGCAAATAAACAGGGCTGTGGGAGGCAGAAAGCCCAGGCCTTCAACTTTTGGGGCGCGTGAGCCCCACGAACTGCAAAAACACAAGACTCCGGCTTTTCTTGGATGTTCAATCTGTCTCACTCTTATAATAAGAGGGTGGGAGTGGGGGTGGGGGGAAGAAAATTGCTGCCAGTCTCTGTTAGCCAAGAGGCCTCTATGGGCGTTAGGGGTGAGGGAAGGGAGCTAGTCGACCACACAGGGTGGTCTGCACCTCCTCCAAGCAACCATTGGCGCTCAGCTCAATTCCTTGGAGCTGGGCGCGCAGAGAGAGTTCCTCGTGCTGGTGCGCTGCACACGGCTGAGGTTTGTAGCAATTTTGCAGCTGGTGCAAGCTTGCACTCAGCAGAAGCGCAGTGGATGGAGTTGGGGGACAGTGGGCGTGGCCACGCCGCGTAGCGCCCTCTCCCGCCCACGCAATCCTCGGAAGGTTCTGAAAAGTATCCAAAAGTCCTGGGCTAGGCGCGCCAAAAGGGGAAAAAAAGAAAAAAGAAAAAAGAAAAGAGGTACAACCCCCCACCCACTCCCCGAGCTCTTCATTTAGACTACAGGTCCAGCTGCGGTGCACCCGCCTCCTGCGCGCCTTCTAGGCAGCCGGCTGGGTGGATCCGGGAGCGGGAGACGAAGCTCCATGCCGAACGACGACACATTCGGCAAGCCCTCTACCCCGACGGAGGTTCCTCACGCTCCCGGGGCCCCGCCGCAGGGCAAAGCCGGAGGTTACAGCAAAGCTGCCGGGGCGATGGCTGGAGCGGCTGGAGGCTCGGGCGCGGGGGGCAGCGGAGGTGCCTCGGGCTCCGGGCCGTCGGGCCTGGGTTCTGGAAGCAAGAAGTCCCCGAGGCTGCCCAAATGCGCTCGCTGCAGGAACCACGGCTACGCGTCGCCGCTCAAGGGCCACAAGCGCTTCTGCATGTGGCGGGATTGCCAGTGCAAGAAGTGCAGCCTGATTGCGGAGCGACAGCGGGTGATGGCCGCGCAGGTGAGTCCGGGCTCCCGGGGAAGCCTGCAAGATGCGGGGGTGGGGGAGCATCGACGGACGCCGGCTTGGGCGAGCCGCGGTCCAGACGCCGGGGTCGGGGTCGGGGTGGGGGTGGGGCGGCGATGGAGGGTTGCGGGTTCCGTCTGCTTGAATCCCGCGGATTTGCGGCGCGGGGTGGGGTGGGGGTGGGGTTGTTCCGAGCAATGAAGTGGGATTCGGGCTGCACACGTGCACCCTCGCCATCGGTAGACGAGTGGCTCAGTATTTAACTCTGCACGGGGTTCTCTTCATTCTGACCTCGTCTTCCAGCTGAATTTCGGGGTTCGCCACGCACTTGGGCCCCCATAGTCTCCAAGGGCGCTCTGCGAACGGAGTCGCGAGATTCCCTGAATCAGAAAACCCCGGGACCAGGAATGTTTGGGCGTCGGTGGGGGTGTCCCGAGATTCAAACTTTGCTGGCAGACTGGAGGGGTTTGCTCCACTGGGAGAGCTGCCATGATTTTAAACTACTTCCCTAGCTGAAAATTGAGGGGTTCGCTCCTCCGGGAAGAATCTCCATAGCCCCGAACCTCTCGTTACACAGACATTGAGTTGCGGGGATTCAGGCCCTTAGGGTCCCTGGCTTCATGGGCCAGGTTTCACCCAGGTGGCGCGGGAAGGTGCTGCTCCTGGGCCTTTCTGGAAAAGTCCTCGGGATGGGCGGGAGCACAGCGTGTTCGCGCATCAGTTGGCGCACTTTCCGGGTTCGCCCCGCGGACCCGGGCAAGCGTCTCAGCCATTTTGAAAATGCTAGCATTTACAAATTTGTAGTCGCGACCTAAGTTATCGAAGTTCAATTATGCTTAAGTGTTTTTTTTTTTTTTTTTTTAATACAGGTGTAGGGAAGGTGCCAGTTTGAAGACCTGTAGATCGGTCTTTTCCTTTCTTTCATTTTTTTTTTTTTAAGTAGCTTGAACAGCAGGCTAGTAATTTAGCAGCTTGACGGAAATAGTTAAACGTCGGCATCCCAAAGGGTCTTTAGAAGACAATAATATACATTCTTTCCCCCTGAATGATGTTTCATCTTAAGGCAGGCTATTTAAAATCAAGATACCAAAGAAATGTTTGCTAAAGACGAAGTACTTTTGGTTAAGAACATCTTTTGAAAGTGATGTAGATGAGAAAGTTGACTAGGACTCCACAAACGCTTACAGATTATACACCCCTATGGGTGGCACACTTTATAAAATATGTCTAAAATTATATATACTTTGGTTTCACATATTGCGAAAGCTAAAGGAAAAAATAGTTCTCTTTAGTTTCTTAAAAGACATTTTATCTTAATCTGTAATGAATGAGAAGAATATGTTCCACATTATATTGAAAGCATTGCAAGATTATAAAACATAAGGACTTATAAATTATACTTATAGGTAAAAATATTAGGAACACTTAATAGTTGGATTACATATTTAGTGTGAAGAGTACAGATGGAAAGGGTTTCCTCAAATGAATAAAATATATATTCAAATGGGGACATTAATTTTGAATCTCCTTCATTAGGGGGCTGAGTTTGAGGTTAAAAGCTGAATTAAAAACAAAAAGCAATTCAAGATTACAAATCCAGATAATAATGGGTTTTGCTAACTTGCAAATAATTGGAAATAGACATTAAACATAAGTTGAAAATCAATGCTTTTAAAATACCAGGTGCTACCCTCTTCCCTGTTTAAAGAACCATTTCCTAACAAGGTTTTTGAAAAGCTGTGCATTTATGGCATGTCTAAGCTGTACATTTGGGGTATGCCAGGGCATGCAGTTTGTGTCTTGATATACTTCAGTCCTTTGCTGTGGTACCAGTTTCTCCTGGCCAAAGCCATTGCTAGTCTATCTCCAAGGCTCTTGGTTAATGTATACAATGTAAAACCAACAAACCAAACCAAAAAACAAACCTAAGTAAGAGTTAAACGTATTTAGTCTTAACAACTGCTTATTTAAGGTCTCACGGTCAGGGTTAGAGCTTCCTTTATGAGTGAAACCTCCCGATTGGTTAAACTTGGACAGTAGATTTTAACCTTTACTCTTTCCTGGCTCTGGGTCTCTGAGGTATTGGTACTTCACTTGGGAGTGTTAGATCATCAATGGTCAATTTCCAGAGAAAGTCTTTTGGCTTTGTTACATGTCAAAACAAAAGACTTTCTTTTCTTTTGGCCTTTTAGGGGCCTAACCTTTAACAAATGTTATTTAAAAGACAAGTTGAAGAAGGACCATGCAGAGCTTGGTAAAAGCCTGTTGGGTTGTTTCTTTCTTTCTTTTTTTTTTCCCTCCAGTCCTAGGCCACCTTCCTGTCTGAGCCACTCACACTCCAGGGATGCGAGCACCAGATCCCTTCTCTGCTAGAGCCATCCTGCCCTGGGAAAGGACTCTTGAGGGGTTCCTCAGCGGTCCCTCAGGTGTTGTCCTTCCAGATTGCTCTGACCTCCCCCTGGCATTTTCAACCCCTGCTCATCCCATGCTTACAGCTCTGCTAGAAACCTGCTTGTCGCTGCTTGTAGGATGCGTAGATTTTTCATGATGCTTTTCGTTTTCCAGGTAGGGTCTTGACACATAGCGCAGGTTTGGCTTGAACTCTCGATTCTGAACCTTCCAGATGCTGGGATTGTTGACACACTTTTTACCTCTGTTTTAAAGATATTTTGATTGCATTTTCTTCTGTAGGGAATCTAGCACATTTTGTGTTGATGTTGCTTGTTCTCCTAAACAACAATGGCTCCTTTTTCTCCTAAACGATGAGGAACTTGGGTCTAACCTGATGTCACTGTTGGTCTACCCAATATAGTGGCTTTTTTTTTTTTTAACCTGTGTATTGAATGAAGGAGTGAATGGCCTCAAGACCTTTCTTGGTTTTGCATTTACTCCACAGTTTTTCCAGGGTGGCATATTATAGTTACCTAATATCTTAGCGTTTCTATTACTGTGACATAATACCATAACCAAAAAAGCAACTTGGGGAGGGACGAAAGGGCTTATTTGGCTTACACTTCCACATCACTGGTCATTGTTGCAGGAAGCCAGGACTCAAGCAGGCCAGGAACCTGGAAACTGGAGCTGATGCAGAGGCCATGAGGGAGTACTGCTTAGTGGGTTGCTCCCCATGGCTTGCTCAGCAAGCTTTTTAAAAATATAGAACCCAGGACCACCTGCCCAGGGCTAACACCACTCCCTATGGCCTGGGCCCTCCCACATCAGTCACTAATTGAGAAAGTGTTCTATAGGCTTACCTGTAGTCTGATCATACCAAGTCCATTTTCTCAGCTGGGGCTTCCTCCTATCCAGTGACTTCAGCTTGTGTCAGGTTGACGTAAAACTAGCCAGCGCCTCCAGGGAGCCAGGTGAGTGGAGGACAAGGCAGAAACGAGACCTCTCTTCCACGTCGTTTTGCAGAACTCTGCAGGTGAGTGTGCTCTGCTGGAGTGTGACTTGCTGTCTGTGCTTCCAGGTGGCCCTGAGAAGACAGCAGGCCCAGGAAGAAGAACTGGGTATCAGCCACCCAATTCCGCTGCCCAGCGCAGCCGAGCTCCTGGTCAAAAGAGAGAATAATGCCAGCAACCCGTGCCTGATGGCCGAGAACAGCAGCTCTGCCCAGCCCCCACCGGCCAGCACCCCAACCCCCGCTGCCTCAGGTAACCAAGGGGTGTGGGCTCCCATGGGACTCAGCCAAGGAAAGAAAGAGGGTGGTAGGCATGTGAACAGCCTCAGGATTCCCCACAACCCCAGCTCCACGTGAATTTATCAGGAGTTTCCTGAAGGGTTCTGCCTCTGCTGTTTGGCCTTTGGCTGCTTCCCAAGATGCTCAGACCTTCCAGAAGCAGAGCGTAAGCAGCTGTTGATCAGTGTGAAGGATAGGGATCCCAGATGACCTGGGAGATGGGAGATTGTCCATGTACCATCTCTGTCCATGATGGGGGTCCCCTTGGGTGAGAGCTCAGGGTCCCTGTTTCCTGGAATTGGCTCTCTCTTCCTCTTGGAAGGACTACACTTCTTAGCAGAAAGGGTCTGAAGAGGTAAATCCTAGATGTCACATTTGAGTGAGTCCGAGAAGGAATGTAGGGGGCATGTGTGCTGGCATGTGTCGCCCCCCCCCATGTGCTAAGGGTCATTCCTGGGGCCGTATATATGCAAATTCATCTCATTACCCCACCCCCACCCCAGGGTTGGTGTAAGGTAGGGGTAGTAATTCTTTGTAACCTGCTTGACCACTGAAGGAGGAGCTAATTGACTGACCAGATTGGTTGAACTAGGGAAGTCTAACTCAGTCCATCCGCCTCAGAATTCAGGATTCTCAACAAAGCCCAGAGAACCGTGGTGGATGCGAGTACTCACTGTCTGCTGTAGAAGCCTCCAGCCATTGCGGTTTAAAGCTATTCTACTGACATACAGTGAGAAACTCTGGTTCCTCCAGTGCACTAGCCATGGTTTAAGTTCTCAGTTGGCCACATATGGCCCAGGACTACCACAGTAAAAAAAAAAAATTCTGTCCCTCAAATAGTTGATAGTGGGGTGAGGGTAAGAGCGCTTGCTGCTCCTCCGGAGTTCAGTTCCCAGCCAGCTCACCACTGTCTGTTACCCCGGTCCAGAAGATCCAGGGCCCCTTCCTGGTGTCCACGGGCATTTGCGTGCACACACACTAACACACACACACACAAACAGATAATAAAGAGGTTGATGGTATTGGTTCGGAATGCAGGGATACTTAAGAAACCTGCTAATATTCTTCTGAATTTAGGAGTTTCTGGCAATTAAGTAAGTAGTGCCCCATATCTGTGGAGCATGTTTTAAAACCCAGGTAAGTGCTTGAGGCTAAAGAACGTACTAAACACACACACACACACACACACACACACACACACACACACACACACACACACTATGTTTTCCTGTATCTACATTCCTGTGACAAGATTTAGTTTGTAAATTAGTAAGATATTTAATAACAGCCAATAACTAGGGTAATTGTAACAACAAAATAAAATTATTTGCCGGGTGTGGTGGCGCACGCCTTTAATCCCAGCACTCGGGAGGCAGAGGCAGGTGGATTTCTGAGTTCGAGGCCAGCCTGGTCTACAAAGTGAGTTCCAGGATAGCCAGGACTACGCAGAGCCCTGTCTTGAAAAAAAATTATTTATTTCTGCAATTTTCCATTGGACCATCCTTGACCTCAGATACCTGAAACCCCAGCAAGGGAAGCTTTGGGTAGGGGAGCCACTGTGCCTACTGAGAGCCACAGTAGAAACCCAGTGAAACCCCATAAAAGCCAGCCTTGCACTGTACCACCTTAATCAAGCTTTCAGGCATTGCTGTTCTCTGAGCTTGACCAGCGTGGGATGGCATGACTCATTCCCTATGGATGAGTCCGTCCATAGCTGTGCAACCTTAGACAAGCTTTTCAAGCTCGCTGGGCTTCTTGTTTCTACATCTTAAGGAGAGGGTTCCTGGGGTGGGGGGGTGGGGGAGAGGGGGCGGGGCAAGTGTCTTCCTATGAGTCCTGGCTGTTGCATGGAATAAGGTAAGCATGTCTCAAAGAAGCAGGTACGTGTGTCTACGTTTCTGTCACTGTAGTTAGCCAAGAAAAAGGTGCCCATGCTCCCAGTGCATGGTGATGCATGCGACTACATCCCAGTGAATGAAGGAGTGGTAGCTCAGCGATGCATCTGCCCCCTGAGGTACTGGGGCTGCAGTTTAGACTGTGTTCTGACTGGGAGTGTGAGGTGGGGCTTGGCTTCTATTTACACTGCATATCGGTAGGTAGCCTTGCAAAAGACAGCGCCTGGCATCTGATTTCTTTAGGAAGGGTATTGTTTCCCACCAGTCTTGGCACCAATATAAAGAAAAATAGAGGCACACACCTGAACAGCACTCTGTTTTCTTTGGATTTGATGCTCACAGTATGTCCTTATAACAGTTTCCAGACTTGACTCTTCATAGGAACAGAGAAGTTCTGGCAGGTGTGTTCAGGTGGTGGTGGGGTTACAGGATCCCTGCTTTGCCTCCGAAGCTGACAAACCTTCGGGTCCTGGTGGCATTTTGAAGCAGCAAGCAAGGGGAGGGAAAATATTTGGGTTAAGACATGTGAGGTCATTCACTGGGGACCATGTGGGCCAGACCTGCCCTGGAGGCTCTCTCTGCCTGCTTGTCAGCCCAGTCAGGAGCTTCAGTGGCCTCCTTCACAGAACTGACTTTGGGACCATCTGCATTGCGATTGATGACTTCTGGACCAAGTCGGGATATGAGCATCGCATCAGGGCAATGGAGCAGGGCATAGAGTAAAATACTGAATCTAGGAGATAGAGGGGGGAGGGGAGGGGGAGGGGGAGGGGGAGGGAGGGAGGAGAACAAAGAGTCTTGAGGCTTTTAGGCAGCAAATGGAAGCCAACCTCTTAAGCAGCCAGATACTAACAAATAGGTAGCTTACATTGCAGAGACTTTCCTTGAAATACTGTTTAACTCAGGTAAGCAGGTGGCAGATACTGGTCTGGTGAGATGATGTGAATTAAGTGGCTTGCCTGTAAGCCCAATGACCTGAGTCCTAGAACCCATGGGTAAAGACAGCATTGACTCCTCAGTGTTGTCTCCGACCCTCACATGTGAGTAGGAAAAGTTTTAAAGGCTATCTATGGAAGAGTACCAACCACCCAGAGCGCTAGGGAGATGGCACGGTGGGTAAAGTGCTTGCTGGGTAAGCAGGACCTGCGTTGACATCCCCAGCACCCATGGATGAACCCTGTGTGGTAGTGTGTGTTTGCAACCCAAGAGTGGCAGGCAAGGGTCCTTGGGCTCCCTGGTCAGTCATCCTAGCTAAAACAGCAAATTCCAAGTTCAATAAGCCCCTCTCTCAAAACCTGGGGGGCCAGAGAGATGGCTCAGTGGCTAGGGAGTGCTACTCAGTGCTATTCAGAAGATTAGGGTTCCTTTTCCAACAGCCACATGGTGGCTGACCACCCTCTGGAACTAGGAGATCTGATACCGGCTTCTGACCTCTCTGCAGGTACTAGGGACACACATTACATCCCTCCCAGCAAAACACCCAGATACATAAAACACATGGTCCACACACATACAGGCAAAAACAGTTGCAGATGTAAAAGGAATCTTAAGAAAATAGAATGTCAAGAGACAGCAAGAGATGCCTGATAGCCTGTGGCTCAGGCGCTCTCTCTCTCTCTCTCTCTCTCTCTCTCTCTCTCTCAGGTGCTCTCTCTCTCTCTCAGGCGTTCTCTCTCTCTCTCTCTCTCTCTCTCTCTCTCTCTCTGGCTCAGGTGCTCTCTCTCTCTCTCTCTCTGGCTCAGGTGCTCTCTCTCTCTCTCTGGCTCAGGCGCTCTCTCTCTCTCTCTCTCTCTGGCTCAGGTGCTCTCTCTCTCTCTCTCTCTGGCTCAGGCGCTCTCTCTCTCTCTCTCTCTCTCTCTCTCTCTGGCTCAGGTGCTCTCTCTCTCTCTCTCTGGCTCAGGCGCTCTCTCTCTCTCTCTCTCTCTCTCTCTCTCTCTCTCTCACGCGCGCGCGCACACACACACACACACATACACACACTCTCTTTCTCTCTCTCTCTCTCACACACACACTCTCTCTCTCTCACACACACACTCTCTCTCTCTTTTTCACACACACATACACACACACACACACACACACTCTGAAAAATAGAATTTAGTGAAAGATCCTAATTCCTTAAGTCATTCCAGTAAAACTTGCTGCACGTTAAAGCCCTTCTGTGAGTATAATGCTTATGTACAGCCTCTTCACTTAACATAGCTTGGAATTCTTAAAGATTTACTTTGTTTTTAATTCTGTGTACATGGAGGAGGGGCTGGTATGTGCATATGGGTGCAGGTATCTGTGGAGGCCAGAAAGCATCAGGTCTTCCTGGAGGTGGAGTCACCGGCAGTCATGAGCTGCCTGACGTGGGTCTTGAACCCTGGTCCTCTGCCAGAGCAATGTGGGCTCTTAATCACTGAGCTGTCTCTCCAGTCCAGCTTGGAAGTCTTAAGGGCCTAGTGTTTCATTATACAGATGTGGGAGGGCAGAGCTGGAAGTGACTTCGTGAGCATGGTAGGCATGGTCCTAGCATAGTTAACTCCCCCCCCCCCAGTCCCCTCCTTACCAACCTGGCTCCCCAGGGGCCTGGATCTAAACTCCTGCTGTCTCAGTGTTTGCAAGGCCTCTCTCACTTGGTAAAACTAAATGGATTTTTTTTTTGTCCTTGAATCACAGTTATCTCCTTTTGGCTCCTTAAAATGCCAAATGAGAGTGAGAGAGAGAGTGTTGGAGAATTATTGTCGAGACCATTAGCTAGGTTTTAAGGACACTTCAAAGGAAATTGGTTCACCAGGCTAAGCTTCTCCCGAGGCCTCTGTGCAGGACATAACACAGAGGGCACTCTCTGTGGTCCTCAGTCAAGGACTGGCGGAGGCTAACCACAGCTTGGATGAGGTGAAGCTCTGGAAATGCCTGTAAGACCCTTGTTACTTTGGGTGTGGATTTGTGTAAAACTAGCCTTTTGAGTAATGTCCCTACGCATTGTTGGTTCTTAGGCCTGCAGGGTCAGATGTCAGCAGGTAGGGAGAGGACATTTCCTTGGCTTTAAAGGACAGTGACTTAAAATAGCAATGCCACCATGGTTTCTTCCCTTGTGATCTCATCTTTTGAGTTTTACCTTAAGTTGATTTTTTTCTCCTGAAAGTTTTGAGCCAGCATTTCTCTTTTTTCCTTCATCCTCTCTCCTTGGAATATCATTTTCCCCAGGACACCCCCCCCCAGCCCCGTGCAGCGCTTCTCTGGGTCCCTGGATACTGTTTTCCCCTCACCATTCCCAGAGCAGCTCCTGGCCTCTCCTTTACTGCGCAGCTGTCAGATGAAGGGCTGCATTGTGGAGCCCCAGCGGGTTCTGCGTGCATGGCCTTTGTACGGACCTGAATGTTATCTCTCCTGGGCGCTCCCTTCTGGGGCATCCTGGACTTCCATGCACACACACACCCACCCTCCCCCAGATCAAGCACTGCCCTGCTGTCTGCTTCTCTTCTCTGGCAACTCCTGCTTGTGTGGAGCCCAGTGGCTCGAGTTCACTCCCCTCAACCAGTTGGGTCACCTGGGTCTGTGCATGACTGTAGCAGGGCCCTTCTCTTCAGCAGCTGGCATGGAGAGCGCCCAGCAGACCTGGGCTGTCGTAGCTTGGGTATGGAGTGAGCTGCACACATTCCTCCCCCCCACCCCCGCCATTCACCCCCCCCCCCCCCCGGGAGAAGGATGATGATTTTATTTTTGGTTTTTGAGACAGGGTTTCTCTGTGTAGCCTTGGCTATCCTGGAAGTCACCCTGTAGACCAGGCTGGCTTTGAACTCTTCACGTACATCTGTCTCCTGGGAGAGCTGGGGTTAAATGTGTGTGCTGCCACCCCCCACCCCCAAGCTCTGATGATTTAGCAAGCAAAGACAAGGGGTTAGTTCTCCCCTCCCCTCCCCTCCCTTCCCCTCCCCTCCCCTCTCCTCCCCTCTCCCCTCTTCCCCTCCCCTCCCCCTCCCCTTCCCTCCCATCCCCTTCCCTCTCCTCTCCTCTCCCCTCTCCCCTCTTTCCTCTCAGAAAAGTAGACTTTTTCTTAAAATGTAATTTTAGGTTTGCCCAAGATAAAAGAGGGTAGTGTGGAGATTGTCATGTAGCCTCTAGCCCTTAGCAGGTTTAGGCTTCCTCATTATAGCTAAAATCCCCTGTCAAAGTAGTGGGCCTGTTGAACCTGTATCGTGACATCCCCATCACCCAAGAGCCACCATACATGCCACTCACGGTCCCAAACATTCTGTGGATTTCAACAGATGTGTATCCACCATGACATGATTATCCATTTACAGAATGTATTTTCACTATTCTGAACCTTCTCTCTCTGGGGTTAGAAAAACTGAAAATAGCATTTTAGTTGGTTTTGGTGTTGATACGTTTCTCAGTATTTTCATTTTAAATGTAAGGTTTTCAGTTTTGCCAAGCCAAGGATTGAACCTGGGGATTCACACACGTCAGGCACATTAGGCAGATTCTCTTCACTCATCCGTGCTGCCAGACCCAACTGGTTTTTTGTTTGTTTGTTTGTTTTTTGAGACAGGGTTTCTCTGTATAGCCCTGGCTGTCCTGGAACTCACTTTGTAGACCAGGCTGGCCTCGAACTCAGAAATCTGCCTGTCTCTGCCTCCGAGTGCTGGGATTAAAGGCGTGCCACCACGCCCAGCTTCCCAACTGTTTTTGTTTGTTTGTTTGTTTGTTTGCTTTTGTTTTTCTGACTTTGTTGCCTGCTATTGAATCCCCTTTCCCTACCTGGACTGCCTGGTTGGGCCTCAGTGGGAGAGGATGGGCTTAGTCCTGCTAGGACAGATGTCGCAGGGTGGGGTGGTACCCAAGGGATGGGGAGGAGAATGGGAGGAGGTAACCAGGGAAGGGATGTATAAGGGTGGTCTGGGAGGAGAGAGTGGGGCTGTGGTCGGGGTGTAAAGTGAATAAAGAAATTTACTGAAAAAAAACAAAACAAAACCCCCCAAAACAAAAGCACTTTAGTTTTTAATCTACAGTTTTTCAACTTTGCAAGGAAGGAAGCATTTTGTTGAGAAGGCTGTAAGAGCAACTTAAGCAAACTGGATAGAGTGCTTATCTTTAAAGGTTGGGCTGTTTTGTGTAAGACCTGCATTGTAAGAGTTAGGACCACTCTAAGTTGAACAGGGAGGCAGAAATGATGTTAAGTAATTCAAAGCCTTCAGATAAAAACATCCTCACATTTTACTTTCAGAGTGAGAGATTTCCAAACAAACAAAACAACTTAAATGGGAGCTGTTAACAGGTGTGGGGCTGAAAGCAAACACTAGATGGTAGTGGAGGGCTCACTGACCAGTTGCTGTAAACAAGTCTCTGTCCTTTTGTTCAGGGGTTGTCTGCTTATGTGGCAGATCTGACAACTGTATTGTCCTAAGGAAATTCTCTGTGTCATATTTTAGCATATAGAGAGGGTAGCCTATCGTTCAGCCTTTGCCTAGAAAGGATGTTTAAAGTCATGAAAAATGTAAACGCAGAATCTCAGGTCACAAGTAAGTTGATAACAGTATGGAAAGAACACAAGAATTTTAACTAGTTTACAGCTGTCTGTGATGCAAAGCCTAGGGGCGAGGACAGTGTCTGTTCGTTTTATCCTTCTGTGCACAGTCCAGTATCGGGCTTTTATGGGCGATAGTCGGTAACCCTTTTCAGAATGGATCAGTAAGTGGTGGGGAAGTTGTGTTTTAAAATGCCATGAGCTAGCATGAACTCACCCACAGACATCAGGGTAATATAGCTGATTTTCAGTGTGTGCTTCTTAGAGAATTAAAAAAAAATTCTTAAATGGTTGAAAATTTAATCTTGGGTGGGTGAGAGAGTTTAGCACCTGCCCCTGGCCGTGGGGTTACAGACCACGTACAGTGCCACGTTCAGCTTCTCTGAGTGCTGGGGTGTGAGCTCAGATGCTTATATTTCCACAGGGACACTTTACCAATTTCTAGTCTCATTTCTGTAACAGCAGTAAATTACCCTGACAGAAAGTAACTTACGGGAGAAAGGGCTTATTTTAGTTCGTAATTTCAGGTCATAGCCCATCCATGCTGAGTCAGAGCCGCAGCGCTTGAGACAGGTGGCTGCGTCAGAGCCATAGCCAAGGACAGAGAGAAGAAATGGAAAAAAAAAAAAAAAAAGCTGGGCGTGGTGGCGCACGCCTTTAATCCCAGCACTCGGGAGGCAGAGGCAGGTGGATTTCTGAGTTCAAGGCCAGCCTGGTCTACAAAGTGAGTTCCAGGACAGCCAGTGCTATACAGAGAAACCCTGTCTCGAAAAAACCACCCCCCCAAAAAAAGAAAGGAAGAAAGAAAGAAAGAAAGAAAGAAAGAAAGAAATGCACGCATGCTTGTTTGCTTGCACTCACTTTAATTTCTCTGCTCCTTCTCTCACTTCTCCACAGTTCAGACTCAGTTACACAGTTCTACACAGGCTACCCTAGGGAATGGTGTTGCCCACACTGGACTGAGTCTTTCCACATAACTTAAATAAGACACCCTCCCCGGGCTGGTGAGATGGTTCAGTGGGTAAGAGCACCGACTGCTCTTCCAAAGGTACTGAGTTCAAATCCCAGCAACCACATGGTGGCTCACAACCACCCATAATGAGATCTGATGCCCTCTTCTGGTGCATTTGAAGACAGCTACAGTGAACTTACACTAATAAATAAATCTTTGGCCTGAGCAAGTGGGGTTGGCTAGAGCAAGCAGAGGTCCTAAATTCAATTCTCAACAATCACATGAAGGCTCACAACCATCTGTACAACTAAAGTGTGTACTTATATACATAAAAAAAAGACACCCTCCCCACCAAACAGTACTACTGGCCAACTCTTGTAGCCAATCCCTCCTTGAAACTCTCTTCACGGGTGACGATAGGTTTTGTCAAGTTAAAGTAACTATCAACCGAGCTATCTTTCCAGCTCCTCAGGTTAATTTCTTAATAGATTGAGGAAAAAGTCCCATGTGTCATCATTCACTTGTTTAAAGCATAAAATTTTCATAATTTCTAGTAATTTAGCAGGGTGGTGAAATAATCAAACTCTCTAATTAGTGGTTACTCCTTATCTGTCTCATCTATTTCCTACCCCACTTCCTGAGTCTCCACTGATTTATTTTTGTGTTCACAGGTTGGCTTATTTGGGACATTGTATATATTGTCATGATATATAATATAATGTGGACCTTTTGTGTTTTTTTTTCCACTCATGTTTGTTTGATATTTGCAAGGCATATCTATGTTGTAGCATGGATTTATTCTTTGTTTTTGTTTGTGATTTTTGTTTTTTTGAGACAGGGTTTCTCTGGATAGCCCTGGCTGTCCTGGAACTCACTCTGTAGACCAGGCTGGCCTCGAACTCAGAAATCCACCTGCCTCTGCTTCCCAAGTGCTTGGGATTAAAGGCTTGTGCCACCACCGCCCAGCCTTGGATTTATTCTTGTTCCTTTAATTACTGTTTAATTTCACGTTGTGTGGGTATTTATCACATTTTGTTTTGCTGTGTCTCCGTTGATTGACATTTGGACCGCTTACATGTTTTAGCCCTTAAGAGCAACGCTGCTGTGTTTATCAAAGTGTATGAGGTTAAATGTCTGTCTCATTCTCTTGGGTGTATATTGAGGAGTGAGTTCCTACCTCTTATGTTAACTCCCATTTTGAGGGATTGCTAGGCTCTTCCATAAAGGTACACTATTAAATTCCCACCAACAGTGTTGGAAGAGTGCAGAAAATTCAGTCTTTTAAAATAGATATACTGGGTCTGGTTGAATAGACCTACCACTCTGCAGCTGGAGGTTAGAATAAGGGTCTGATTTAAGAAGATCGGGAGTTCTAGGCCAGCCTTGGAACTTAATGAGATCCTGTTTTAATGAGCTTTGGCTGTCTCAGTGGAAGAACATTTACCCAGCATGCACAAGGCCTTGGGTTTGATATTTTTAGTTACATGAAGTAATGAAAAGAATAATAAAACAAAACAAAACAAAAAAAAAAACCGAAGTGCTATGATGTCTTTATTGAGGCACACGTGACAGGTGTTAAAACCCAGTTTGTGTCTCTTTGATGACCTGTGAGTCGGTGAGATGGACAGTCGTCCTTCGTGTTCTCTTTGGAAGAGGTTAGGTCACAGGGACTAAGGATTTATGGATGGCGACGGGAGGCTCTTGGCTCAGGTGGTGTAGTCTGCCTGTTGTGGACTATCAGAGGCTCCCCTGTCACGGCTTTCCCTCAGCTGTTCCGTGTCCCCCAGGGTCCTTAGACCATATAACCCTGTTATCCCTGGCTGACGGCTCCTGCCTTACCGTTTCAGCTTCCTGATTCTCTTTTGGTTTTGTGAATGCCTTTTTGTTACATTTTTATTAACTAACCTTAAAAAAAAACTTTCTTTTATAGCAAACTATACTGAAATGTTTATGTGTATATGTGTGTGTGTGTGTATGTGTGTGTGTGTGTGTGTGTGTGTGTGTGTGTATACACACACATACTATATACTATGCCACTATAATTGCCATGTGCATGTCATGGGGTGACACGTACTCTGGTATGTGTCCGAGACAACTTGCAGGGTTAGGGCTTACCTCCCATCTTTGAGGCAAAGCCTCACGTTTGCCCCTGTGTATGCCAGGTGGGCTGACCCTTCACGCTTCTCTTGACTCTCCTGCCCTCCTCTCCTGCCCTCCTGCGGAACACTGGGATTACATGTGTGGCTACAGTTGCTTTGCATGGGCACCTGAACACAAGTTTTCACACTTTAGCAACAAGGAGTTTACCCACAAGCCATCTCCTATTCCGAGGCCACCACCATGTATCTCCAGGACCTTTGCAGTGGAAACACTGTCCCTCATGAGCTGACTTTTGACTGTGGGTGGCTCCTGTGCCAGCTCTGTTTTCTGTCCATGGAGTAAGACACTTTTAATTCCTTCTAGTATCCATTTTTTTCCTTCCCACTCCTCAATTTTGTCCCACTTCTCTCCCTCTCTTTCTGTCCGTGTCTTTCCCTGTCTCTTCTCTGTGGCTCTGTTCTATCTATATATGTCTCTAGGGTAGCAATGACCTCAGGATCTCTCAGAGAGCACGTCTGTGGGGTCTGGGGGAGGTGAACTAATGCTGTGATAAATGTCACACCTTGGCCAGATGACCTGGACTCTGAGCCTAGGCCTGCAGTCAGTGATGCACAATGCAATGGAGGTTCACTGTCGTGTCTGTGGCCCTCCATGGTACGAGCTCCTATTTCTGGCTCTTAATTTGTTGGACATCATTCTGTGTTTTTTTACAAACCGATGCAAGAGTGTTTCTGCCTCCATCTGAGGTCTCTGCTTGATTTTCACTTGACAAAAAAAAAAAAAATTAAATTCACAGAACGTTTTTGACTCCTTGGTGAAAATGCACACTAATATTGATCTCCATTGCTGGATAAATTACATTTCAAACCAAGTTTACTCTAGTCTCTTAACGTCTGTGGGCCAACTTCATAATTGCTAATCTGGTCTTAGTTTACAACCAGTGAACATGCTTTCCAGACCAAAATGGGTAAGTGACTTTTAAAGTAGACTGTAAATAGCTGGCTTTCTGTCAAAAGAAAATATTGATTCAGTGTTATAGTTATAGCAGATTTTTTTCTGATGTTTATTAGCAGTAAGAACTTTCTGCTCTTGCTTCATGCACCCAGATGTCAGGTCAGGTCCATGTGCATTAACACGTGACTTTGGGATTGATTTTTGCACTTTTTCCCTCGTCTCCTACTTTCCCTTAACTCTGAGCTCAAGGTGTTGTGTGGGAGGGTGGGGTTTCTAAAACACACAGGCTGTGCAGTAAATCAGTGGAGCAGACTGTATTCATGAAGCACCAATTTATTTGCTAAGTGAATTCTCCCCTGCTTATTCTACTATCTGAGCAGATTTCTTCTCTTCTTTGCCCTCTTCCCGTTTCTCCATTTTATCTATTTAATGACTGTTCCTTGGGCAGGCCACATTCTTAGCATGAAACACGTGTCTCTCATTGATGTTATTTTTCCAGGGGTGGAGACATTTGATAGACAGGTACATAACGAAGATATTTCCATTCAAGTGGTGTTAAGAAGGATATAGGTGTGTGGGATGGATGGATGGTTTCCTGGATGTTCCAGATAATGTGGTGCAGGCAAGAGAGCCTCTCAGAGAAAAATAGGTTGGACCCAGAGCTAGTCCTCAGCCCTAATGAGCTGTTCCAGTAGCTACTGTCTGTAGTGGCATGAACGGGGTGACATTAGTGGGCCTCCATTATCCTGGGCTGTGGAGGCCACCGAAGGAGTTGGGGTTTTATTAGACTGCCGTGGAAAGTCACCAGGGTATTGAAGCAGCAAGTGTGTGGCCTGATTAACTTTTCGTCTAAGATCTGTGACGCCGAATGTGGCTATTAGGAGCCACGTGGGACCAGAGGTTCATGGGAGGTCACTGCCCATGCACTGTGGGAGCTGCTGGGATAGCTGGTGGCAGTATTGACAGGAAGCAGGTGTGAGACAGGAGGTCTGTTTTGGAGGTAAGGTTACCTGTCGTTTGGTAGATGTTATAGGCGGCACTCTCTCCAGACAGGGGATGCCACAGCAGCTCTGGGTTAAGCTCTTGCTGGGGCTCTGGCAGGCTGAAAGGTGAACAGTTGCACTCCAGCCTGGCCAGCACAATGAAGGGCTTTTGCCTGATCCTGGCATTGCCTGAGGCAGGAAGATCACAGACTGGAGACCAGCCTGAGTTACATAGGGAGACCCTCACATCTGTTAAAAAGGAGAAATGTTTATCCTGCAGGGGTATGTCAGTGATGAAGAACATGTGCTGTTCCTGCAGAGAATGGGGTTCAGGTGTGCTTTCACATGCATATACCCCCCCATAGTTAATCTTAAAAATGGAAAAAAGTGCACCCCTGCACCCCCACCTCAGTCCTGTGAATATGTTATCTTGACTGCCAAGGGGGATTTGGTAGATGTCTTTAGGCAAAGAGCTTGGGGTAGAGAGGTGGTGCTAGGTTTTCTGGGATCTGATTCCATGACCCCCCCTAAGAGTAGAGGTGATAGGTGTGGCCTTGCAAGATAGGAGAAGCCCCACCCACTACAAGAGAGGCAGGAGGTTTGGAACGTTCCTCAGCTGACTATGTTTAGGTATCACTTGAACTTTTTTCAGTGAACTATCCAGGCCTGTCCTTTCCCTGTCCGTTTCTCATTTGAATCCTCCTCCTAACATACTAGAGTTTCCTACTGGTTATAAAAATTGACCCCATGTGGTAAGAGTTGCAATATCCTAATATCCTCTACTACATGGTATTGTAAACCATGAAAGTGCATTAAGACTGGCCCTGGAAAGGCTGTGGAGAGTGGCGAGGAGAAGAGCCAGACGAGTGTCCTGGAGGGCAAGCAAAGGAGCAGAAGATGCAGCTGCTATTATTATTATTATTTATTTTGAAAGATTTATTTCTGACGTGTGTGTGCGTGTGTGTGTGTGTGTGTGTGTGTGTGTGTGTGTGTGTGTTTGCCTGCCTTGTACGTATGTGTACTGTGTGCATTCGGAGCTTACTGAGGCCAGAAGAAGGGTGTTAAGGTTCTCCGCAAGTAGAGTTACCAATGGTTGTGAACTGCCATGTGGATGCTGGGAGTCAAACCCAGTCCTCCGCCAGAACAGCCAGCGTTCTTAACCACTGAGCCATCTCTCCAGATCACCACTTTCAGGTCTCATTAGGTCGTTTTAGTCCAGCCAGTGAAAATGGCCCAAGACAGGTTACAGCAGTGTGTTCTTTGGGGTTGGTTGGTTGGTGTTTGTTTTCCTACTTCAATGCCTAGTTCAGTTTTAACCACAGCAGACTAAAAGTGTCAGCCAAGGACCAAGTCATTTCACAGCCAGAACATAAGGTTCTCAACCTTCCTAATGCTGCAGCTCTTTAATACAGTTCAATAATACGTGGTGACTCCAGCCGTACATTATTTCATTGGTACTTCATAATCGTAATTTTGCTACTGTTATGAATTGTAATGTAGATCTCTGACACGTGAAGTTTCAGTGCTACTGTTTGGTATGCAGTAAGTTGTGGGGCAGTCATGCTGAGGAATGAGAAGATGCACAGCTCTTTCCTTGGAGCCTTGAGGGTTGGTGTCATACACCCTACCCATTATAAAATTCTTAGAGGCGCCAAGTCACCTTAAATATATCATTGGTCGCCTTTCTTTTTCTGCGGTAATACATACACTGACAGAAGCAACTGAAGGAAGGAAGGCCTTGTTTTGGCTCACAGGATCAGGTTATAATCAATAAGGACAGGTAATATACAACAACAGGGGCTTCAGGCAGGCAGGCAGGCAGTCACATTGCATCCACAGTCAAGAATCAGACCCTGTCAGTGCCGATTCTCATTTCTCAACTCTTTTACTATACAGTCCAGGATCCCTGCATAGGGAATGGTGCAACCCACCGTGGGCATGTCTTCCCATCTCAATTACCCTAATCAGTATAATTCCTCACAGGCTTGCCCAGAGGCAGCCCATCTCCTCGGGGAGAGTCTAGAGCTTTTAGTTGATTAACCTTTGGACGCACAAGCACTTTAAATCTCCCGCAGAGGCTCGCAATGACTATGTAAATGCTGTGTAAGTAGTTGTAATAATGGCCTGGGGTGGAGCTTGGATGCTTGCCTATCATATACAAGTCCTGGGTTCAATCCCAAGTTCTGTAAGAAAGAGTTTTTCTTCAGTGTTGTTTAGGGGACAGTGACAAGAGAATGGCCCTGTACACGTGTAGTCCAGAGGCAACCACACAACAAGTGAGAGAGACCAGAAGCAAGTAACTGGGTGTAGGAGAGATCTAATAATGTGATGAAGCCCAGGACATTAATGACTTCATGTGGACTCAGCATAATTCACGCAGGACATTTTGGAAATTTGGGCAGCTTTAAAAATAACCCACTTCAGTCGAAGTTGATTGGTTCCTCAGTAGCAGATCTCAAGAAAGGGGGTGGGGACTGTGCTGCCTAGACAGATATTAATAGAGACTAACTGGATAATAGAGACACCTTATTCTTACCATGCAGTCACTCACTCGGCTACTTGAAAGTCATAGTGCTGTTTTGCGTTAATGTGAAAGACATGCCGTGATTAGCATTGCAGTACAAGGCCAGGCTCCCCTCTGAGAACAGCATGTGGTAGTGAATGAATGCTTGATCAAAGGCCTTGACGGTGGAATATACTTAGGAGAAGAATTTTGCTGTTATTTTGCTGATTTTTCTATCTGGAGTGGAGGTTCTATCATTGGAAGAATCTTCCATAGGATTCTGAAGGCCTTCTCGCGCCCTGTGGTTGGGAAAGGCTCCATCCTTGGTTTGTGTTCTCATTTCTTCACTTGCAAAGTGAGAAAAATAAGTGCTTCCCGGGTTGGTTAGCATGCTTGGATTTTTCACAAGATACTTAGAACATGACATTTTCATCAAATATGATATAGCTGTGAAAAAAATGATCTTGCAGACTATGATGGAGTATAGAAGCAAGACCTAGAATGTATGTTTCAGATGAGTTCTTGCTGTGAGCAGCCGAATGAGCGTGAGTGAGGTCTACTGTGAAGCCATAAACTGGCTCTTATAAAAATGAGCTGCACAGGGACTGAAGAGATGGCTTCGAGGTAAGGACACTGGCTACTCTTCCATAGGACCCAGGTTCAATTCCCGGCGCCCTCATGATGACTCTCAACCATCTGTAACTGTAGTTCGAAGGTATTTTGTGCCCTCTCTGGCCTCCACAGACCGTTCATGTATGTCGTGCATAGACATACACGCAGGTAAAATGCCCATACATAGAAAATAAAAACTAATTTAAAAAAATCATTAAAAAGCTGCATGGGCAATATCCATTATATTCCTAGATAAAGAGTGTAAGCCCAAGCAGATTCCTCACACCCCGCTGTAAGACAGCACCTTGCTTTTCACCGCTGTGATTTTTCTCTTTTTGTTAACTCCACTGATAATGTGTTAATGGTGTTAGCCATCTTTCATTCTTTCTAAAGGTCTCAAGGAGTGTGGTACAACCACACAGCTCAGGATTCTGAGGTTTAGCGGTTAGCTTCAGCATACCTTCAGGGGGAGCATCTCACTACCTTCTGCCCTTACAGCAGAGATGGAAGGTGCGCACGCGCACGCACATGCACACGCACATTCGCGCGCGCGCGCGCGTGCGCGCACGGACACACACACACACACACACACACACATACACACAGGAGAGTAAGACGCAGGGGCCTCCACACAGGTGTGCTGTGGGCATAGAGAGGAGTCACTGTCAAGCAGAAATGTGGGGGAACTGAGCGGGGCATGTCTCCGTGCTCTCCCCTGGGAAAGGGGCCATTTTCTTGGCAGCCTGGCTGGGAGCTATTTTTGTCCAGTGTTAGGAGTTTTCTTTTTACCACTTCCAAAACTTGGATTTAATTGGAACTGAACAGTGTTAATTTTTCCTTTCCATTAGGGCCAGACAAAGCAAAAGAGGGTCTCCTGGATGCTGTTCAGTGAATGTAGTGGCACTGAATGCTGGAGGTGGCCTGGAGGTAACAAGCAGAAGTAGTGGATAGCACATGTAATGAATGCCTCACTAGCAGGAGCTGACCTTTGCCCAGCATCCTACCCCAGATCCTTCTAGCTTGTAGCGCTCCGGCATCCATGCTCCCTTATCATTTTTGCCTGTGTTATCTTGGAGATAGAATTATGAATTATTGGAGAAAAGGAGTAAAAGGCACATCATAGAAGAGTGAGTGAGTGTGTGTGTGTGTGTGTGTGTGTGTGTGTGTGTGTGTGTGTTGGTTGGGGCTGTTGCCTTTGGGTGTGCCGTCTTCATCATCATGAAGCACCTCGGTTTGTTTTTCTCTAAAAGATGTAGATAAACTACGGCGAATCCAGGAGAAGGGCAACAAAAATGATGTATGACTCGGAGGGATGGAGAATAACAGTCTATAAATATTTGAAAGGTAATATAAAAGAGGGAGAGAGATTATTTACGGCAGTGGAAGGGATTTTGACAGGGAGCAAAAGCTTAGATCCAGGAGCAGGGGGAAATTGAATAGAGCTGGGGCAAAATAAGCAAAAACAACAACAACAACAAAAACACAAAACCTCAAAGCTTAAGAAGTGTGATTAAACACAGAAATGTCGTTCTTGTGCTAGTTTCTGTCACCAGGAAGAAGACGTGCTGTGGAATCGAGGACCCTTGCAGTGTGAATCACATTTCCCTAATTCCATGTACTTCACTCTCGTCTCCTTCAGTGTGTACTTTGTTTAATTTCCAGCTCTGCTGTTTGTTGGGTTTCTGGAGGTGTTTGTTAGCAGTAATTCTGATGTGACCCGCTTTCCTCCCCCCCCCCCCCCCAGTGTCTGCCCCGTGGCAGAGACTGTCTTTGCTGCTTTGTTATTTATTATTTTCATTTAACCTTTACAACAACTCTGTAAGCTAGGAACTGTTTTTTCCACTTACGAGAAAATTGAGATTCGGTCATCTTGCTGGAGATCACATGTGCATTGAGTTGGCAGGGTTCGGGGCGGAGATGTGTGTCGTCACAGCACAGTGTAGAATTCAGACATGCTTGGCTCCATCACCCTGGTTACACTGTGTCTGAAAAGGTGGCTGGAATCCACTAGGTAGCCAGGTAACTGTTTATATCCAGGTATGGGGCAAGTAAAAAAATCGGTGTTGAGCGATGTCTTCACTGTGCTTCTCTAGTCTCTTTAAAAATGTTTGTTATATTTGTTATTTTTATGACTCATTTTATTACTATTTTATTTTATGTGTATGGGTATTTGTCTGTACGTATGTCTGGGCACCACATATGTGCCTGATGCCTACAGAGGCCTGAAGAAGAGGACATTGATCCCCTAGAACTGGAGCTATAGCAGTTGTAAGTAGCCGTGTGGGTGCTGGGAATTGAACCTGGGTAGTCAGGAAGAGAAGCCACTGCTCTTTTTTTTTTTTTTTTTTTTTTTTTTTGGTATTTTTGTTTTTGTTTTTGTTTGTTTGTTTTTTTCGAGACAGGGTTTCTCTGTATAGCCCTGGCTGTCCTGGAACTCACTTTGTAGACCAGGCTGGCCTCAAACTCAAAAATCTGCCCGCCTCTGCCTCCCGAGTGCTGGGATTAAAGCCACTACGCCCTGCTGAAGCCACTGCTCTTAGCCACTGGGTCATTTCTCCAGCTCTTCTCATTCTTCAGAGGTATTTTCTCCGTAAGTGGTGTGTTAGGAACATCTTAGTCTTGTCTTGTAAACTCAGGAATCCCATAGGCATTTAGCCGTCCTTACATAGCGTTCTGTACAATCTTATTAAGGAAAAGAACGTTTTTCCATAGCAGGCCATATCCTAGACCTCCCATGCCGCTGGATTGGGTACCTTCGGTGGTAGTTTGCCTCTTTGGTCCTGCTGCATTCAGCTAGGGTATCCCCACACCAAAACAGAAAAGGCGGAATAATCCACTCAGAACGGAACCTGGGGGGTTGAGAATACCGTTCTATAGCAGGGTGCGTACTTAACACGAGTTCAGTCTCCAGCTATGAAGAAAGGAAAGGGCTGCGTATCAGGGCTCTTCATCCTCATAGGTAGAACTTAGAAAGCTGGGATCCAAAGGCCAGGGCAGTAACCCCCGTTACTGAGACACCCCTCGTGTGCCAGGCGCCTTTCTGGGTTCCAGCTGAGTCCTCGCGTTCTCTGATTCCAGGGGTTTTTGTGCATGGCCATGGAGAGAATGCTTGGAACCTGTGCTTTTAAATTTTAGAGAGTGTGATAAAGGAGAAGTTCAAAGCTAGCTCTGCCTTTGTTGGTGGCTTAAGGTGTAGCTCTCCTTGGTAAAGCATTGGGTGTCCTTCTGGTTGGCCCTCTGAAGGCCGTTGTTGATATACAAAGGGCTCTTCCCTAATGAAATTCACTGGCTCGTCTAAAGCAAGAAAAGTGTTCCAATGCAGCAGGGCTATATAGGAAGGAAGAATGGACCGTCAGGAGGGTGGGGGCACAAAGGACAGTCATGAGGGGCAACTCTGACTGAAATACATTATGTACATGTATGAAAAATAGAGGGCAGTGTCTGATTGTTTCTTCTGTCTTTTTTTAAAATTAATTTATTTAGATTTATTTTGTTACTCTTTTGTGTGTGTGAGTAGTTTGTATCATATGCATGCCTGACACCCAAGGAGGTAGTGCACTTTGTGTGGGTCCTGGGAATCGAACCAGGGCCCTGTGCCAGAAGGAATAACTTTAACTACTGAGCAGACTCTCCAGCCCATTTGTTTTACTTTTAAGAGTTGGAGCCTCACTGGGCTGCCTAGGTTGCTTCAGGTTTGGAGGCTCAAGCCTCCCAGGTTGCTGAGACCACAGGCCTGTGCCCCCCTACCCTCCCCGTGTCCCCAGCTCAAGCATCAGACTTGTGTCAGCAACATAGTGGCAGCATGTGTCAAGGATCTTGCTTTACCCATGCTGTAATGTCCTTTTGTTTAACTTTACCTGTGGTGACGTGCAGTGAAGACCACTGCCATGGAGACATGGAAATCTAACGTGGCTGAAGATGCCCGCATTTTTTTTTCCATTGGCCTTTTTCTGTGTGCCAGTCTGGTATCTTCCCCCCTTTGGAATTGCATGCCTTTTTAAAAATAGAGAGCCCTTTGTTTTCTGTTCCTGTGAGTTGCCTGTGGTAGCGGTTCCTAGTGAATTCCATGCTAAAGTCACCCCTAGATTACTTCAGCTGTAAACTGTAATGACTCTCCCCTGGCCATATTTCTCCCAAGGCCTCCTATCTCAGTTACTTGTAAGGCTGCTCCTCCCCTCTCTTGTTGTCTTTGATCTTTTATAATTGGCTTAAAACTCTCCATAGTTAATCTGCAGTGGCTTTGTTTCTCCTCCCTAGTTCTTCTTGCTCAGTCCCTGGGAATTTAATAATCTGTTTCTTATTGTTTTCTCATATTCTTTTTACGGCGTCGTATTTTCTGTGGCAAGGGTAATCATCTTTTCTTCTGTCTGCCCAGTCGCTTTAGTTTAACTGTGGATGCAGGTGTGCACAGTGTTGGTAATAAGCAAGCGACCCTGGGCCCAGTCTGTGGAGTTGCTGGACTTGGCAGTCGCAGGCTTGGCCGGAGCTGTGAACACCTGCTGGATATGTGGTGGTGTGACTTAGGAGAGCTTGGCCCGACACGTGAGCGCAAACTGTGACTGCTCACGTGGAAGGAAGAACAGTTGTGTTACTTGCTCTGAGGTTGACTTTCCTGTGACTGCCCTGACATGGCTTTCATAGCGATTTTCTCACTAAGCCCAGTTCTTCAGCCCAGAGGGGCTTACAGGCATAGCACTGAAGCCTCTTGCCATTTCCCTGGTCCAAGAGCATCCCGAGGCCCCAGGACCCTGAATTTCTCAAATATGTTCTCTCTCTCTCTCTCTCTCTCTCTCTCTCTCTCTCTCTCTCTCTCTTTCTCTCTTTTTCTTTCCTTTTCTTTTTTGGTTGTTTTTTGAGACAGAGTTTCTCTGTGTAGCCATGGCTGTCCTGGAACTCACTTTGTAGACCAGGCTGGTCCTGAACTCAGAAGTCCACCTGCCTCTGCCTCCCAAGTGCTGGGATTAAAGGCATGTGTCACCACGCCTGGCTTTTATCTCTATTTCTATAGGAGGATTTGCATTGTCTTTTGATCTGATTCTTCAAGGAGTCTGTGGAGAAATGCTACAAAGGACTGACTGTTTTATGTTTAAATTAACAACTATTTAAAAAGCCTCGCAACTTATATTTCCTTCATGTTATTTAGGGCACTTATAAAATATACCAGCTTTATCGATGTGTAACTTACATACTATAGAGTTTACCTCCTTGAAAACATCTTCACGGAGCTGTGTATTCATCACTTAGTTCTAAAACATTTCACAGGACTTCTGGCTCCCCCAAATTCATACTCTGGGCACTGCTGCAGTACGTTTGCTTACTCTGGACATCTCATGCATGCAGTAGGTGGTGTGTGTGTGTGTGTGTGTGTGTGTGTGTGTGTGCTTGTGTGCTCATTTAGCTGAATAGCATGGTGATTTCAAGGCTCTATCCATGGATAGTAAGTATCCATACTTTTCATTTTTATTCATTTCATTTTTCTTTCTTTAATGTTTAGCATTCCATTATATATGAATCTGCCTGTTATCAGATAGCATTCATGTGTAAAGTTTGGTGTGACCATTTCATTCGTAGTGTACAGCAACCAGGAGTGTGGAATTGATGGCTCACAGTGTGCCTCTTACTTTGAGGGACATCTAGACTGTTCTACAAAATTATCTGCATTGCCGGGCAGTGGTGGCGCACGCCTTTAATCCCAGCACTTGGGAGGCAGAGGCAGGTGGATTTCTGAGTTTGAGGCCAGCCTGGTCTACAGAGTGAGTTCCAGGACAGCCAGGGCTACACAGAGAAATCCTGTCTCGAAAAACAAACAAACAAACAAAAAGGTCTCTGCATCATTGCATCATTTCACAGTTCCCCTGCTCCCCAGCAATGCGAGTGGAGGACTCCTGTTCTTTTTCTTTAACACTGAGACAGTGCATGGATCTCAAGATGGAGGCCAGCCTGGACTGCATAGTAAGGCTGTCTACAAACAAACAGACAAACAAACAACACCACCCCCAGCGTTTATATTTGTCCATAGGGCTATGCTGGTCTGTTGGATGGAGGCTGTATCTCACTGTGGCCTTGATTTGTGCTTTGATGCTGACCACCTTGCTGTGTGCTTATTGTTCTTTGGGGAGATGGTTATTCAGGGCTGGTGGGCACGGCTCAGTGGGGAAGGGTGCTTTGCTTCCAAGCCTGGGGACCTGAATTCAGATATCAATAGAAAAGCGAATGGTAAGCTGGCTGTCATGGCACATGTACAGTCTCAGCTCCCCAGAGCTGAGGCAGGTTGAGGGGTTGAGGCTAGCCTAGGCATGTGTGTGTAAGAATATGTACATATACACATACATATACACACAGATGTACATACATTTTTTGAGAGTTTTATTTTATTATTATTTTGGTGTTTCGAGACAGGGAGTTTGTCCTTCTACTCTTCCAGTTCCTGCCTGTGAACTGCTGGAAAACAGCCATCATTTAAAACCCATAGCCTGTGGCACTAACCAGAACAGCAGTGGTAATGATAATAAGTGGGCAGTGTGTGATTGGCGAAGCTATGTCACCCGCCTTTATGGGAATTGGTGTCCCAGTCCCTAGAGTGGCATTTTCACAAGCGCTTTCTATACCTCAGTGGTTGACAGTTTCATGATGGAGCAGGTAGCTGTAAACACACTGGGAACCTGGTACCAAGTCATCCTATACAGCTCAGGGGAGCTTACGTGCATGGCTTGGAAACGGCGCACAGCAACTATGTTGGCTGCAGCTGGCTGACAAAGGTGCTCCTGGAGCATAGTCCAAAGAAACCAGCACCGGATGGGGTGCATCAGGATGCACTTCAAGATGGAGAAAATTGCTTCTAGGGCGCGCCTTCCTTGCTGCTCAGCCTGTGAGTTGCTAGGTTTAATTCTCTGTGGTTTATAGGAAGTCATTTGGTAAAAAAAAAAAAGAAGGCTGGAAGAGTGGATGAGCAATCTCTCTGTTTGCAGAGAAGACTCTCATTCGAGGGGGGGTTTATTCCAAAGGAAAGGGAAAAGGGAAATACTTTAGGGGAACCGTACAGAACCTCAGGTCTCAACCCTAGTTGTTTATGCTCCCTGGGGCTCTTTCTGAACGTTGTTAGCTTAGGGGTGAGTCTTCATGTAGGGGAGCCTTGGGCCTTCCAGAGAGAGTGCCAGGAAAAGAGAAGAAACACCAAGGAAAGGCCAAGCATTTGGCTTCTGTGGGTTCAGGTGGCAGCCCCACTCTCTGTTCTCTCCTGGATAATATTGAAGATTTGGGTAAAGCTAGGGGATGTGGCACTGGACGTCAGTGTAGAATCACGTATTCCGCAAATCTCATTTTCATCACTCGTTTGACTATAATTTCTCCTCTGACACCATATAAATGGGGGAGCATGTCTCCTCACTCTCATATTTAAAGTATCTCTCTCTCTCTCTCTCATTCTACTTTTTTTTTTCAGTTGCAAACTTTAGAAAGCATGATACAGTTTGTGGGACTCTTTGAAAGGATTAGAAGGTTTATGAGGACAAACCTTTGCTTTATTGGACAAAGTGTATCACTAGGGGTGGGTGGGCTTTGAGGTTTTCAAAAGCCTATGTCCAGCCCAGCGTTTCTCTTTCTTGGCCCGAGAATCAGGATGTAGCATTCAGCTACTGCATGGGTGCTGCCATGCTCCCCACCATGATGACAGTGGAGTAGGACTCTGAAACCATAGGCGTGCCCCCAATTAAAAGCTTTCCTTTGTCAAAGCTGCTTCGGTCGTAGTGTCTTTTCACAGCAGTAGAACAGTTACAAGTTGGTACCAGGGAGTGGGGTATTGCTGTACAGGCCTGACTATGGTGCTTATTGGAAGAATATGGAACACTTGGGGATTTGGGACCAGAAAAGCGATTGGACACTTTAAGCAGGGCTTAATGGGCCATCCATGCTGGAAGACATTGGTGCAGAGGGTGTTATTGTGGAGGCCCAGCTCAAGAATTTTCAGAGGGGAAGAGTATTAGTGAATAGCCTAGAACTAATGGCACTGGCAGAGGAAATTTCAAGACAGCCTTCTGTTGGAAGGTGAAAGTACACACCTTTAATCCCAGCACTTGGAAGGCAGAGGCAGGTGGATCTCTGTGAGTTCCAGCTCGGCCTGGTCTACAGAGCTGGTTTCAGGACAGCCAGGGCTACACAAAGAAACCCTGTCTCAAAAAAACCAACCCCCTCATGATACCCCTCCCCACACACAACCTAGGGGTGGGAGCATGGGCAGGAGAGTCAGCAGCTGGGTGAGCCAGCCAAGCCACCACTGCCTGTGCCCTGCCTTGCCGTACCCTGCTGGGAGGCTGGGATGATGTCTATGGCACATCTGAGGTAACCCTGAGGGCCATGCAGACATCTGTGATCTGTCAGGGTCCAGGTAATCCAAAGGCACAGGTCTGTGCTTCTGCCTGAAGCCATGGCCGTGTCTGGGGCTGTGCCGCTGCAGGCTATACTGATCTAGGTAGCCTGCACTGCCCTGAGGTCAGGATGATGTTGAGGCCTGTGTTGCTGCCTAGGGCCATGTCTGGGTCCATGGGCCTTCTGCAGCCAGGGTCTGTGTTGACCATGCTCCCATCAGGGGCCATGTAGATGGATGTGCTTGGCCTGCGCTGCCATCTGAGGCCATGTTGATGTCCTGGATCTGGCCAGCCTCTGAGGGCCTTGTTTGGGTCCAGGTTCCTATTGAACTGGGGAGTGGGGGGGTTGTGTGTGTGTGTGTGCGCGCGTGGTCCGTGCTGTTCCCAGAGACAGTGTGGAGGCTCATGATCTCTGCTCCTGATGACTGTGAGGAGCAAGGAGGCTACGTTTGCTGTGATATCGATGACTGTAGATGCAGAGCAGAAAGGGAGGGACATGGAAGGCTCCTGTGACAACTCCTACTTCCCCAGTACCCCCCCCCCCAAAAGGTCTAGACAGGAAGCCACTAAGGAGAACTCCCCCCATTAATTAATTAATTAATTAATTAATTAATTTAGAGAACTCTTAAGGTGTCATGGGGACACTAAAGAGTAGTTCTTTATAATTGATGGCCTCTGGATGGGGTGTGGGAGGGGAAGGACTCAGTGCTGTGCCCCAGTGAGCCTGTAGATAACACAAAGTGGACTTTGTTTGTTCATTTGTTTGTTTTGTTTTACTTTTGGCAGGGAGGTTGCAAGGGGTGGGGCAGATTTGAAAGGAGTGGGAAGGGGTTGTGTTAGGGTGTATGATTTGAAACTCTCAAAGAATCAGTAAAAATGTTACAGGGGGTGGGGCGGGAATCCAAGTCGGCCTAGTATTGTCCCTGTCGCGTGGTTATAAGTGGTCACTCTTACCCAGATTTAGAATGAAAAGGAGCAAGCTGGACAAAGAGGAACGCAAAATTGTACAGTCCGAGGAGAAAAGGAGCACCCGGAAGTGTCGTGGTGAGGACAGAAGTTGCGGTGTTCGAGGAAATAAAAAGCCTGAGGACAAGCCGAGTGCTAAATGGAGTGGCAGCTCCAGGTTGAGACCCCGCCATTTCAAAGCAGTGAAAAGGAAGGAAGGGAGAGCTTCAGCGGTGGAGGAGGGGGCACAGACAGCTGTTGCAGATGTAATAGGATGAGGGGGCGGAGCTCCAGCTCCATCAAGCAGCAGCATTGGCAGCTTCAGCCTAGTGGTTCTGGCTTTAGAGTCAGAAGGGTTGTGGATCCTCCCTCTGCTAAGGGAAGCTGTTGAGGCCATGTGGGTGGGGGTGGGGAGGAGAGGGTCTCACCATGGAGAGGCCTGGAGAGGCCATCACATGAAGGTGTGAAGGTGAAGTCTGGATTTCATTGGAGATCCCAAGATGTGGGAGATGACAGAGTCATGGGATACCTGCTGAGGAGAGCTGCAAACGGTATGGAAGCAGCCGCATGCACGAGAGAAGTATGCTGCAGTCAACAAAGCTGGAAGGCGTTGGAGATCTGAAGGGTGCTTTGATATCTCCACAACACCTCCTCTCTCCCCCTAGATCCATGCCTCCTTCTCCATGTCCTCTTTAGAAAGAGCAGTCCTCCAAGAGATGACAGCCAACCCAACAAAGCAAGATACAGTAAGATACGGCCAGAGCCCTTATCAAGACTGGACAAGGCAACCCAATAGGAAGAAAAGAGTCCCAAGAGCTGGCAAGAGAGTCAGAGAAGCACCCACGTCTACTGTTAGGAGTCCCACAAAACCACTAAGCTAACTAACAGCCACAACATACATACAGAAGACCTGGTACAGACCCGTATAGACCCCTTGCCGGCTGCTTCAGTTTCTCTGACCCCTGCTTACTTGATTTGGTGTGCCATGCTCTCCTGGTGTCTTCCATCCCCTCTGGATCCTACAATCTTTCCCTCTTCCACGTGGTCCCCTAATCTCTGAGGTGAGGGACCTGATGGAGACCTCCACTTCAGACCCTCTGCAGAATGTCTGGCTGTAGGTCTCTGCACCGTCTGCTACCAGAAGAAGCCTCTTTGATGATGACGGGACAAGACACGGGTCTATGAGTACAGCGGACTAGCATTAGGAATCACTTTATTCTCTTTTCCTTTGGCCCAGTCGTAAGTAGTTCTTCCCTAGGACTCTAGGCTACCCTGCTTCCAGTTCTTAGGCATCCAGGCAACGTAGGCGTGGGCTTCATCTTGTGGTGTGGGCCTTTGATTTTAAAGGGAGTTATCGATAAGAGATTTCTATGAATCTCAAGAGACTTGGGACTTTTACAGTGTTGAGATGATGATATCCTGAGGGGCCTTTTGAAGTTGAACCAAATGAATTTTTTGCTATTATGATATGGCTACAAGCCTATGGGGGCCAGGGAGTGGATTGTGATGGTTTGAATCAAAATGGCCCCCATAGGCTAGTACATTTGAATACTTACTCTTTGAAAGATTAGAAGGATTAGGAGGTGTGGCCTTGTTGGAGGAAGTGTGCCACTGGGGATAGGTGGGCTTGGAGGTTTTCAAAAGCCCACATCCAGCCTAGTGTTTCCCTTTCCCTTTCTTGGCCTGAGGGTCAGAATGCAGCTCTTAGCTACCACTCCAGCACCTTGTGTCCTGCCATGCTCCCGCCAGGATGATAAGGGACTAAGCCTCTGAAACTGTAAGCAAGCTCCCAGTTAAATGCTTTCTTTTTAAAGAGTGGCCTCGGTCATGCCGAACAGTGGCTGAGAACAGAGTGACACAGCTGTAGAACAGTGGCCAGGACACAATTAAACGGCAAAACCAAAGGAAGGGGAGTAGAAAGGGCTTGTGATAATTCCCTGTTTGGGCTCTCAACTCCCCCATAATGGAGAGTTGATTATGTTTTATTTTCCTTTGATTTGAGGGGAGGTAGAACTGTGGAGGTGAGCGAAGTACACTGGGGTGATATCTGAGGCAGTCGAGGCTGTGCGGCGGCGTGCCTGTACTGTGCACCTCTCCTCAGATGTGGGCTTAGCACGCAGCCTTGCGGTCCTCAGGGTCCAAAGCCTCCTTCACAAATTTGGTAAGATGAAGTGGTTTGCTACACCAGCGTGCAAGCCTAGAGGTCACAGACTATGCTAGGAGAAGTAATTATACACTGTAATGGGCAATTACTGATAATGGCCTTCTGGAGTGGCAGAAAATACACAGCCCCACCTTCTTGGCCAGAACGAACATTGAATAGCACATTAACTTTATAGCAAGCTTAAAGTTCGGCCCTGGAACTGCAGCCCCCACCGCCCCACTCCCATATAAATAAAAATCTGTCTTTGGGAAAGCGCTGTAGCAGCAGCATTAAGTGAAAAGCAGAGAGGGGGTGGGGGTGGGGCTGGGAACGTGGGATGTTGGAGAGGGAAGGAACGGCAGGCGAGCTGTGCCCCACCTGGTGGAATCTGTCACTCAGGGTCGTCCCAGTCCCCAAGAGTGCACAGTGAGTGGTTGTGGCTCTCCTGGCACCAGATTTATGCTTGACATTTAAAATAGCCCTGTCACGACTGCCCTGTGGGAGAAGCAGACTGTTCCCGCGCTTCCTGATTATGGCTTTAGGGAGGGATATCACACTGACTGCGCTCAAGGCTACTGTCTGACCTCTGAGAAGGCCAGGAGGAGAGGTCTGTGCTCGATCCGAGTCCGGTTGCCTTTGGAAGGCCCTGCAGGTGCAGGCAAGCCTCCTATAGTGGCCTAATGAGGAACACTTGGAGCAAGGACTTTTTGCCTGGAGTTCTTTGATGGCTTTCCGGCTGGACAGCCAGAAAGAGAGTGTTATAACTGTGCTCGGGTCAAGATAACAGTGCTAGTGGTTTCAGAACACTTCCCATAGGCTAGAGCCTACATACTAGACACATATAGACTGTTTGTTTGTTTGGTTGGTTTGGTTTTTCGAGACAGGGTTTCTCTGCATAGCCCTGGCTGTCCTGGAACTCACTCTGTAGACCAGGCTGGCCTCGAACTCAGAAATCCGCCTGCCTCTGCCTCCCAAGTGCTGGGATTAAAGGCGTGCGCCACTATACTCTACGTATAGACTTTTTATACATTCCTATCCATTATGCCCATATATTCATACAATACCTAACCTACTTGTGTTAGGCTCTGAGATGTGAAAAAGTCAAAGTGCTTTCCTGAGGGAAATCTACGTGGTGGTAGATTTCAGATCTGGTTCAGCAGTTTGACTCAGAGTGGGTGCTCTCACCCTGAGGGTCGTTGTCTGGGCATCTGTAGTAATAGTGATTCGGGCGTATGGATTAGGCTAGGGCTAGGCTAGAGATGACACGTTGGGATTTCATTGCTTAGAGAGCCACCTTAGAACGAGAGGCCAGGCTCCAGTTGCTAGAAAAAGAAGTGTCTAGAAGGCAGACGTTTTCAAACATTTCAGTTGCAGAACCCCTTAGCAGGTTTAAAGACTGTTGGGCATCTCAGGAGCCTTTGCTTATGTGCGACCTCTCTCTTGATACCACACAAAGACTGAAGTTGAGAAATTTAAAAGTTATCTTTTAAAATTAGAGCATCTGTCTTAGTTAGGATGTCCGTTGCTGTGAAGAGACGCCACAACCACCAAAACTCTTAAACAGCAAAACGTTTATTTGAGGCTGGCTTCTTGTTTCAAAGGATTAGTCTTTGTTCAACGTGGTGGCATCTTGTAGGCAGACTTGGTGCTGGAGGAGCCAAGAGTTCTACATCGTGATTCAAAGGCAGCAGAAGGAGACTCTCCCAGGACTGGGCATAGCTTGAGCACGACAGACAGACAGACAGACAGACAGACAGACAGCTTGAGCACGAAAGACAGATAGACAGACACACGCACACACACACTTTCTTCAAAGCCTATCTCTCTAGTGACATACTTCCTCCAGCAAGGCTACACCTACTCCAACAAAGCCATAAGTTCGAGGCCAGCCTGGTCTAGAAAGTGAGTTCCAGGACAGCCAAGGCTATACAGAGAAACCCTGTCTCGAAACAACAACAACAACAAAACAAACAAAAAAGCCATAACTCCAAACCGTGATCCTCCCCATGGGCCATGCACCCAAATGCATGAGTCTGTGTGGGTCAAACCTAGTCAAGCCACCAATCACTAATTAAGAAAATGCCCTGCAGGCTTGCCTAGAGCCCTACCTTATCGAGGTGTTTTCTTAATTGGGGTTTCCTCCTCAGATGACTTTAGCTTGTGTCAAGTTGACATAAAACTAGCCAGCACAGGTGCACGCCTTTAATCCCAGCACTCGGGAGGCAGAGGCAGGCGGATTTCTGAGTTCGAGGCCAGCCTGGTCTACAAAGTGAGTTCCAGGACAGCCAGGGCTATATCGAGAAACCCTGTCCTGGGGGGGCGGGGGAACTAGCCAGCACAATAGCCAATAGAAACATGGGGAGGGAAGAGTTTATTTGTCTTACCTGTTGCCCTAACAATCCCATCAGTGAGGGATGTCAGCAGGAGCACAAGCAGGAACCTGGAGGCCATGGAGGGACGCTGTTTACTGTCTTGCTCCCCATGACTTGTTCAGCCTGCTTTCTTACACTATCCACAACTACTAAACCAAGGGTGGCACTGCCCTTAGGGGGCTGAACCCTCCCACATTAATCAAGAAAATGCCCCCCCCAACAAATTTGCTTATAGACCAGTCTGATGGAGGTTATCCTTCAATTTTGTTTCCCTATTTCCAGACAATTTTAGCTTGTATCAAGTTGACAGTAAACAAAACAAAATACAACAACTATACAACTACCCAGCATGATAAGCCCATTAACTGCTAACATAGTATTTTAATGAAAAAATCCCTTCAGATACTCAGGACAGTACCTGTATATATGTCTTCAGGTCTCCTTTCTCTCTGGGTGGTATAGCTGGGGCTGCACAAATGGTCAATTCTTGTTTACTCGAGACAGGTTTACTGTGTAGCTCAAGCTGGTCTGGAACTTAACTGCGTTACATTCCTCAAGTTTCCTGCCTGCACAGCAGCATTGATTAATCCCATTTCCCACATGCACTCCCATGTACCACAGCTTCACCAGACAAGCTGTGACCGGCTCTTTCACTGCTTGTTTAAAAGTTCTGATTCCAGCAGTTCAGCTTTCTGGAAGGAGCTGGGCCCGGGTGAAGGCCCCCATCTGCATGTTGAGAGCTACATCACAGCTTCTCTCTGAAGGTCACACTTGAGGGGGCTGTCTTCTGCTTTCACCATCTCCCTCTTATCCTCTTTTTGATCTAATGCCATCACCTAATCAGAGCCTAAGGCGGAGGGTGTTAGCCTATCTCCCTCTCTTGTTGCAGCTTCCTACTTGGCTGCCATCTTGGCCTCATATGAATTTCCAACTATACTCAACAGAAACCCTGCAATCTCTCTTGCTGTTTGCTGACGGTCTCCACCCTTGGGCACTAAGAGGGCACAATTCAAAGACTGCAGAATTTCCTCTAAACCTTTTAACTCTTTATAAGGTATCTCCACGTTCACACAGTGGACTCTGCTCTTCAAGCAGGCATGCCACCCCATGCCACATACACGAAGACTGCCACCCAGGGGTTTCTCCTACATACACTCCTATTTCTTTTTCTTTTTCTTTTCTTTTTCTTTTTCTTCTTCTTCTTCTTCTTCTTCTTCTTCTTCTTCTTCTTCTTCTTCTTCTTCTTCTTCTTCTTCTTCTTCTTCTTCTTCTTCTTTTCCTTTTCCTTTCCCTCTTTCTCTTTCTCTTTCTCTTCTTTCTCTTTCTCTCTTTTTCTTTTTCTTGACACTCCTATTTCTGATGGCTCTTCCTTAGTTGCATGTCCCACAACTTCTGACAAGAACCGTGTAACCACTGTCATAGCACAAAGGCACATTCACGCACATCGTGCAGAAAAGGACAACTCTAATGGAATCTCCTCCAAAGATGGTCGCCTTAGGGCTCTCTCTCTCTCTCTCTCTCTCTCTCTCTCTCTCTCTCTCTCTCTCTCTCTCAGCCTTAGCTCCATACCTTGCTCCTCACAGCAAGGACCATGCACTCACAAGGATCTCCCCAACAGATCTCGAGTTCTGTCATGCTCCAGCTATGTTGTGTGGCAAAACTTTTTCGGGAGAGACACAATACACACATCTGCTCACTCCAGATAGGGACCCCACAACAGACCAAAGTACAGAAACCACCGAAATCCAATTTGGTGAACCAGTGAGTTTTATTAGGCTTATAGATGTATGCGTGAGGGGTTACTTAGAGGAGAAAAATGACTTAGAGACAGCTGTGTCACCAAGGCCCACCCAAGCATGTGTGACAGCTCACAGAAGCTAGGAAGCTGGAATGTACTGCACAGCCTGCAGGTTGCTCAACAGGTTGGAGAGTGCCCTTTGCAGTCGGTCTGAGGGCTTCTGAGCTCATCTTGGCTGATAGTCTGTTCAGCTCAGCTTCAGGCTTAATTGTCTGGAAGGGAGGCCAGGGACTCTGCTAAGCATCAGGGACTTCCTGAAGCAGTCGAATTGTTTACCTTCCTGCCTGAGGAGTTTCCTTACAGGGTGGAATGTTTCAGTCTTTGAGAAAACAGTTTTACAAACAACCTGTCTGTTCAACACCCTTCATGGCTTAGATGACTCAGTAGTACCTCAGTGTGGGACATTCCAGAAGTTGATTAATCTGGACCTGGGAATACCCTACAGAATGTTATTTTAAAAAGACAAAACCAAAAACTGGTAGCTAGTTTGTCTTTCTGCTCCAGGGAGGAATAGCCCAGTTTCAGCCCCCAGATCCATGGAAAGTCATCTTCAAAGAACAGTGTTAAGCAAACGGGGATCTGCTAGTTCTAAGTTCATAGCACTTAGTGAAAGGCAATCTTAGGTTTCAGATTTCTGGGGAAGGTTTTGCCTGCCTGGCAACACAGAATTCTGAAGCTCAGTGGAACACACATTTGCCAAAGTATGGGATTTCAGATATAAAAGACAGTACTCGTTGCGAATCAAGCTTTGAAGTTTGCAGGTAAATTTCTCATCTGTGGTCCTTTTCTGCACAAGCAGAAGTGGGTATAATTTCAAGTTTATGGAGGATTCAACCTGCAACAGTGCTGGGAATCCTGACACTAGAGAAGAGAAGGGAAAGCCTTCACTCACTTTAAAATGAATTACTGGTTAACTACTATTAATATGCTGCAGGCCCAGAGACCAGCATATAACACTGCAAGATCAATAAGGCTGTTTATCATGTGTGGGTATTGATCTCTCATGAAGGAGTGAAATCATATTTCACAAAGAATATGTTAGTAAAAAAAAAAAAGTAACAGGACTGTGAAGGCTTGTCAGGAAATTAGATGTCTAGAAGGTGCATGGACTGAGCCACGTGTAAGCATTGGAGTGACAGGTGGTGGCCTTACGAGTACCATGTCTGCGGGTGAATGCATAGAGACAGGGAGCTCAGAGTGTATGTGGCAGAGCCCACTTCTCCTGCTTCCACTGCCTTTCCAGCTGGATCTGGTCCTGCTGATCAGGACTGTATGTTAATAGCCATAACACTTGAAACATCAGAGTTTCTGGGTGTGGTGGTGTGGTGGCCGTGATCACGGCACTTACAAGACTGAGGCATGAAAATCACAGATTTGGTGCCAAGCTTGGTTACATAATGAGACAAAAAACAAACATGAGTGTCTGGTCAACAAGCAAGAAGGCCCTGGGCTCAGTCTCCAGCAGTGGGGAGAAGGGACTAACTTTTTGTTGCCGTGTGTATCATGACAGAGGACCTGCAGGTAGATGATCCTGTAAGGGGTCATGGGTTAAGAAACGTACTAACTTTTCTTGGGCTTGATGCCATGGGCTATTTCTTACTAATACCATTAAACAATCTTGGCCAGTTTCCATTCCAGAAAGACAGTGGCATTTAGTTTCAGATTTTTCAACACCCTCATTAAGACACTTCTTTTACAGTCTATGTCTCTGATCTTTGTATTAGTAATGTTGACTGTGTAGCTTAAAGGACCCGGGCATATGATGTCTTAGGTTTTAACACTGCTGTGAAGAGAGACACTATGGCCACAGGCAGCTCTTACAAAGGCAAACATTCAAGTAGGGCTCGTTGGCAGTTCAGAGGTTTAGTTCATTTTTGCCATGGCTGAAAGCATGACAGTGCCAGGTAGACACGATGCTGGAGAGCTGTCTGTGAACTTTATATCTGGTTCGGCAGGCAGCAGGAAGAGAGAGTGACACTGGCCTGGCTTGAGCGTCTGAAACCTCAAAGCCAGTGACACACTTCCTCCAACAAGCCCATACCTTTTGAAGAAGGCAACAGCCTATAATCCTACTGGAAGCATTCATTCAAACCACCACACATTCTACACCTGAGGCTTGGAGACTGGCTGAAGGCCAAGGAGTCAGACCAAGGGAATGGTGAATGTTGGTACACAGTAAGGTTTACAGAGCCAGCTTTCCGCTCTTATCATTCTTCCCTCTTGATTCGGAATGAAGCTCATATTTTGTTTGTATATGGAAAGCAACTTTCTGAAAGTTAAATGTGCGTGTGTGACACACACACACACATGCACACACATAGAAACTTTTATTTTCTAGTTTTTTGTTTTGTTTTGTTTTGTTTTTTCAAGATAGGGTTTCTCTGTGTAGCCCTGGCTGTCCTGGAACTCACTCTGTAGACCAGGCTGGCCTCGAACTCAGAAATCTGCCTGCCTCTTTAATCCTGAGTGCTGGGATTGCATGGGGAATGACCCAACAATGCTTAGGACTGGAAGGTTGACCACTTTATCCCTTTCTTGTTTCAAATGTCTGCGTGGCTTGTCATTTCTGAGAAGTTTGTGTTGCTTTTGTAAGCAGATAAAGAATAAAGGACCCAACACTAAAAATAAAAGAATTATAGATAAAAATGACCAATAATGCCAACAGGTTCTATAAAAGAACCGGTTTATTTATGTTTTAATGTGTATATGTGAGAGGCTCTGTGCATTTATGTGCACAGTGTGTGTGTGCCTGTTGCCTGCAGAGGTCAGAAGAGGGCATTGGATCCCTCGGAACTGGAGTTACAGGTTGTTGTGAGCTGCCATGTGGGTGCTGGGAACGGAACCCAGGTCCTTTGCAAGAGCAATGGGTGCTCTGTGACCCATGAGTCATCGCTCCACTCCCACCTTGTTGTTTTGAGTAAGAAAAGAGTTGAGAGAAGGAAGGAAATCCATGATGGTGCAGTTCCAGGAACCCGCAGTGTGTATTTGGATCCTGTCTGGGAAGGAGGCTGCAGTCTTTAAGGTTGTATGATGGCTTCAGTTTGTAGTCTTGGCCCAGACTTCCCAGAGCGTGCTCTTTGAGTGCGCACACCCTCCCTTGCACGCTTTCTCTTTCTCCTGCTACACTTTTATCCAGGATCCCCTGCCGCCCCCCACCCCATCCCCCACGCTGAGTGCTTTGGTGACATTGTGTTGGAGATTTCTCCCAGTGTTGCTTCTTCACGCCTTGGGATACTGAGCCCTTCTCTGTGTCTCAGCTATGAAGTTTTAAGGTCTGGTGGTTCTTGGAGCTTCAGGCTTTACTTCATATTTATCCCTGACGCTGTACTACTTAAAAAGTCACTGTTGACTGCTCTCTTCAGTAAACGCTCACTGCTCTGGGTCTGGTATTAGGCTAGGCACAGGGAGTACGTGGGCAGCCTGCAAGTCTGGGGCTCGTTGCAGGATCTTATCTGGTCATTCGCTGCCTTCATCTGTCTCTTGATTGCTTTCTTTCTCTTTCTTCCCTTCTTTCTTCCTTGGTTTCTTTTTTTCTCCCTGAGACAAGGGTTCTCTGTGTAATCCTGGCTGACCTGGAATTCATTCTGCAGATGGGGCTGGTCTTGAACTCAACAGAGATCTGCCTTCTGCTTGCTTTCTTGTTCCAGGCTGTGTAGCAGGCCAGGTGCTGTTGCTTCCTTCATTCAGACCACAACAGAAACTCTCAAAGACTGCCTTCATCTTGACCCCCTCTGGGTTTACGTGGTTTCTGGATTTACGTGGTTTCTGAGCATCGGTTGCCACTGCAGCTGAACCCTCTGCAGTCGGTGCCAGCTTTGGCTTCTGGGATGCTGCATCTGTTTGCTTCAGTTCATGCCTTGGCTCCACCCCACTCCCCAGGTGTAACCGTTGCTGGGTGGTGATTTCTGGGTCTCAGCCTCCAGCCTCGGTGGCTCCCAGGAAGACTCAAGATGCATCCTTTCTCGTAGCCCTGTACCTCATGCCCTATGGCTTAGAGTAAACAGAACACAGCTCTGTGTCACTCTACCACACCCAGACTCCTGCGCCTCACCCCCCTTTATCCTTAGTCCTCACATCCCATCACCTCCCACTTCATTTCCAAGCCCCACACGTCCGTGCCTGTATTGGGCTCCCCTTACATTTGTAGTCTAATGTGGCCTCTGACTGGTCTTGTGTTGCTCCCGGGTTGGTCTTTCTTTCTCATCTCTCCTTCACTTTCCCCCTCTAATTTGCATCAGGTGAAGCTCCCATAACGTGGCTCCGTTGGTCTGCTCCTGGTCCATAGTCCTGGTCCATACTAAAGAATACCGTATCTACCATGGAAGGAAGTAAAAAGAAACTGTATGCTCTCAAACTCAGCCCCTTACTGAGTTCCTGGGGTGACGTTAACTTGATCACATGGTAAAGAATTCATAGGTTAATCGGGTCTGATCTCCAGTTCCTTGATGTTTGACTCCGGTCATGCCATTTACCCTACCTCAAAAGTGACTTGGTGTTCCCAGGGAAAATAACCTAGCCAAGGGTATTTCAGCTTTGCCATCAGCACAGAGCCGGCCTTGGAACCCTCCCCTTATGACTGAAGAAGCAGGGGAGGATGTCTCCCTTGCACTCCAGGTTCTTGGTTTGTCTTGAGGGTGAACGTGTGAGGCCCAGCTGAGCTGTAGAAGGCAAGATCTGTGGACCGCCTACATTAAATCTTACGACGTCACTCATTCCTTTATTGATTTACATCCCAAACGCTGCCCCTTAACCACATCTTTTTATTTTATTTTATTTTTCTCTCTTCTCTTTTAGAGGGACGCATGGTCATCCAGGATATTCCTGCTGTCACCAGCAGAGGGCATATGGAGAACACATCTGACCTGGTATCAGACCCCGCCTACTACAGCAGCTTTTACCAGCCTTCTCTGTTTCCTTACTACAACAATCTGTACAACTACCCCCAGTATTCCATGGCCTTGTCTGCTGAGTCCTCCTCAGGGGAGGTGGGGAATTCCCTCGGGGGATCCCCCGTGAAGAACAGCCTGCGGAGTCTCCCAGCACCTTACGTGCCTGCTCAGACTGGAAACCAGTGGCAGGTATGACCCAGAGTTAATGGAATATGTGAAACACGCATGCATGGAAGTGCACACACGTGCACACCATGTACCACGCACATGTTCTGTTCAGTACACACGTAGTCACAGTATGATGTGATGCACACTGGCCTATCTATCTGTTAATGTCAGCAAAGATGGGCTGCAGGGACTCAGGAAGGAATTGTGTATGGTTTTTAGGGTTCATTTTCAGCTTTGGTTTTTCTCACATTGTCATTTTGCAGAAATACCCAGCTGCCCAGAGTTAGATATATCTGAGGCCCCACCTCCTCCAGCCTGCTCTACCTTGGGGTAGCTTAGAATATGTTAGGTGCAGCTTCCTGGGTGGCAGTCATCTCCCAACAAACCCTGTTCATCAAGGTTCTCCTGTTTTTCTTTTTGAAAATACTAATTCTCAAGTCATCCCAGACTGGCCTCAAACTCACCAAGATCGGCCTGTCTCTGCAGTTGAACCTCGGCTGTGGGGCGGATCCCCTATAAATGCGCAGGCTCTTGGTTGCTTAGGGCTTAGACTCATCGCGTAAGCCCTCCGTTTTCTGTTGAAATCTTCTTGGAACTCTCTTCTGCTTTTCTTCACCTATGCAGGTGAGAAACAAGCACTAGTGTCTTGAAGAGAGCTGTTGTTTTAGGTGGCCAAGGGTAGAGCTTCCGTGTGTTCCTGAAATACTCAGTCCACAGTCACCGTCTAACATAACCTTTATCTCAGAAGTTTGAGGTTACTTTGGGGAATCTGCACAACAATTTTCTGTCAGTGTGATGGCACATAAGGCATAAGGAGGGACATTCTCAATGTATGCATAACAGAGAATGATCCAGGGAGACTGAATAAAGGACTGGGATGCGGCAGGGCTCTCTTAAGCCTCGCATCACCAACTGTGAACACAACTTGACTTTTAAAAATGTTTCAGTCATGCCTGCAAAATTCTTACATCAAAATAAGCCAACATAGCTATAAGCTGCCAACTTGCAAAATAAATACCAAATGCAGATGAGCAAGTGACTAGGACACCTGATAAAGGTCCCCAGGGTTTTCATGCCACCCTGTTCTCCTGCAGAGAGCTGCAGAGATGCTGAGTTGGCCTGCTGAGTGAGGGAAACCGAGCGCGGGTTAAGGAGCAGGAGTTGTAACCCTGGAAGGCCCATCCATCCATACTCAGTTACAACTTTTGATTTAGCCGTGCCACCTTGAGCAGGTACTTTGTCCTCTAAATCTCAGCTTTCTCTGATGGTGCTCCCATTTGTCACATGGACGAGTGACACAGTATGGTTCCAAAGTGACATGGTTGGCTTACTAGAGAGTTTCCATGTAAACAGAAACACTGCAGATCACAGCTGACGACCTAATTTCACTTCCTCTTCCCACTTGCTGTACTGTTTTTAGATCTATTGAATTCTTTGCTAGGCGTCCCTATGTATTGAGCTAGCTCCTTCGGTCATGCCTCCCAATAAAAAGAGTTAATCGTTTAAAAGCAAAATACTGTGATGTTTGGATCAAAGACTGAATGGAATGACTTTTTATAGTTTTGAGGAAGAGTTTGATTCCTTTGGGTAGTGCTGGAGAGATAGATGGTCCAGTGGATAAGGGTACTGACTGCTCTTCCCGAGGACCGGAGGTTCAAATCCTCATGGCAGCTCACAACTATCTGAAACTGTAAGATCTGATACTGTCACATAGACATACATGCAGGCGAAACACCGGTGTTCATAAAAATAAGGTAAATAAGTAAACAAAAAAAGTTAAAATATTGCAAAGCATAGACAAACATAATAATGGCATAAATGTGTTTGTTAAGATATGTCATACGAAAGCATTAAATAGTAAGCACATATATACTAGACATTTGTCTGGTGTTGAAGTGATAGAAATGAGGTGGCTTACACTGTAACCTGAAGGGGTTTTATTGTTTTATTTTTTATTTATTTATTTATTTATTTTTTGAGGCAGGATCTCACTGTGTAGTTCTGGGTAGCTTGGAACTTGCCATGTAGACCAGGCTGGCCTTGAACTCCCAAAGATCCACTTGCTTCTGCCTCAGGAGTGCTAGGGTCAAAGGTGTGCACTACCATGCCTGGCCCCAGAGTTGTCTCCACAGCTAGAGAGGTGGTCCCGTGGGTAAAGTGCCTGATATTCAGGTATAAGGACCTGAGGTTTGGACACCAACATCCTCGTTAAAATCCAGAAACGGTGGAATTCCCTGCTGATCCTGCTGATTGTGGGGTGTGAGCGGGTGGGTGCCTGGGACTTGCTAACCTGGAGTCTAGCCACATTGAGTGGGCTCCAGGTTCAGTGAGAGACCCTGCTTCAAAGTATAAGAGAGAACATGATAGAAGAATACACCCAGTGTTGACATCTGGCCTACATGTGTACATACTCACGTGTATCTACATATACACATGAAAAAAAGGAAGGAAGGAAGGAACACACACACACACACACACATACACACACAGCACTATCAGAGGTGTTAAGACAGAAATCTGGGATAGATGGGAGAGTGGCTATCAACTTGGTTTTGGTTTTTGGTTTTTAAAGACAGGCTTCATTTAGGCAGGACTGGGATGTACTCTGTAAGCCCAGTGGGCCTGAGCTTTGTGATCTGCCTGACTCCGTCTCTCAAGTGCTTGTATCGTGGCTGTGCAGCTCCATGCCCAGCCTCACTGTCTTAGTTTCTGGAAGGTGTGCTGGGCCTGCTCTTGGAGCATTACCTCACTTCTTGTGGGGGGTGGCTTCCCAGCATCCTGTCATGTTTTCTGAGGTGCCTTCAGCTGTGTGGGAAGGCCTGTGCTGCTCTCTGTTGTCTGCTCCTCTTCATGACTCTGTCCAAGAGCTGGTGTGGAGTCCCTGTTCCTCACATTGATCTGGATCCTCTCTCTCTCTCTCTCTCTCTCTCTCTCTCTCTCTCTCTCTCTCTCTCTCTCTCTCGTAGACCAGGCTGTCCTCGAACTCAGAAATCTGCCTGTCTCTGCCTCCTGAGTGCTGGGATTAAAGGCGTGGGCTACCACGCCCGGCGGAGTCTCCCTTTTATAGTCTGTCCCCTTTCCTTGCGACTTTCAGTGACATTGTGTGTTGCAGTGCAGTGTTGATGTTTTTCAACCAAAGACCTCTTTTGGTTTCTGTAAAAACATGTATTGTAGCAGAGACCATAATTCTGTTTTAAAGGTAGACTTCTTAAAAACAAACAGGGCATCCATTTTTGCATTTAAAAAAAAATCCATTGATTCTTGTGTGGCTTTCTCCTGTATGCCTGGCTATAAAATCAAGCAAGCCACAGACTGTCTCAGGCCCTACTAAGTGCAAAACCTATGAGGTGGGGGTGGGGGTGGGGAAGGAAAGATTCTCCCGAGGTGGGGGCGGTCTTCCAGAATCCCAGAGCGTGCTGCCGTGACCACCATGCAGGTTTGAGAATGGCTTTAATTGTCTCTGGTCTGTCTGGAGCCTGAAGAGATTTGTGGCCCAATCATAGATTCCTGTCCTGTTGTGAAACAGGAATAACATTTGTGGCTCTGGAACAAACTCAGGATGAATGGCTGCCTCTGCTGACCAGCAGTTCAATTTTGCTTCTGCATTTAATTGCCTGCAAAAGCTGTTTATGGCTGTGCGCACTCCTCCGCGGCAACATTATCTCTTAAATAAACATGTTGTACCTGGTTGACAATCGTGCATATCAAGTGAGCTGAAATAAATATGGGAGGGCTCAGAGCCGTGCCTGAGATCTCCTTCAGGCCCGCAGCCGCCGCTCTTTGGTTGGCTATTTCCAAGCGTGTTGCCACCAGACGACTGGGTTCCCGTTCCCACCACAGTCAGGGTGCGGCTGGGTGGCAGCCTTAGGGTTTTCACTCTGCTGGTGACTTTAGTCTCAGTCTGAGGCATCCCATGATAATGATTGCTCACTGACAACTGTCCACCTCACTGGAATTCATTCATGTGTTAAATAAACGTACAGTGGGACTGCCAAATGAAGTAGAAAAGCCCATTTGGGTGGCAACAGTTAGCAGTAGTTCATAGATTTTAGTATAGCTAGAAGAGAGAGTGTTGGGTAGATACGCGATGACCCTGGTCTGATCACTTCTCATCGTGTCTATATACGGAAGAAAGATGAAGAGGTGTTGGAAGTCCCCTATATACTCCTTGGTTTGAGAGATTCAGGCAGGACGGGAAACAGAGTCTGGCATATGAGACTTGGTACAGAAAAGGCGCCCTTTGCGGTGCTCCTAGGGTGGTGCTCCAGCCCTCTCAGCTTGCTGAGGGCCAGAGGACCAGGCCTGGCATTTTAAAAAGCTGCCTCTGACTGCTTGCCTGCCTGGGGATATTCTCTACCCTTAAACCAACACCCTGAGAAGGCCTTTGGCTTTATACGAACTCTTCCTTTCTAGTGTGGCTTAGCTCAGCGACAGCCTGTTGACGGTGTGGTGAAAAGTTTCAAGCATAGGCTGTGTGGAGGTGGCCACACCCCTACCCTCACCACTGTGCAGCGCCTGTCCCACAGGAAGCGTGGCTATGTGAAGCCAAATCTTAGATCAATTCTAGTTTCCAGGACAAGTTACAATTAGCAATCCTTAGTGATGTCTGTTTTATTGTATTATTTCTAATTTGTAATTTAATATACATTAACCTAGTATTGTATATAAATATTGGCATAACCATTTAAGGTATATTTATATAAAATACATATGAATGAATATATGAGAGGGTGGGTTGTGATCTCTCCGTGGCCCTGGCTGTCCTGGAACACTCTACATAGATCAAGTTGGCCTCAAACTCACAGAGATGTATGCCTGCTTCTTGGGTGCTGGGATTAAAGGTGTGCTCCACTAAGCCTGGCTTAGGTGTATGTTATTAAAGACAGAGTGCCCCTATGTAGCCCAAGCTGGTGCTGAACTTGAGCTGTCTGTCTTCCTGTCTTAACCTTCTAAGTGTTGGGAGTATAGGCATGTACAGCTATTCCTGGCTCTTGTGGTTTTTTAAAAAATTGATACTAATGGGAGGAGACACAATGCAAAGCCCGTTTTCTGAGCCGAGGCTGCTCCAAGCTGCCTGTCCATCTTGTGGCCCACGTTGTCACCAGCAGGTTTGACGAGTCCCACTTCCCTTTCTAGAAAAAGAACCCATCTCCTTTTCTAGAGTAAAGAGGTCAGTTGCCACTGTAGTAATTACTTTTCTGTTGCTGTGGTAAGATAGCATGTCTAAGGCAACTTAGAAAAGGAAGTTGATTGGCCTTCTGGTTCTCGCCTGTTACAGCCCCTGAGGGTAGAACCAAGGCATGGGGGCAAGAACTCACATCTCAAACCACAAGCAGGAGGCAGAGCTAAGAATGGCCTCACTTTGTCCAGTGAGGCCGCACCTCCCGAGCCTCCCCAAACAGCCTCCAAATGGGTACCAAGTATCTAAATGCCCAATATTTAGGGGGGACATCTTATTCAAACCACCACAGTTACTGTCTACCCCTACACAGACTCTGGCTTTTTTGTCAGAGAGAAACCAACAGTATTCACATGAAATCACAGGAGTATTTATAAGGCTATGTGCAATTTTAAATAATTTAAAATCCTGATAACTTAAGAAAGACAATTTCTTTCCTCAGGCAAACAGGTACAATATCTGGATATAGTAGAGCTAACCACCCTAATTTGGTTTCTTGTCGATGCCTGAGGATTTCTTATAATTCATGTTCTATGGCTATCGTATATATTTATTTTAGTTCATGTTCTATTTATTTATTTGGTTTATATCTTACGTATTCATTAATTTAAGTAATTTTACAGTTGCCCGTTTTTAAGTTTTCTAGTAGATAGTTATTTTGTGGAAACACTAAATACTTGAAATATCCCCTTTTCTGTTGTCTTTGTGTGCATATTCACCTCAGATGACAAGGGTAGGTGAGCATGTTAGTGTACCCTTGGTAAGGGAGGAAGGGGCAGGTATTTACATGCTGAGCTCAGTGGGGCGGGGCTAAGGAATGCCCATATTTTACAGAGCACACTAGCTAAATGCTAGCAGATCCCAGGAGAAAATTGGACTGGCTTCTGGGAAACTGAGGGCAGCCGGGAGCAGACAAACCTGACTCAGGAGAAGGCCAGGGATGGAGTAAGGCCTTGGGCATCCCAAGGAGCTGATTTTCAGCCTGGCTGAGGAACCCCAAAAGGATCCCAGGACATCCAGAATGTGACAGATCTGCTGAAGCCTTTGGGAGAGGCCTTAGGTGCTGTGCTGTCCTGCAGACTGGTCACCATCCTAAGGTGGTTCAGCTCCATCTGCTCTGAGTTGACTCATCTTGTCTTGTGCTGAAGCAGTTGATTGGCTGACAATTGACCCGGAGGCTGGAAGGAGACTGTTAGCACCCTGCTGCCAGGTTGTCCCATCATTTGCGCTGTGTGACAGAGCATGGGGGAATTGTGTGGTATGTTTGAACGTTAGATCACTGGGTTGAAAGCTTTAACATTTGATTTCCTTGGGCTCGTGACCCAAATCTTATTTATTTACATTTGCCTTTTGCCCTAACTTCTGTTTTTCTTGATGATAGATGTGAGTCTGATATAATAAGATTAGATGCTTCTCAGAACATTTAAGTACTTGGATGGGCCTCACATGCCTTGAGACCCACATTTCTGTGATGTGTTGAGTGTTCCTCAGTATTTAAGTAAAGACTAACCTCAAAGGAATACATACATAGCAGACACAGGCTGGTCCTTTTGTTGTTTCGTTTTAATTCCGTATTAGAAGTACAAGAGAGAGAAGAGGACACAATTATAAAATATGTTTAATGTGCTGTAAGACAGAGATAAGGAAGTCTCATCCTTTCACGGCCACTCTCAGGTGCCTGGCTGGCTATACATGGAAGCAGTTGAGCATCATTGTCAGGTATTGAGGGCAGAGCTTTCTGGGGGTGGGGGTGGGGTTGCTGCACTGTAGAAAGGCAGGTCCGGACAGCTGGGAGCTGGGGGAGGGGGCGTTTTATCAGCTCTTTGTTTAGAATTGCCAGCACTCGATGTCAGCGAGAACCAGACAGGCATGTAGTTAGTCTCCTTATTTTAAAATTCTCTACAAAGAAAACATTTGCACCTAGGAGACTTCTCCACACCCTCTTCTTGGTGTCCCACCCGTCCTCTAGGGGTCACCCTTGGTGTGCCCCTTTCTTGGTTGGTTCAAAGGACAGTGAGAAGCAAAAGAAACTGTTACCCTTTCACTTCAAATTTTTTTATGTTTTCTCATCACATATCTTAGCACAAATAGTTTTTTTGGCCATTTCTATTTATTCTGTCATATTCAGTTCTCATAAGATAGCCAACCAGTACTGAGAGAAAGAAGGCAGATACTCCAGTTCTGTGTCTTGTATTCATATAGAACTAGAAAATGAGAAGCCCTGGAACGTGTATGTGTGTGTGTGTGTTTAAATATATTGAAATGCAGCTAGGTGGTGATGGTGCACGCCTTTAATCCCAGCACTCGGGAGGCTGAGGCAGGAGGATCTCTGTGAGTTAGAGGCCATCCTGACCTACAGAGTGAGTTCCAGAACACCCAAGGCTACACAGGGAAACTCTTGTCTTGAAAAACAAGAACAAACAAAGTATTGATGTGTAGAGACATCTCATAGTGGAATTTTTCAACTATCCAGCAACATATGTATATATGTAGATGATTTTAAAAGTATATGATAGGAAGGCATGTTTATCTTGATTCAGTACAGGGTCTTTGAGTGTGGTCCACCATGAATGAATACCACTTCATGTCCCGTATTTTGGGGCCCAGCCACACAGCCTTGTCAGGTCTTCTTAGCCCCACTTCAGTGAGAAAACTGAGGCCCGGGGAGAGAAACTCACTCAACATTCTCACACAGCTGGTTAGTGGGAGATGTGAACATGCTTTGCCTGCTGTGGAGGGCTCTTCCTTCCCAGAATGCCTCTGTTGCCTTTGTAGGGCACAGCACAGTTCTTAGTCTTTGTATTGAGCCTGACAATTGTAGTAACACTTAAACATGCTGCTTCTCAGACATGTTTCTCCCATGTGTGTGTGAGTGTGCAACACACAGACACACGCGTGCGTGTGCTCCCGTTCTGAGCTGATGTAACCTGTCCCCATGATGGTCTAGGAGGGGGGATGGTCTTCTTCACACCACTCATGGACTTGGGGTGTCCACCAGGAGTCACCAGTCTGCACTGGAATCTTTATAAAGCATTTGCAAGGGGAACAGCGTGTGAGCCAGCGCCTTTGTGTCCACTCGGAGGGTGGCCCTTGACAACCTCACCTTGCTCTGCAGGCAGTCTGTCATACTCAGTTCTCATAAGATAGCCTTCATACTGCTGATTTATGCTAAAAGTATCCTAATGTTTCTGACAGCTCATGTGTGACATGAATATAATCCATATTTCTTAAGCAGCTAATCCAAGTGCCCTATGTCCCGATACTGCTGATAGGGCTATATCTCTTAGTATCTGCCATGGGGATTCTGATGGTAACATATTGTTTCTGGGTCACTAGCTTTGTCTAAAACAGTAGGTTGGAACAGAGTAGCAAAGGTTAATTAAGTTTGTCCATCATGTTGGGAACACATATAGATGACTCCGATGTGCCTTGCTCTAAAATCAAATTTCCTGAACATGCGGTTGCTGGCAGTCTTTCTCCTCATTTTCAAAGTATCCGAAATGAAGTTTCTTAACTTGTGGCAGAGGCAAAGCAGTGAAAAGAGCTGGGTTCGTTGAGTGGTGGCGGCAGCAGATAGATCTTTAAATAAGCAGGTATTGCCATTGATTCTTAGCAAGGTGTCCTGGCTCAGGGGAAGAGATCAGGCGCTCCTGGGCGGCTCACATCCAGCCCTGCCTTCTTTCCTTGGTGCCTCTGAGCAGAACCAAGCTCTTTGACTTCTAGCAGTGGCTCCACGTGTTGATGGCTGTTAAATTCTGAAGACCCAGTGAGGACAAGTCTCTTGCTGGCTTCAACAAAGACTTTCTTGCTCCCAAGTTTTCTTACTCCCGTAGTCAGTAAAACTAGTATTTTTATCAGGATACTAACATTAAGGGTACCCTGCCAGCCCTCTGTCACAAGTCTAGAGGGGTGCTGTACAGTGCCATCAGACATTCAGTGTGTTAGCAGAGTAGAAAGGCCAATGTATAGATAATTTTTAGGTAGTTTTTTTTTTTTTTTTATTATATGTAAATACACTGTAGCTGTCTTCAGACACACCAGAAGAGGGAGTCAGATCTTGTTACGGATGGTTGTGAGCCACCATGTGGTTGCTGGGATTTGAACTCTGGACCTTCAGAAGAGCAGTCGGGTGCTCTTACCCACTGAGCCATCTCCCCAGCCCCCATTTTTTAGGTAGTTTTAAGGCTGTAAATTTATATAAGTTTGGCTTGTCTTTTCTTCCAGCTGTTTTACTGGTGTTTGTACATGTTGGATTTTATGTAACTGATGTGGGCATTTATTTTATGCCTGGCTATGTAAGTTTGGTTGAAAAGTTAGGATGGGAATTTTATTATTTATTTATTTATTTATTGAATGATTGATTGTACTTATGTCTGTGCGAGTGAGAGAGTGAGTGAGTGAATGTGTGTCTTGTGCCCATGAGTGTCATGTGCACAAGCCTGTTGACCAGAGGAAGCCGTTGGGTGTCCTGTTCAGTCACACCCTGCTGTATTCACTTGAGCTAAGGTCTCATTTAATCTAGAGGTAGGCTTTTGTCCAAGTCCCGCTCTCCCCATTTCCCTGCCAGGACCAGGGTTACTATAGTAAGTGTGTTGGTAACTACTCCTGGCAGGTTGTTTCTGTGGGTGCTGGGGATTTAAATGCAGCTCCTAGTGTTTGCACAGCATGTGAACCTCCCTAGTGAGCTATCTCAGTGCCAGAATTTCAGATTGTGAATCAGACTATACACAAGGTCCTCTCTGAGTCCACATGATTCTTTGTAGACTTTTCAAAGACGATAAAGACCCAAGCTAGTCCTAACTAGAGATCATTCCGGACCACCAGCCCCTCTCTCTTTTATGAGCCCCCTCGAATATACCAAGATCTTTCAGGCTCCAGGAAAAGAGAACACTTTCAATTCTACCTGGCAATTTCTAACCAGGGACCAGTTTTTGAAGGTAATTGTTCCCTTATAGCTGGTTAACAACACTGGTGTCTTAGGTGCTTGAGTCTGAGAGCCACAGTAAGAAAATGAGCTTCCATGTGTATTTATGTACACGGACACTCACAGAAAGCTGCTCCACCCCAGAGCTCTTAGACCCATCGTGTGTACGCTCTGCTCACTCTGATTTTGTGTTGCTTTTTCATTGGTTTTGTTGATCGTGGAACTTCTGGACTCAAAGGGATTCTCCTGTTTCAGACCAGTCTTAAAACAGTCTTAAGAAAGAAATGTCAGGGCACCAGAGCAGAGAGTGAGGACACTGAGCGACGTGGCTGAAAATGTGCACTTGGGGTTTTTTGTTTGTTTGTTTTAGATTAGCAATAGCCACAGATGAGTGGCTTTTATGGTGAAGACAAGCACAGTGGACCACTGAGATGCAGATAAGATCCCGAAGTCCCATGGGTGTGTGTGTGTGTGTGTGTGTGTGTGTGTGTGTGTGTGTGTGTGTCTCCCTTTGGCTTAGTCACTGGATTTGGAGACCCAGAGAGAGGCTTTCTGTCCTGGAACTCACTTTGTAGACCAGGCTGGCCTTGAACTCAGAAATCCGCCTGCCTCTGCCTCTGCCTCCCGAGTGCTGGGATTAAAGGCGTGTGCCACCACGCCCGGCTGGTTCTGTGTTTCCACATGACGTGCTGGCGCATCCTATATCTTTCCCTTCTTGACTTTGCTGAGATGATTAAACCCCTTTTTACATTCATCCAGGAAGAGCTCTGTCTACAGGAGTTCCCTTGGTTTTATACACACCTTTCTACTGCTGTTGCTTTGGAAGTTACAGTTGAAGACAGCTGAGATGTATTGGTTCTTAAATTACTGGCGTTCTGCCGGTCGCCTTTCTCTCCCCTTCTCTCTTCTTCTCCGTCCTGCTCTCAGGAGAGGAACATCCAACCCATGTTTGGACAAAGATAAACAGCTCACGCTTTCTTCAGCATCTCCAGTGTGGTCCTCATGGTAGGCACCCTCTCCACAGTGTCCTGAAGGCTCCCTGGCTTCCTTCACAGGCTTGCCAGCCACCACGTGCTAATGATAATAGCAGACATAATTCATTGGAATCTTGGAATTTTAGGCTTTGCGTGGCTTATTTGTGTAATATAAAGGAACAAAAATAAGGAAAATCTCAAAAGAAACAAGTTAGCACTGTACAACTCTGTGTGTGTGTGTGTGTGTGTGTGTGTGTGTGTGTGTGTGTGTGTGTGAAGTAAGTAATATCATCCATTAACATAACTGAACAAGTTCCTCATTTGCCACTGTGGTTGCCTTTCCCCCAGAGGTGAGGGAAGGGCCTTCAGGGTGTTAGATTAGTTTGGAACAGATTTCCCAACCTTGGTACAGTTGCTGTGTTGAGGTATATTACTTGATTGTCAGGGGCACTGCCATGGGCCTTGTGGGACTATCTCTAAATGCCGGTAGCAAGCCTCTTTGCTCCCAGATGTGACAATTAAACATGTTTCCAGATATCAAATCTCCCCCCCCAGGGACAAGGCTGCCCCCAATTGAAAACTAGTAATTTAAGATCAAATACATTTCAAAGGCTCCATTATCCACCCATCTTTGTCTAAACCCAGAGTAGCAGGATTGTGTTACGTACCTATCATCTGTCTGTCTGTCTATCTAAAGTTAGAAGTGAGCAGGAAGTGACTTGGAGTTACTCAGGCCTTCTCAGGTGAACAACAACTTGGTTTAAACTTTGTGTTTCAGAGGGCTCTGTGTTCTTAGAAACACAAATCCTTCCTCCCGTGCATGTTTGTGAGTACAAGGTTATTTGTGGTAGTCTTACATTTTTGGGGGGGGGGGGGGAGTTTAACCTCTAATGGCTGAGCCATCTCCTCAGCTCTTATGAGTTATTCTTTGAGTTGGATGTAGCTGGCATGGCTGATGACCTCAGTAAGTTCACAGTTTAATAACCTCAAATGGAGTTTGCTCTTTTGTATTCTTTTTTTCCCCCTTTGGCTGGAAGTCTTCTGGAAGTTGTGGTCTCAAGGATGTTTTGGGGAAACAGTTGAATACAAATAACTCAATTCCAAGTGTGAAGTAATCACAGTTTTTTGTTTTGTTTTTGTTTTTGTTTTTTCGAGACAGGGTTTTTCTGTGTAGCCCTGGCTGTCCTGGAACTCACTCTGTAGACCAGGCTGGCCTCAAACTCAGAAATCCGCCTGCCTCTGCCTCCCAAGTGCTGGGATTAAAGGCGTGTGCCATCACGCCTGGCTTGATGCATTCAGGAAAGAGGAAGGATTAAACAGGGGATGATAAAAATACTTGTGTGTTGAAACAGTGCTTCTTTTCAGTGAGCTGTGTGAGAGAATGCCATTTGTCTGCATAGCTTTTGGAGTAGCGTACATCCTGGGATGGCAGCAATTGACCAATCCACTGGTCAGACTTGACCTTTTGAAAGTTCTTTTTTTTTTTTTTTTTTTTAAACTACATGGGATCTTGTTCTTCTTTGGTATATGGATACATATTGGTAATTTTAGAGTATGAGTGAGTTTTGGTGACATGTTAGAATTGCCCAGCAAGCTTTAGAAAGACCCAGGGTTTGGACTATCCCAGACCAATTGAACCAGATGGGGGGGGGGTGGGTCTAAGGCATCAGCTCCTTCCTTTATTCCAGTGAGAGTCAAGATTGAGAGCCAGTCCACATATTTATAAATAAAGTTTTGTTGGGATACAGTCATGCCCATTCATTTGCTGTTGCTTAAAGATGCCCCCAGAAAACCCTGAACTATTTACTACTGGACTACTATAGTAAAATGTTTGCTGACTCTTGCTGTGAAGTCATAGTAAATATTCATTAACTATTTTAATATTTGTACAGCAAAAGAAAAATGTGTGCAGAGCTTGCGGGCTCAAGTCCCATTACTTTGTACACAGGGAATATTGAAAACCACTTTGTTTGAAGAGCAGACTTGTAGATACCAGCAGACCTGAGGGAGATGTGACTAACTCAGAACTCAGAGCAAGGGACCCACTTTTTACACGGGCATCTGTGCTTGAAGCTGGCCCCTGCTACTCCACTGCTTGCCTTTCAGACTGAGTAACTTGCTCCTATGACGTCTCCAGGTTTAGTTTGAAGGGTGTTGGAGTTCTTCACTGCTGAAGCCCTTACAGAGTCAGGAAAACAGTCTCAGGCAGGCTGAAGATGTGGCTCAGTGGGTAAATGTTTACCTTGCAAACATTAGGATCAGAGTTCAGATGCACAGTGTCTCCATAAATGTGGGGTGGGCCTGAGAACCCACCTGCTGTCCTCAGGATCTGTGGAGCAAGCTGGCCAGTCGGAGTAGCTGAGTTGGTGAACTCTGGGCTTAAGCGAGAGACCCTGCCTCAGTATATAAGATGTGCTGAATTAGAAGTTTGGAGTTTGTGGCAGAGCAAAAGCACCTTGTGGGGCACAGGAAGGAAAGACAGACAGACAGACAGACAGACAGACACTGGGAAGGTCAAAAGACCCAAGTACTCTCTAAAGTCTGCTGTTCCACCAGCAGCCTGCTTCCTCCAGTTAGGCTGCATCTCCTAACATGTCTAGCATTTTTCAAGTTAGTACCATGGGGACCAGGCCTTGGACCCATGATCCTCTGGGGGACGTTTCGTATTCAAACTATAACAAAGGTGTCTTTTAATTTTCCGTAAACAGATGAAGACCTCAGAGAGCCGCCACCCAGTGAGCTCCCAGTACCGGATGCACTCATACTACGGGCCTCCCTCCTACCTGGGCCAGAGCATGTCCCAGATCTTTACCTTCGAGGAAGGCCCCTCCTACTCAGAAGCCAAAGCCAGTGGTAAGTTCTTTCTGTGGTGGGAGTCTGGGTTGGGATGGCACCCAGCGGGGAGCGGTGGTTTTCTGTGTGCTTGGCTCACAGGAGCTTTGGGGGATTGTTTTCTTAATCCCTTGAGACTGGCATACAACCCTTTCCAGACATTCCACCTTCATATCTACCCTCACTCTTCCCCGCTCCCCCCACCCAGTCCTGTAGAGTACAGTTTATGTTATGACCTGCCGTGGAGCGTGGTTAATAAACTTGGTTTCACATCTTTAATGAAAGCTTACTTTTCTTCTCCACACAACAATCAAATACCAATAGCGTCTTGGCTTTGCTCCCACCCACCTTCTTCCACGCTGGGATTTTGCTGGCTTGAACTTTCACAGGTCTTATGCCTGCTGTCAAAATTGCTGTGTGGGCCTATGTGGAGTTGCCCTGTTATATCTGGAAGGTACTGTTTCTCTCAAGTCACCCTCCACCTCTGACTCTTAAACTCTTCCTGACCCTTGAGGAGAAGGGAAATGACATGAATGTCACATTGAGCACTCTAAACTCTCTTAACTCTTTTCACGGTGACCCGTTGTGGCTCTCTGTAGTAACTACCATCTATTGCAAAAAGAAGCTTGCCTGATGAGGGGGGAGAGGTTTGCAGCCCAGCAGGAAGTCATTAGGAGTAGTTTTAGTACTGTTTTCATTTAATAGAATAAAGAGCAGTAGGTTGTCCTCCAGGGCCTATCTAGCCATACGTTCTTGACCTTGCTGACAGTGTCAGGTATGGGACTATTTTGTGGTCTGCGTCTTAAATCCAATCAGAAATTGATTGGTTACTCCCTTAATACCTGTGCCACTATTGCACTAATTGGGACTCTCTTACTAGGCAGGTTATTCCTGTAGTTCCCTATAGCTATAGGGAATCACTCTATGTGATCTATAGGGTCTATAGCCTGATGAAAGTGATTCCTTTTCTCCTCAGGTAGCATACATAGCACCCTGGCCATTGTATCCTGTATAGAAAACAAATGAATGTCCTGTAAAGAATTCAACTTCGAATTGGTTTTACTTTGTTTTATTCTCTTTATAGATTCATTCCGTTCTTTTAAAGTGTCTTTTTGCTTGTTTAGTTTTAAGATTGTGTTTTAATTACAACATTTCTTCCTTCTCATCACTCCCTGCAGGCCCTCCTGCATACTCTTTTTACCCCCCCCTTCTTTAAATTTAAATTCATGGCTTCTTTCTCAGCATTGTTACATTTATGTATTTGCTCAGGGGGAAGGAGGGGAACTCCTTCATCATGGGAGTGGGGAGGGAGGCAGGTAAAGTAACAAATGGATAACTAACCGAAAGAGCCACAAGGAGGGCTGGAGAGATGGCTCAGCGGCTAGGAGTGCTGACTGCTCTTCCAGAGGTTCTGAGTTCAAATCCCCAGCAACCACATGGTGACTTACCACCATCTGTAGTGGGATCCGATGCCCTCTTCTGGTGTGTCTGAAGAGAGCAACAGTTTATTCACATACATACAGTAAGTAAATAAATCTTAAAAAAAAAGAAAGAAAAAGACACAAGGAATCATACTATAAACTATTACCTTTAAAAAAAACCCCTATGTAATTCAGTGTATAACCACACACATGTATTGTTAATAAGTTTTTCTCATCTGAGCCAGTGGCGTGCTCCCCAGGAGCCAAAACCACCTAACAAAAACCCCAATGTCAGATACGAAATTCGAAGTTGTTTTATTCTCCACACAGTTTTTCTCCTTTCTGAATACTTGTGATAACAATAGACTTCTGTTCCTAAACATGCTATTTTCTTTTCTTTTTTTTTAACTAGGAAAAATTCTTGTACATGTTTTGCCTACAAGTGTATATATGCACCACCCGTGTGCCTTTTTGTCTTTCATTGTTGCAGTAATTAATTTGCACCTCATACAGTCGTGAGGCATTCGAAACTGTACGGTGGGGGGCGTTGTGTATGTCACAGTTAGAACTGTCATGTCATTCTAAGTCACACTTAACTGCCTGAAGAGGAACCTCTATCTATGAAGTGGTCATGCGCAGTCTTTCTTTTCCTGAGCTCCTGGTAACCACTAACCTGCTTTTTGCCTGCAGACTGTCCCGTGCAGATGCAGTAGGTGACACATGGTGGTTTGTGTCTGGTTCTTTCTCTTAACCTCTTGTTCCTGTGGTTCGTTCACACTTTAGCATGAATCAGGACTTTGTTCATGTTTATGGCCGAGTAATATTCTGTGGCTTGAACGTATTGTATTTTGTTCATTCGTCTTTTGATGGACCTTTAGATTACTGCCATCCTTTGACTTGTGAATGGATAGTGCTGGCGAAATACTCAGACAAAGCCTATTTGGTTACCTGTTCTTTGTTCTTCTGGACACATACCTAGAGGTATAGACTAGTCAGCTTTTGTTACTATAACAAAATGACTGAATCTAGTAGCCTCCAAAGAGTGGAAGTTTATTTTGACTCAATGTTTTGGAGACCCCTGTCTATCACTGCGTGGCCCATTGCTTTGGGTTTCTGGTGGTCGGGGCCACAGGGCAAAAGTATACAGTGGAGTAAAACTGCTGACCTCATCAGCCAGGTGACAGATGGAACAGGAGGAGGCTAGGGTCCCACTTCCTTCTCAGGGTACCTTTCAGTGACCCAAGCGCCTCCCACTGGGAGCTGAGCCTAAGGTCTGGCACATACTAGGCTAGGAGTGTACTGAGATGTACCCCCTCACCCCTCTTATATCTGTCTTGCTAGGAGGTTTTGACAAGTAGCACAGGCTGGCCTTGTGTAGTTTGAATATGCTTGGCCCAGAGTGGCACTATTACGTGGCCTTGTTGGAGGAAGTGTATCATTGTGGTGGTGGGCTTGGTGACCCTCCTCCTAACCACGTGGAAGCCAGTCTTCTCTTGTGTTTGCCTTTGGAACAAGATATAGAACTCTCAGCTCCTTCAGCACCATGCCTGCCTGGATGCTGCCATGCTTCCTCCTTGATGATAATGGATTGAACCTCTAACTCTGTAAGCCAGCCCCAATTAAATGGCGTCCCTTATAAGAGTTGCCTTGGTCATGGTGTCTCCTCACAGCAATGAAACCCTGACTAAGGCAGGCTTTGAACCCAGCAAGTAGTCCAGCTAGGCTTTGAACATGCCATCTTCTCATCTCCTTAGATTACAGAGCTGTGGTGCAAGGCTCTACAACTTCTTCAGGTTCTGCCACATCAGTGGGCCACTCTGGAGACCCGGCCTTTTAGTGTAGGTCCATCCCAACCATCCATAGTAGAATTCCTAGGTCCTGTGGGAGTTTTCTATTTAATTTTTGCGGGGCACATTAACCTGGTCTCATAGCAACTACCCCATCTTATATTCCCACCATTATATGAAGGCTCCCATTTCCTCGTATCCTAACCAACACTAACTTGTTTTCCAATTTTCTCAATTATGGCTCTCACAATTCATCTTTATTCTACTATAAAAGTATCTAGTCAAAGAAGATTAGAAACTTCAAGTAAATAAAGTGAAGGTCCTTACCTACATGTTGTTCGGAAATCAGTGGTTTGCCCGCGTGGAAGGCTAGTGTGCAGAGAGCATGGCCAGGTCATAGCAACGCATGGAGGGTGTTGGGAAGCGGCTGTGTGTGGGAACATTCAGGACGTGATACCCACGTAGGAAGGGATGACACAGAGGTGCCCAGCAATGCCTCTGTCTAACTAGGTGTACGTGTGGCTATAGGTGGGAAGTAGTTAGTTTCGGGTAGTCTTAAAGGTCCGTATATCCAGAAATGAGCTCAACCTGGGCTGTAGGAGGATTTCTGGCCATTAGGTAAACAAACAAACAAACAAACAAACAAACAAACCCACAGTGTTCCTCAGGAGCTTGAGAAAGCTTTTCCCTGTCTGTCAAAAGGAGTCATTTTCCTAGCCTGGCAGAAGGGACACGTGGCTACCTGTGGCTTTTATCAGCATATCAGAGCCCATTGGACACCAGGCTCACAAAATACCCCATATCCATTTCAAAGCCAGGCTAGCCCTTCTCACCTCCTCCCATACCCTAAACTCTCTTCAGCTCATAGACTTCTCCCCGCCCCCATTCTCTTTATGACCCAGCCATTCTCTCTCTCTCTCCCTCCCCTCCCCACTTCTCCCATTTTCTTGCTATGCTCTCTTCTATCTTCTGCTGTCTTGCTCACTCCATCCTCTCTTCTGTCTTCTGCTGTCTTGCTGTCTCCATCCTTCGCTTTCCCTCCCTTGCCATGTCCAGCCCGCTCCTCTGTCTCTCTGCTCTCATATCTATAATAAAATCACGGAGCGGTCCTGTCTGCAGTTTCTTTACTGTGCTCCCTCACGTACAGGTAGTGTCTGTGAAGAGGCACGTTTTCTACCTGTCGCTTTCTTAAGTAAAAGTTCCTAGATGGCAGATTAGCACCTGCAGTGAGGTTTAGGTCACCTGGGGAAGACAAACACACTTAGAAGGTTTTGGTCTGCTTCTCTGATGGTGTCCCAGGCTCCTGTGCATTCCCCGACCCCGGGTGTGTGTTCACTACACTGCCAGACTGCCGGCAGAATGGCTATGCAGTCACCTGTGTCGTGCGTGCTTAGTGTTCTGTGGTGGAGTTGTACTTTGTCTCTGGGCGGCCCAGGTGGGAGTGCAGAGGTTACGCCTCCCTTTGGAAGCACCATTGGATGTCTTTGTCATGGGTGCCTCGCAGAGGGACTGACCTATGGTAAGTGGCCGTGGAGTGGTAGAAGAGTCGGCTTGTGGATCGGCCACTATGTAACCTGGATAACAGCAGTCCGTTCCCAGGGTCTGGCCTCCTCCTGCTGTGGAGGGTGAGGTCACATGGATGTTAGGAGGTTTTGGCAATGTCCCAGTGTGAAGAAGCTCAACTCTGCTATAGATGGTGTGGGTGGGTGCTCTGAGAGGCTGCGTGGGATGCGGTGAGGTTCTGAAGGGGTCCAGTGTCATTACACCCAGCCCCCACCCCCACTGCGAGTTAGTGCTGCTGTTGCCAGCAGTTCTTGCTGTAGATAAAAATGTTATGGTACCTTGTCAGTCTGTCTGAGTCCTACAGAAACTGGGCCCAAGACTTCGAGGGCTGCTTTTGTCCAGTGCTCTCTGCCCTGAGCTGTGGGACCCAGACTGTAGGAGAAAACACTGGCTCTTGTCTCTTCTTGACTTGAGAAGGTGGTGAATGGTTTTCATCTCAGTACTCAGAAAGCAGAGGCAGGCAGATTTCTGATATTAGGGCCAGCCTGGTCTACAGAGTGTGTTCCAAGATAGCCAAGGGCTACATAGGGAAGCCCTGTCTCAGAAAACCAAAGTAGAAAGGAAGGGAGGAGCAAAGTAGAAAGGAGGGAGGGAAGGAAGAGGAGGCAAGCAGGCAGGCAGGGTTTCATGCAGCGTTCAGAAGATGCCAGCCTTAATTTAAACTTGGGGCTCTCAGAAGTGGCTTGTTTGCCACATTTCAAAGAACAGCTCTTTTATGGTCAACTCTTGCTTTGAAGAGAGGTGACAGGAGCATTCCGTGGAGCAAGTGGGGAGAGCTAGTTTGGGTCCTCAGCTCTGGCCCCAGCAGCCAGAGCAGTGCTCATATGGTATCTTGGAGCTTCGGTTCCATCGGCTGGGAGGTGGAAGTCAGTTTCATCAGCGGACCTGTTTTCCCATAGGGATCCATCAAGAGCTCTGAAAAGCAGTACTGTCCACCCTGACTCCCCTGTCAAATTCCTGTTGGCTAAAGGCCACCACCCTGCCTTTACACCTTTCTGTATCTGCAGGTGCTGAGCAGTGGGCTGTGCAAACCCAAGTATTGCTTTCATATGGGAGGGCTTCGCTTTAGCCCAACAGGGGTCCTGGTGGGACTGAGGATATGCAGTGTATAGATATGATGGGTTGGGGATTTCAAAATTAGTTAGACATTGTCATTCATTGTCATGAATGAGGAGGTATAGCGTCCATATTTTGAAGCACTTAAAATGGTAGACATTTTAAATTTGGGAATAAAATACATCGATTGGCATTCCTCAGTGAGTAAAAACCACGGCAAGAGGAAGAGGCCATAGGGGAGATTAGCAACTCCCAGAGAATATAAAGAACAGTATAGACTTGTTGGTGTGCTCTGGACAAGCAGGGCTGTTTTTACTCCGGCCCTTTTTTCTTTCTCCATGAAATGCAGACCATGCGAAGGCAATCTGGACAAGATTGAGAGCTGTTTGCCCCCAGCATATCTTCCTTGTAAAAAAAATGCCGATGTTTAACAAAGCCACCACCAGGCTGTCATCTGGTAATGGCCGGTGCTTCTCAGGGACCTGCCTCTCGGAGGTCAGACTCTGTCCTGTAAGGCGTGGGATCAGTCATCCTGACACTGAGCAGGTATTACCAGGGCGTTTTCTCGTGAAGGGGGTGCGGGTGGGCGTCCAGGACGCTCCTTGTTCTCCTGAATGGACAAGAAGCCCACTCTCAGATGATTTGAACTCGTGGCTCACCAAGTCAAGGTGCTCAGTGAGATGCTCAGGTCCCTGTAGGTAGGGTGTATGGATGCCAGCCAGGCTGCACACACCCTGGACTCCATTACATAGAATCTTGCCTTTGGGAAACTTACCTTTCCCCACTTAATTCTTTTCATGAGTCTGGCTTTTGATTAAGAATGCAGCTCCGTAGGAGACTTGGAGGAGGCTATACCGAAATTCCCACTGCCAGAGTGGAGCTGGCAGGAATCTGTGACTTCCTCCAGGCTTTGCCCCTAGTGTTTAAAAGCAAGGGCCAGTGGACCAGCATCCACTCTCACCATGGAAACAGTTTCTCTGGCTGTTCTCTGGTTTTCCTTCCCGTCTCTTCTTGCCTTTGGGTTTCCCTTCCTGTCACCTCTGCAATGTCTGTGAGACAGTGCCCTGTGAAACTTATTGGTGTAGCAACTTGCTGGTATAACTTAGTTATTATTATTCCCGCTGTGTGGCAGATGAGGGCACCAAGGCATAGACACAGAGACAGTGTCTGAGAGGCAGGGAAGAAGAGAGGTTCTGGTTTCCACATGCGAGCTGTGGGAGCTGGGGCATTGGAGAGGACATAGACTTTCAGAAGCCTTCCTGGCCAGATGGCCTGACATGTCTGTGTTTGAAATATGTTCAGAGATCTGGTGCTGTGGTGGGAGAAAAACGTAGACATGCCCACAGTAGTATTTCTGTTGCTGTTGTGGTAGAATGTCAAACCACAGTCCCGTAGCACAGGCCTCTTTCAGAGGTGGCCACGTCTAGAGAGTCCCCTCTGTCACCTCCCAGAACAAATCTTTAGTAACAGCCTGGTACCTGCCAACAGGTCATGTGAGGACATTTCTCTTGACACACACCGTAAGGCCACTTCGTTTTGTGGCTCGGTTTGAATTTCCTTCTTACTCAACAGGAGAGGGTTGAGTAAAGTTTACATTTGATGAGGGCAGGAATTGAAAGATTAGGCACGGGGCTGGTGAGATGGCTCAGTGGTTAAGAGCGCCGACTGCTCTTCCGAAGGTCCCGAGTTCAAATCCCAGCAACCACATGGTGGCTCACAACCATCCGTAAAGAAATGCCCTCTTCTGGAGTATCTGAAGACAGCTACAGTGTACTTATATAATAAATAAATAAATAAATAAATAGGCACCTAGTTACTATCTCAGAAATGATAAATAATTAGAAATAGAAACACCACGATCTACTTCTTAAATGTCCTTTGATCCTAAGCTAAGAAGTAGCCAGCTTACTATTCTATATGATACTACTACTTATTTTTTATTTTGAACTGAGCAAAAATACTTCAGTTTTATCCAGATAAGAGTTATTTATTACACTCATTTTTCATGTGCATGAATGCCTGTATGTGCATGAGAATTCATGGCGTAGGTGGACAGCAAATGCTACTTTCACCATGAGGGCCCCCAAAATAGGGCTCAGCAAATGTCTTCACACTCTGAGCCATCTCACTGACCCTCCCCGATAATTTTTTTTCGAAAGATAACCATGTTCAGTGGCCATTGGTGGCTCAAATGGAATACCTTTCTGCATCTTCAAGTCTCTCTTGGACGCTTTCCATTTGGGGGACAGCACCCATCCAGTGTTTCCAAAGCCCTGAAGCTCCAGCCTTGGCCTCCCTGGAATGTGGCTGTAGCGGCTCAAGTTCGAGCAGCCAGATGTTCGCTTCCCCATTCGGGGCTGATTTGAATCTGCACGTTGTCCAGCCTAGAGAGGAGTCACTCAGGAGTTTATTTTCCCTGCCCGGCTCTTTGGAGGCACGGCCCAGGCCAAGTACAACTTGAATAACCTTCAGAAAAGCTGTGCTGTCCTTCTGTCGGCTGCTGTCTTTGAAAATTGCCTGCAGAGTTAGTGAGCAGGAACAGTTAAGATTTACAAACAATGATGAAGCTTGTCATGCATCTTTCACCATCCATCACCCGGGTGCCGTGCCTGGGCGGTGAAGTGTTCTTCATAAAAACCAGCTCACTGTGAAATACACCTCGCTGCAATGTTTACGGCTCCGAAGCTCGTCGGCGGCCCTTTATAGTAAATCCAGATTGCGATGTGACATTACAGTATATCACTGCCCGGCGCAGTGGGGTTTACACTGGCAATGAGCGCAGTGCACACCAGATGAGGTGTCCAAACTGAGTTATGTTGGAATTTGGCTGTTATATGGGGATAGCTTTTGTTTTTTCCGAACACTGAAAGTTAGCTTTAAATGTATTTATATTTATATATAGGCATATACTTCCCATCCTGCACATATACACCGGATATACAATATGGCCCGAGGTCAGCTTCCAAATGTAAAAGAACAGTGACCGGATTTTATGTACCTTCCAAACCGTTGTTCATTGAACTTGGTGTATAGATGGAACCTTTGTAGGGGAACTAGGGTCGATTCACTGAAGAAATCAGTTTGATCTTTCTGTGTGTGGAATGATCACGTTTACCATCTTCTCAGCTACAAACAAGGATCTTGTTGTCTCTGGGGACTGTTGATGTCCAGTGTAATGTCCCCTTTAATATGAGGACTGGAAGAAGATCCCACGGGCCGATTCCTCGTTGATGATCACTGCTTATGCAGACCTGGAGACGTCTCTGACATCGTTCTCTTATTTACTATTTTTTTTTAAAGTGGGTATCAAAATCCCGGTGCTGCTTCCGTTATCTTGAGAGATGAGATGCTTCCAAATAAAGAGATTTATGTTGTTTTAGCGTAAATCTGTGAAATAAAATACAGACTGAATTTATCGAGTGATCAGGTTTATTTACATTCACCCTAAAGGCGCCAATATTAAAAATGAGCTTCATAAAAAAATAATAATCAGAGATAACAGCAGCCCCTGAAGTCCCCTGATCATCTGCTTAACACACATATATTTTCAAATTCTCTGTTTTGCACAGGAGGCTGGTAGAACTCTTGGTGGTCTCTACCTGCTTAGGTAAAGCCTGCTTGGAGTCTGGGTTGAACCTAACTCACCCTTTAAATGAAGAGCTTAAGCCAAGCTCTCCTGGCCATACCTGTACCTTTTGGGGGGTTGTAAAGACTATTTGTGAAGTCTTTGTGCAAGCCTGACTAACTGTCCATCTTTCTGAAGGAGACTCAGGTATACCCCGCTGCACATGATGCTGGTCTGTGGGAGCATAGAGGAGCCCACAGCCTGCCCTCAGCTTCCTGTGGAGGGAGAGGCTGTCCTTAAATACTACAGTATCATTTCTGGCTAAGACCATTGGGCCTGCAGGTGGGACCACTTCCCATGGATTTAGCTGGGAAATGAACACCCAGTTTGTTTTCCATTTCAGACAGTAGCAAATGTTAACTGTAATCATTGTCTACGTATTTTTGTTAGGCTAAAGAGTATTTGTCGTCTGTAAAATTTAAACTTAACTTGGGACCCCGTGCAAATCTCCCTCTGGCTGCTAGTGGCTTCTGTACTCATTCTTGTCTGAACCACTCCAGGAGAGGCAAACTAAGATGACCTTTGAGCTTGAAACTGGCTTTATCCTTGTAAAGATAAGCCAGGAGGTGCTGCTGATGCTGACGCTGCTTGGGCCAGTTTCCTTACTGGGCCAAAGCCGTTTCAGGATGGTAGTTCGTCCTCAAACATCTTATCTGTATTGTTTCTGCTGCTGCTTAGGTCATTCACAGGCTGGACCAGGAAGGTCAAGGGAATCTTGCTTCTTCCTTCGTCTTTTATGCGTTAGACATGGGTGCAGTGACAAATGAAACCTCAGCCACTCTCATTAGGAGTTACAGCGGAAGCCTGTGCCTCTGCGTCTGCTGGTTTGAACCAGTGGCTCTTGAAGTCACTCTGCTGTGGCATCCTCAGCATCTCTTCTGTAATCCTCGGAAAAGTGGCCGCTTCACCTCAGTGATTAGAAAAGTAAATTCCAGTCTGCTGGTGGCGGCAGCAGTGCGTACCTTTAGTCCCAGTACTTGGGTGGCAGAGGCAGGTGGATCTCTGTTGGAGGCCAGCCTGGTCTACAGAGTGAGTTCTAGGACAGCCAGGGGCAGAAACCCTGTCTTGTGGAAAAGGAAGGAAGGGAGGGAGGGAAAGGAGGGAGGGAGGGAGGGAGGGAGGGAGGGAGGGAGGGAGGGAGGGAGGAAAAATAAATTCAGCGAGCACCTACTGTGTGCCTGTATGTAAATTTAGTTAGCACCTACCTGTATGCCTAGCATGTGTCCTGGATAGAGGTTCCGCAAGGGTCTTTGAAGGCTACTAGGGTCTTAGGACATTGCTCCCTTCCTGTGTGCACAGCAGCATTGTCTCTGTAGGGCTGGGACTAAGCATAGCCTGTGCCCGTGGTCCTGCTCATACTCTAGGCTTGGCCCTGGTCTCCGTGACCTCAGGACCGGGTTTCTTTTCTCGATAGAGAAGCCTGGTTACCAGCCGCACTGGGAAGTGCCAGGCTTGCTTTGATTCTGTTACCTGTGTGGCTTCGAGGGGGCTGGGGCTTGATTTATTAGTTTGTTTATAAGAGCTTTACTGAGATATATTTCACATTCCATAAAGTTCGCCCCTTTTAAGCTATTCAATTCAGTGGTTTTTAATATATTGGCAAAGTTGTGCAACCACCGCCACTATCTAGTTCCAAAACATTCCCACCATTCCAGAAAGAGTCCCCACAGCCATTAGCAGCCACACTCCACTTCCCTCCCCGACCCAGCCCTGTCCATAATCATTTGCCTGGTGTGGACTTTTCCTTTTCCTTTCATTGTTGGGGAAGAAGCTGAAGGCTCTTTGGTGTGTTTGGCAAATGAACTATCCCTAAGCTAAATCCCTGACCTGGATATTTTATATGTATGGAACATGATAATATTTGGTCTTAGCGTCTGACTTACTTAAGCATGTTTTCAGAGCTCATCTGTAATGTAGCATTTATTGAAGCTTCGTCTGGTTTTATGAGCAAGTAACAACCCAGTCTACAAAAGGATTTTATTAAGTCCCAGATTGCGAACTATTGGAGGACCCAGCAAAACAATTAAGCCAGAATTTTCTGATCACAGATGTGTTTTATCTCAAGTAAGTTCCCAGAACATCTGGGTGTGCGCAGTGAGCAGAGTCGGCTACATGAAACGGGCATGTGGTGTGTATGGGCCATAGGTGATCCAGGTTATATTGTTTCTGTCGGCTGCTCAGGATGCCATAACTAAATACCACAGATGGACGACTTTGGGCCCAGAGTGTTTTCCTCTCTGGAAGCCAGAAGCCCGAGATAACTTGAAGTTCAAGTTGGGTTTCTGGTTTAGTCTCTGTCCTTGGGGTGCCGTTGTGTTCTCAGAGAGTCCTCCCCAAAATCCGTGTGTGTGTGTGTGTGTGTGTGTGTGTGTGTGTGAGAGAGAGAGAGAGAGAGACAGACAGACAGACAGACAGACAGAGAGACAGAGAGACAGAGAGAGACAGAGAGAGACAGAGAGACACAGGGACAGACAGACAGAGACAGAGCTAGTTCTGGTTTGATTTCTTAAGGGACCAGACATTGCCCATGTCCCTAAGTCCTTCTCTGGGCTCAGTTCCATTGGGGGCTAGGACTTAAGGAGCCTTGGAAGAGGAAGGGAGCAGTCAGCTCACAGCACTGTTGGAGGCTCGTGTGTCTCCACGTCTTCTCTTCCTGGTTCTTGGGGGAGCAGCCATTTAAGATGTCACGTGTCCACGGGTAAGTCTGTGCCCTGCACTTCCTGCCTCCTGTGTGTGTTGTGCTCTCATGTTGGCATGCCCAGCCAGTGTCAGGCCCCTGCCTGTGGCCAGGTCCCCGGGGTCAAGGGGACTTCTCGGGACCTGGGACTTTAACAGTTACACTTCAGTCCAAGGGACATTACTTTTCTAGGTTGTCCCCTCATTTTTGAGTTCCCATTTCTCATAATTTAGATTCTTTTTAAAAAATACCTGAATCAGAAAAGAAATTCTGCTCCTCCGCTCTGGACAGCTTGCCTGTGGTCTACAGCTGCAGGTACCGAGTTTGTTCATTTTCCTGGCAAGTGTGTTAGGAATTCAGGCATCTCTTCGCCAGAATGCGAATGTGAGAGTGCCGTGCTTCTAGGAGTTGTGAGCCAGGATGGAGGCTTCACAGTACGCTCGTGGCTGCTGTTCACGAACTACACTTGTCTGCAGTTTCAGAGCCGACAAACATGGGTGAGCTCTTCTGCTCTGCAGCATAGCTCGCTTTGTCTAATCCTAACACCAATCTTGGAGTTGTAAGAGATATTTTCTTTCTTCTGACACCAGAGGGATGCACTACAATGTAATGTATTGCTGTCAGGAGTCACCCAGGCATTTCACGCTCCAGCTGTGAGTCCAGTGTTCAGGCTGTCCTGGACACATTTCTATCTGGTTGACCACAAATTTGAGGCTCCTGTATGGTCGTGCTAGGCAGCATTTTTCCAAACAAGTTGCTCCTGTCTGGTATTGCTTTTCTAGGAGGGATTCTACCCGGGAGTGTTGAATCAAAGAACTGGTACTGGTGTTGTTGGGAACATTTCACCGCCAGGCCTCTAAGTTCCAAACTTGCAATAGGGACTTGCACTTTCAGGTAATGGGTCACTACCTTGAGGGTGAGAGGCCACCAAGAGCCACCTCATCAGAATGGAAAAGACTGCTGCCACAGTTAGCTCTCTGGCTATTCCAAGGATGTCAGCAGGTTTGTGTCAGAAACGGGGTTGCTCATATCTTTCTGTAAACTCTAGGCAGGAAGAATAACAATTATTGACTGTCTTAGAGGTGATCTCTCTGCTGAGAAGAGAACAAGTAGCAACTGGATGTGGAACCTGCTGAGGACCAGATGGCTCTAAAAGACTCGAGTCACCCCTTCAACCGCTTCATCCCACTGTAGCAGAATTAAGACGAGATTAGGTTACTTGTTAATCCAGTCAAGAATGGAGTAGGGCTCTCATGATGAGAGAGGGTTAGCTGCCTCTGGAGTGGGTGTCAGACAAAAGAAGGAATCCTTCTGCACTTTCTGATAGTCTGGTGCAATTGCTCCTCTGTGTCTGCCATAGGATGGCATAGCATGAGAGGCCCTTGTTAGATGTCTACACCGTGACCTTCGTCTTCTCAGTTTCCAGAACTGTGAGCCAGATAAAGTGTGTGTGTGTGTGTGTGTGTGTGTGTGTGTGTGTGTGTGTGTGTATGTGTGTGTGTGTATGATGTGATTACATGGTATATGTGTATGTGTGATGTGATTGTGTGAAGTGCACGTGTATGTGAATGTGTATGCTCGTGTGAGTATATTTGTATGGGTGTGTGTTTGTGTGTGTTCATGAGTGTGAGTGCATTTGTGTGTGTGAGTATGATGTGATTGTGTGTGGTGTGTGTATGATGTGATTGTGATGTGTGTATGTGATGTGATTATGTGGGGTGCACGTGTATGTGAATGTGTGTGCATGTATGAGTATATTTGTGTGTGTTTATAATGTGATTGTGTGTATGGGTTTGTATGTGTGAGTGTGTGTGTATGATGTGACTGCCTGGTGTGTGTGTGTGTGCAATTTAGTCTCTGGTAGTTTGTTATGGCCGCCAAAAACAGTATGGTGAACTCTGGCTGCTCATCTGACTTTTCTCTCAGCTACTCCTTTCAGCCAGAGACTCCAGTAAGGAACCCCTTGCCTTCAGCTTCTCCTTGGCCTGCTACACCTAGGACACAGGGCTCTGAGCTTTTAATTAACCTTTCTCTGTCACGATAGCTGCCTTTCAACTGCTCAGTAGCCACACTTTCCTTGAGACGATGCTGAGGAGAGGTAGAATTTTTCTGTCATCACAAGAGGGTCCCATTAAATAGCACTTGGGAACTTTTATACTGACAGAAAGAATAACTCGAGAGTTTAAAGCAGAGACAGAGGCGTGAACACAAGTACCATACGGTAAACAAATACCATTTAAATGTCTAACTTTTGTGGGCACAGCAGTCCTTATTCAAATAGCCCCGTCGGGCTGAGCAGGTGTTACTGACAGACGCCTTGAGTGGGTGCTGACAGACCCCCGACTGATCCTCTGTGATGTACACCGGTTTCTTCTTTAAATAGATGGAAGGTGCCTAATGTAAAATGTGGTTGATCTCAGTCCAAGAATGAGTGCTTGCCCGAGGTGCAAGCAAAACTTGCCTTGTAGCCTTGGGGCAGCACATTAGCCTTGGGGACTTGGCAAGCATTGCTGCCATTAAAGCCAAGGTTGGGAAAGGGGCATTCATCACTATCTGATACATGATTGACGCGTGTCCTCCTGTTCGAGGGTTGCTGATCCGCTGGGTTGTTTGTGTCTTGATGCAAAGAAGGTTTTTACATTTCATCTGTTGCCCGTGCTTCTGATGCCACGTCTGAGAGTTGCACAATCCAGTGTGGCAGGAAACTTTCTCTGTGTTTTCTGAGTTTTCTAGTCTTGGCACTTCTGTTTACGACAGGTATTTGATCCACTTTGAGTTAATGTTGCCTTCTGGTATCTAGGTAACCGTCTACCTCCCTTCTCTACTGGGTGGATACCCAGTGTTCCCGGCATGGTTGTGGACTGGGCTGTCCTTCCCCTCAGTAAACAGCCTCTAAACCAGAGATGAAGGCAGCCTGGGTTAGTGCAAGATCAGTGCCTGGTCCCTTTTCTGTGACAGGAAGAAAAGCACCCCTGCTGAGTATCTTGGTTGTCTATTCCTTTGTCTGCTGGTCCCCGCCAGCTACCCCAGCTGTCTTCCTCTTACTGCTTACAGTTGTGAGATAGAGGAGACAGACGAGAGGAAGGAATCTTTCCCATCAGGATATATAGCAGACTAGTAACATACTGGTTTTGAAATTTTCCAGCTGGAAGTGTATTTTTCTGTTTGAAAGTGACAGATAGTGATTTGTTTAAATCCCCATTTTAAGAGTCTCCTGGAGCGTCTTATATACGAGGTAGGGTATGAGAGCTCTAGTAACAGAGCCTGCTTTCCTCCCTGCCCCCCACCCCCCCCACCCCAGGAATGCCACTGAGGAAATAGAGGAGATAAGCAAAGAGAAGGGGCAGGGTTAAAGCCTGTCTGGCTGCATGCAGCCTGACACATTGCCGTCAATCACCCTGTAATGTTTACAGAAGCAAAAAGTCAATGCGTAGTTGTTTTAATTTGCCACACTCTGGGGCTGAGAGAGTGATCGCCGGAGGGGACAGTTAAGTGGCCTCTGCTCCTTGTCAGCCTCGTGTCTGATTCCACGCTAAGTATTTTCTGATGAGCAATAGATTAGGTTAAATACTGCTCTAATTGCGCCTTCCGCATACCGCTGTCGCCACGCCTTGTACAACATTTCTATCAGCACTTGCCCGAGGCTGTGAGGGTTTATGTTGTAGAGAGTACTGAGTGCGCATCTTCATGGATCAATGTCCAGTTTGGAAAAGCAGTTGCCACCGCATTAACTGGTCCATAATAAACGGCACCCTCTTCAGACCTATTGGAGCAAACCAGGACTGCTCTATCCATTCAAGTGAGCTTTTGAGTGTAAGCCATTTGTTTATCAAACCAAAAGCTTGTCTCCAGCGAATGGAGGCAAATGTTTTGGTTTGGTTTGGTTTGGTTTTTAAATCCCGTTAACAGTGTGTTGTTGTTGTTAAGCCAGAGAGGGAATTCTGTATAGTGAACTGCAGAAGTTGTTCCCCTGAAGTTATACAAAAGTAATTTTCAAGGCTAGAGACGCAGTCCTAATCACACTATGCCCAGATGTCAGCCTGTCTGAAATCCACTACTTAACCGTGTGACTGCCCAGTGCACTGGGCTCTAACAATAGAACTTTGTACTTCTGAGTACCACTGTATTGGAAGCAAAGAAACCCAGGTTTGGAAAAGTGTTTCTGTTCGGATTGCTTGGCTGCAGTCTCGGTCTTAGGAATGGTGGATGCTGCCTGGTGTGTCGTTAGAGAACTCTGGGAATAGCTGCGCTCCTTTTACAGATTTGACTGACCAGACGTCTTATCCTTAATGGCAAGACAGGTGGATATGGTGGCTCTGGTATGAAGTAGCCAGTTCACATTTAATGCTCCGTAAGCGCTCACTCGTGGCTTTCTTTTCCTTTGGGCCTCTCTCTTTTCGTGAGCTGGACTGTTGTCTTCCACTGACACTTTTTCCAAGGCTTGCTCTGCTAGATTAGTGTCTCTCCTGTTAATATCTACAAGAAGGAACAGTGTGCTGGCCTAAAGATAGACTTAGAAACTAAATTGGAAAACAATAGAGAACCCCCAAACTCACTCCCATCCTTGTCTCGCTAGACAGACAGACAGACAGACTCATGAATTTTATCGAGAGCACTGAGAACCTGCAAAGGAGAATGTTGAGGAAGTGGCTCTGGGGAAACCTCACACTACATAAAAGTGGGTTTGGACCTTCATCTAATGCCACACTGAAGCTAACCCAGGATGGATCCCAAACAAAGTGTATGGCACAGTTACAGAACTCTTAAAAGAAAATGTAGGGCTGGAGTTTCATGATGTAGAATTTGACACTGACTTTTTGTGTCTAACACAGTAAGATTTAATTTTATGAAAAATTAAATTTGCACATCAAAAGATACTGTCAAATGGCAGCCCTGACAAGTGGAGAAATATTTGCAGACTTTACCCAGAACTAACTGCTAACACTTCACAACAAGACAAACAGGTTTAGAAATGGGCAAAGGATTTAAATAGGTATTTCCCCAAGGTAGACATACCAATGGCTGGTGGACACGTGAAAAGACACTCTTGTATCTCTAATAGGAAAATGGAAATGAACTAACTCCCTACCCAGCAATCCCAGAGAAAGGTCAGCCTGCTTTCTTCTACATCTCAGGACTCATCTGCCCAGGTGTTACTGCCCACGATGATACACACACACACACACACACACACACACACACACACACACACACACACACACACACACTCACACACTGTCCTAAAGATTTGCCTACAGGGCAATCTTATGGTGACATTTTCTCAACTAAGATTACTTCTTTCTGAGCCTGGCGTGGTGGCGCACACCTTTAATCCCAGCACTTGGGAGGCAGAGGCAGGCGGATTTCTGAGTTCGAGGCCAGCCTGGTCTACACAGTGAGTTCCAGGACAGCCAGGGCTACACAGAGAAACCCTGTCTCGGAAAAGATTACTTCTTTCCAGATGTGTCTAGGTTTGTATCAAGTTGACAAAATGAACAAACAAGCAAACAAACAAACAACAAGCAGTGCCTGCCCTAAGGGGATTGAAAACAGCAAGTTAAAGAGACAGCTGCAAACCCATGCACAGAGCACCCGTATACATAAAACAAAATGAATGTTTTTTTTTTCTTTTAAGTTGAAGCGGGAAATAACCCAAAGGTCAGTCCACAAAAACAAACAAACAAACAAACAAACAAATAAAATGAGTTGCACATGAATAGTGACCATTATTCAACCTTAGCAGAAGGACGTGCTGACACACCAGACAGCGTGGAGGAACCTCAAGGCATTACGGAAGTGAAAAGGCTAATCCCCAAAGACAAATACCACTACATTCCAGTTAGGCATGCTCCTTAGTCAGAGACCATGGACACTGAAAGGAAAATGGCTGCCAGGGACTGAGTGGAGAGTTTGTTACTTGGTGACACTGTCACTTCAGGATGGAAAGGTGAAAGGGTCGAGGAACTGGAAGGTAGTGGCGGCAGCGGCACAGTGAAAGAGACATGGACACCACACCTTTTAAAACAGTGACGAGAGTAAACTTTATCTGCATTTTGTCACAATTGGGGAAGCAGAGGAGTAGTACTGGGCAGTGGTGACACACATCTTTAATTCCAGCACTTGGGAGGCAGAGGCAGGTAGATCTTTGAGTTCAAGACCAGCCTGGTCTACAGAGAAAGTTCCAGGATAGCCAGGGTTACACAGAGAAACCATGTCTTGAAGAAATAAATAAATAAGTAAGGAGGAAGAAAGAGAGAAAAGAAAATTGTGGAAAATGTGGACATTGGAATTGTTGTGTGATAAAACTTTTCCTGAAAAGATGCTACACACACACCCCAGATAAAGAACCCACAATAGACCAAAGTACAAATACTGCCAGAGTCCAGTTTGGTGAGTCAGTGAGTTAACTGCGGTTATTTAGAAGAATATGGGTGAAGGGTTACTTACAGGAGCAGACATGACTCAAAGACAGCTGTGTCACCAAAGCCCCCACCAGCACCCATGACAGTTCACAAAGCTGGGAACCTGGAGCTCATTGCGCAGCCTGCAGGCAGCTCAACAAGTTGGATGGAGAGTGTCCTTTCCATCTGTCTCAGTTGGCCTGGGCCCCTACTACACAGCTAGGCTAGTCCCTGCTCCTTCTAGGTAGCTGCTCTGTTCTCAGTCTTTTCAATGTGATTTGCATATGAGTCTTCTTTTGCAGCTCAGCTTCAGTTCATCTGGGAGAGAGGCTCTCAGTTATTATTGCTTATTATGACAGGAAGGGGCCGAGTGATTTGGTCAGTTTCAGGGACTTCCTGAAGCTGTTGGGTTGTCTACCTTTCTGCTTAAGGAGCTTCCCTGAAAGATGGAAAGTTTTAATCTTGTTACACAACCAGTACTCTAGTATGAAAACGACAACACTCCTATCAATGTAATAAGTGATATTAATAGGTTTCCTAATAAGAATTCATTTTTAGACTCCTGGGACAAATCGCCTCATCACAACACATTGTCTCTTTGATATGTCCGTCCCTGAATTTTTGCATTGATTGAGTACCTTTCACATCCATAAGGGACCTTGAACTTGATTCTCCTGGTATGTGCCATCCTTGTCTTGTTTTTATATGGTGACAGCTTGCAAGTGATAGGCTTGTAGGATAAAATAAAAGCCACTCCCCTTCCTTTATCAAGTGACACAGGATTGGCTGACTCTTTCGTTTGAGTAGAATTGCCACTGAAGCCATCCAGGCTGGGTCTTTTTGGAACAAGAGAGTAATCTTTTGCTTATTTTTTCTATTTTCTGCATGGTAATCTTTTTTTTTTTTAAATGAGGTTCTTAACCACTTAGTTTTAGTAGTTGGTCTTTTGCTGAAGAGAAATAACCTTGTCTTTTATACTGATTTTTTTTTAAAAACAGCAAGTTGCAATAATGATCCCTTAAATTTAAAAATAAATTACTTTTATGTGTGTGGGTGTTTTCGCCAGTGTTTTATGTCAGTGTACCACGTGTGTGCAATGCCCATGGTGGCCAGAAGAGGGCATCATATCCTCTGGAGCTGGACTTAACAGATGCTTGTGAGCTACTGTCTGGGTGCTGGGAATAGAACCAAGTTCCTCTGGAAGAGCAGCTAGTGTAACCACTGAGCCATCCCTCCAGCTCTTAGATCTTATAAAGTTTTGGTTATGGAAATATATATTTTCTATGCTGATTTGTTTTCTCCCTTAGATTTATTTTCTTGGGCTCATGGTCACAGGTATTAGTTAGTTAATTGTTGCTGTGAGCAAAGGCCTGAACAAGGCAACTTCGAGGAAGGAAAGATGCGTTTTGGCTTACAGGTTGAGCATCCAGTCCGTCATGGTGGCAAGGGTGTGACCCCGGGGCTGTGAGGTGGCTGGTCACATGGCCTCCGCAGTCAGGAGCGGAGACCAGTGCTATTGGTCCACTCATTTCCTCCTTTTGGGGTATGGGCTCTGGATCCCAGGCTATATGATAGTACTGTTTTCATGGCAGGTCCTTTCCTTCTCAGTTAAACCCAATCACAGACACTAGGAGGTTTCTTTCCTGGATGATCTCTAAGTTTCCAATGGTGATTAACCATCACGATCTATTTTGTAGCACCACTGGACAACTTTGTTTGCTCCTGTGTTTGCTTCTTGATCAGGGATACGGACTATCTGTGTGTTAGACTGGGTTCCACATGGACATAGAACCAGAGACAAGCCACCTGCGAGCAGGTCACGTGTTGGACGGCGAGTCTCAGGAGCAAGAGCTAGAACAGGAGGGAGGGAAGGCTCGCCATCCCGAGCCGTCAGGGCAGCAGTGGTTGGGTGTAGGCACTAATGCAGACTCTATAGAAATCCTCCCAGATCTACTCACCCGAATGTCAGAATTGTCGGCTGGCCCCGAGACTCCTGTCCTGCAGTGTTGAGGCGGTAAACTCCTCAGTTTTAAGATGTCTGTATGTGTTGGAAGAAAAGAATCTGCAGGGCAAGAGATGAGCCCTTCACAATCTGCCGTTGATTCAGGATGCTGTCACAGGTCCGTTCCCACTTGCACAGACATGTTGTCACAAGGATAAGGCTTGGCATCTAGTCAGCAGGTTTATGAAAGTGTCCAAACTCCAACCTGACATGTCTGGTTGTTTTTACTGTGTCTTGCTTGTTTTCTATGAAGATAAGACAGAGTGGCCTAATACCCAACTCATGTTCTGGATTTTGTGGGGTGTGAACTTTTATTTTCCCCCGAAGTCACTGTGATGTGAATTATTACAGGGTCTGCTGTCAGTGGCCTACCTGACACTGTGACCCCCAGTTAGAGGCAAGGAGGACTGACTGGAAAGGTCCACCAGCAGCTCCCAATCTGATGACCACGTACCATGTTTTAGGGGGGTTCATTCTGGTAACGAAGACAGAGTAGACACCATGAAAAAGGTGTTATTTTTTTTACCTTTTATGTTGTTTGGTTTTGTTTTTCAAGACAAGGTCTCTTTGTATAACAGAGCCCTGGCTGTCCTGGACTTGCTTTGTAGACTAGGCTGGCCTCAAACTTACTGAGATCCACCTGCCTCTGCCTCTTAAGTGCTGGGATTAAAGGCATGTGCCACCACCGCCTGGCTACCTTTATTTATTTTTTTTTTTAAGATTTATTTATTTATTATATGTAAGTACACTGTAGCTGTCTTCAGACACTCCAGAAGAGGGCGTCAGATCTTGTTACAGATGGCTGTGAGCCACCATGTGGTTGCTGGGATTTGAACTCTGGACCTTCGGAAGAATAGTCGGTGCTCTTACCCACTGAGCCATCTCACCAGCCCCCTGGCTACCTTTAAAAAAGAAAGAAAGAAAACACACACACACAAACTTATATACGTATTTATATATTTTTATTTAAAAATATATATGCTAAAACATATATTTTAAATAATATATATGCCAATATATATATTTTTATCAAATATATCTGCTCGAAGAAAGGGTGAATTTAAAGACATTGGTGACCTTGGGAATGTGGGTGTCTCATTGACATAAGCACTGAGTCGTGGCCGACTTACTTTATGTTCCTATGGGAGGTAGACTTCCTTACTGATGAGCATCTCTGAGCTAGGGTCTCCTCAGACCTGGCTGTTAGTGGTCTCGTGACCTTGGGTGATGCCTCACCCTCCCTGAACCCTGGTTTTCCTGGTACAGGTTGGAGCGGGTAGTGTGCCTTTCCTTTCATCTCTGTTGGTTAAGTAGAACCTCGCATGCAGAGGGGCTGCTCTTGGTGCCAGACTCATTTTACTTACTTTCATTGGCTGCAAGAGTCCATTTCTTGAAGCTCTGCGACCAAGTTTGAGCTGCCAAATTCTTCAAAAGATTACGGTCGACAGTGCTCAGATCGAGAGTGATTCCAGGAAAGAAACTGGGTGATTAGTGGGGTAAACTCACTAATGGGAGTTTTCTGTCCAGAGTCTTCACTTGATACACATTTGCATGTATACAGGTATTCGTATATGTGCGCGCACTCACACACATACACACACACACACACACACACACACACACACACACGCTTTTTCTGACTTCTAGTAGCTCCCTCCTTTGAGAGAAAACAGTTTGATGAATAACATGGTAGAGTAACATTGATTTTGTGTCTTGCTCTTCTTGATTATTTGCATTTTAACAGGGGAGCAGCGTTTATTCTGAAGAATTGAATGTTTAATGATGGAATTTCTGATATTTTGGTCCTTGGGTGGCCGGCACGTTCTGAGGCTAGAATCTTGCCTCTAACCTCACATTAGCCTTTCATAAGCCCCCGACTCTTTGGTATGCAAAGCTGATTCTTGGTTTTGGGAATCTTTTTTCATTCTGCTTGTTTATTCTTTGCCTGTTTCTGTGCTCTGCTACACTCTCGGTGCTTATGATGCGAAGTGAGAGGACACGCCCTGCAACACACCTGTTCTTCCCTGGTGTTCTGAGCCTTGTGTTTTGATGCCGGTTGCAGGTCTCTTTCGTTGCAAGGTTTGTGACCACCTACTAGGCTCACAGGATGGCCTAGTCAGCTGAAATTGTCACCTAAACTTGCATCCCCAAGGGGCAAGTGCTAAGGAATTGTCTGGGTCTCTGTTGTATAAAGAGAGGCTGTATTCAAACAGCCTCACTTCAAAGTTGAGTTAGAACCTTTTCAGTGTAGCGTTCCTTGTTCATAACTTGAAGCTATGGTGCTTCATCTTAACCATGCAGCTAAGTGATAGGTCAGTGACTTTTTTCATAACGGTGGGCACCAACCATTTCACCGCAAGGTGGGACTTGCTACATAGCTTTCATAATTCACTTATCAAAAAGGACATTTTAGGAGGGGGAGGGATGCCTGAGGGGTTAAGAGTGCTTGTCGCTCTTGCAGAGGGCTGGAGTTAAGGTCCTAGTTCACAATCATCCATAACTCCATTTTCAGAGCATCTGAGACCCTTTTCCTGACCACCTCACGCATGAAACAAGCATGTAGTGAACATACATACATGTGGACAAAACATACATTAAAATGGATACCTAATGTTTAAAATTAAGAAAACCTTTTATAAAGCACTTTAAAAATCAAGTTTAATTTTTTAAAGAGAATAATCTCTAAAGTAATTCTTGGCCTGGTCATGGCTCAGTAGGTAAAGGCCACCAAGCCTGTCAGCCTCAGTGTGATTCCTGAAGTGTATGCGGAGTGAACCAATTAAAAGTCGTCCCCTGACCTTCCTGCATAAGCCACGGCGCAGGCACACACAGGTAAATAATTAAAGGTAATTAACATTTTCTAACCCATTCTTGGAAGCTGACTTTTAGAAACATATTTCTCAATGAATGGTTTCATTTTTCCTTAAATGTACAGAGTTTTTATTTTATTTTATTTTATTTTATTTTATTTTATTTTGCTTTTATTTGTTCTCTGGCTCCCCACCGTTTGGTTTTTAAAAGAAAACCACGTTGTTATTGCCAGCTATTGTCTTGGTGTAATAATGAGTTGGGTTCTCTTCTGACCACTTTATTGAGTCTGAGTTCTTGATGTAGCCCCACCCAGGCTTTCTGCTGTGAAGCTGCACACAGGCCTGTATTTCTGCTGAAATTCAGCCTTGGAATTTTTTTTAACATAAGCGGTGTTGTAGGAAGTGTATGGTTTCCCCATTCTTCTTTCCAGTCTTAAGTGGATCTCCTTCGTGCTAGGACAAGTAGGTTTTCTTTGTTTTTGTTCTCTCTCTCTCTCTCTTTTTTAAGCGGGTAATATTAATTACTAATAAATGGTTCAGGCAGTTTGGATGAAAGATTATTTATTGCTTAATGTTCTCATTTTGGGTCTACCTTCTTAGGTCCTATATTTGTTTGTTTGTTTGATGTTGCAAGCAAATGCCGAACATGTCCATGTCTAGATGTGCTGGTGTGTTTTCTGTAGAGGTATGGAAAAGGGGGCATTGCAAAGAATGCCTGCCTTCCAGAGTGTGTTAAATACTGCTGAATGACCCTCAAGACCCAGCTTGCCTTTGTACCATGCTCCCAGCAATGGCGGGTTTCCCAACATCTACATTTTCTGTCTGGATGAAAAGTAGAGTAGGGACTTTCGTTTCCATCGGTCGGGTGTGGTGAGGAGGGTCCCACCCAGCGGTGGGCAGTACCTGCGGTGTTGGATAACTGGACCATGTCACCCCCCCCACTACTCCAACCTCACCTTGCAAGAAAAGTGTAAGAGTGGGCCACAGGTTCCAGGCTAAGACCCTCCAGCATAGTTTGTATCTACCTAATGGCCACCCTGCATCAACTCCAGATCGATTTCTGTGAAAAATAAAATAAAATAAAATAAAATAAAAATCAAAAATCTCTGAGGGCTGCAGAGAGGGCTCCATCACTAAAGTTCTTGCTTTGCAAGCCTGAGGACCAGAATCCAAGGGGAGCTGGGCGTGGTGGCACACATCTTTAATCCCAGCCCTTGGAAGGCAGAGGCAGGCGGATTTCTAAGTTCCAGGACAGCCAGGGCTACACAGAGAAACCCTGTCTTGAACCCCTTCCCCACCACAAAAAATAGAATCCAAGGGGGAAAATGAATCCTGTCTTTTCCTGTGTTTGTACTCCTGTCACTGGGGAGGCAGAGACAGATCGAGCCCTCAGACTCAGTGATCAGCAAGCCCAGCCTAGGTGGGAACTTCAGGTCAGAGAGAGAACCTGTTTTAGAAAAAATTAAAATGGACAGTGCCTGAGAAATATCACCAGAGGTGGTACCCTGGCCCTTAATGTGTATGCACTTACATACTTGTACTCACAAAGGAGAATTATTCTGCTCTCTTGTCCATATTCTGTGGCAACAGCTGTGTCTAAAATACATGCTGTCTGCTTTGTAGGAAAGATGGAAGACATGTCCTTTTGGCGCTGATGGGAGCTTGTATTCACTGTGTCCATTGAGGCTACCCTGGACAGCCACCCAGACTCACAAAAGAGCAGCCGTTGATGTTCTTGCAAGGACTAACTGGTCGCAAGTTTTCTCCTCCAGCCCAGAGGTGGATGAATTGAGCCTCGTCCCATTTAGCAGCCGTGTCCCAGTGATTGGAAGAAACGTTAATATCTGTTCGGAGTGGAGAGGTCTTAATTTCTTGCTTCAGAAGTAATCACTTGATGCTAAATTACCCAACTCTTCCTTTGTACTCCATTAATCCTGACTTGGGACAGGTGCTTAAGCCACTGGGGCTGAACAGAGATGGGGACCCGAGAAATCTGCACACGGAGGAATCTAAGTTCTAGAAGAGAAAGAGGATCAAATTACTGATCTCACCCCCCCTCTCCTCTTCACAGCTCTGGAGACTGTGGGGGCCCAAAGAAGGCATGGCAGGGGGTCAATATGGTTCTTAGAGACACTGCCTGAATCCAAGAGTTGATTATCATGTTGTTAACCATTTCCTGTCAGTTCCGGTTTTTAAGTGGCAGCCTGAGTCAGGACTAGGTGTTAGCTTCATTGATTGATAGATTCATCCCCACAGTGGACCTGCCAGGCAGTAAGCCTTTCTGTTAGATGTATCAGGAGTCGATACTGCTGACCGAGGGTGCTGAAGCCTGCTGGGGTGAATTGGTTCATTTTTCATTGTCTCTACCCTGGCATCATGGCGGGTCACAGGAGGTGGAGTTGGGTAATTACTTACCTACCCTGTAAACATACCTGCTTGGCTCTGTGCAGCCAGGCCTGCCCAGCCGGCCACTCTGTATGCTTTGGGAACTCTGTAAGGTGCAAAATCTATGGGGAGAGTCCTGCCCGGGGGCCCACCCAGCCCCAGCCTGCTGGCTAACTCCTCCCTCTGTTCTGCCTGGTGGGCTTTCCTCCATTCAGCAGGAGTCTTTTGAGGGAGCTGTTGTATGACAGAACTTTCCCAGGAAGGTGATAGATACACACATCTACTCACCCCGAATAGGGAATACAGGCCAGACCAAAGTAAAGAGAGCCCCAGAGTCCAACTTGGTGAACCAGTGAGTTTTTACTTACAGGAGTGTGGGTGAAGGATTAGTCACAGAAGCAGAAATGACCCAAAGACAGCTGCATCACCAAGGCCCACCCCAGCATGGCTGACAGTTCACAAGAGCTAGGAAACTTGGAGCACAGTGCGCAGCCTGCAGGCAGCTCAGCAGGTTGGGAGAGCTTCCTTTCCAAGGGACTCTGATCTACAGCCTCTTCAGGCCTGGTTTCCGCGTCTCCCTGGTAGCTTGACTCTTAGGAAAGGGACCCTCAGCTTTTATGGCTTCTTCTGTCAGGGAGGGCAGATGGTGAATCTGGTCAGTTTCAGGAACTTCCTGAAGCTATTTTGAGTAACCTACCTTCCTGCTTAAGGGCCTTCCCTGCAGGATGAAAATACACAGCAGGGGCCAAAGCTTTTTACATTGTAGAAAGGTGGGGTCTGAAAAGGGAGGCCGGGTTCCCTCTTCTCTTTTACCAAAAGAACCACAAATCCATTAGCTTGTTTGTTTGTTTGTTTGTTTGTTTTCAAGGAAGGGTTTCTCTGTGTAACAGAGCCCTAGCTCTCTTGGATTTGCTTTGTAGACCAGGCTGACCTCAAACTCGGAGAGATCTGCCTGCCTCTGCCTCCCAAGTGCTGGGACTAAAGGCTTGCACCACCAGGTCTGGCTTCCTTGAACTATTTTTACTGCCATTTCTGTGGCTTCCAGATCCCCACTAGTTATAGTTCCTCCCTATCCTCTGGCATCAGGTGCGTGCTGCCTCCTTTGTCATCGTTGGCATTTCCACGGATGCTACTGGCTTCTCCAGGCCCGTGGGTGGCATGTCCCTCCTGCCCAGGACAAGTAATACTATGACTCTTCTGTTCTCTGCCACGTTAGGACTCTGAAGTCTCTGTAGCAAGATGTGGATCTAAAAAGAAAACCCGGGGCTTCTTCTAGTTCATTTTCTCAAACACTAGAATCTGCCCAGCTGTGCAGTGTCTCCCTGATTTACCCCTCCAGTCACGGCAAGGATTCCTGAAGTCTCTTATGAAACAGCCAACTGATGCACGTTTGGTATCAGAAACTGCATCTGTGTAGCAAGCAACTGGATGTGTTGGGAGACCATTGCTACGGTTTAGGGCACAAACCCCATCCTTCAGGATCTTTCATATTATTTATATTTACTGTCTTTCTTGCTCCTTGACATGAGAGTTAACTGTGGGTGCTGTAATGACAGATCTCTAGGACTTGCTCTTGTGCATAAGTGAAACTTAGTACCCTCCGAACCTGTCTGCCTATCTCTGTTTCGGTGAGTTGGGTTCGTTTGGCTGCTCGTGAGTCTGGGATTGGCAGCACTTGGCCTGGCTTATTTTGGTTGGCATAAGCTCCAGGCTCACCCACGTTATCATTAGTTGATAGCAAGAGTCTCCTTTTTGAAGGCTGGATAGTAGGCAGACAGCAGTAATACTTGGATAGCAGGCCTTCTCTACCTCTCTGTCAAGGGGTATTAAGTTGCCTTCACGGTACTAGCCATTGTGAGTTGTGCATCAGGGAGCATGAACATGACTGTTTGGATTCTTCACGGAACCTGATTTGCCTGCCCTGGATTGATATCCACACATAGAGCATTTGCTGGATCAGGTGGTACTGAAGTCTTGGAAATTGAGTTCTGGAGAGCTGGGAGTCTGAATCTCTGTGTCGCTGGCTCCCTAGTTTGAATTTTGGGAAGGAAACACAGCAACTCCACTCAAAGCTGCCTTTTCAACCATGCCCTGGCCGCCTGGAGAGGTGCTCAGGCCGCGAGTTTTTTTAACTGAGACAGGTGTTAGTAAGACCAGCAAAGGTGTTTCAGGGTGCGATGGCTTCTCGTAGACTGTCCATATTCCTTCTGACACACTCAGCAGGAGTGTGTCCTTGGGCGTGTTGATCGCCTTCTCTGAGTCCCAGCTTTTTCACCCTTTCATCAAAAGGAGACTACTCATCACCACCTCCTGGAAAGGTTTTGGTAAAGATGAGAGACATTTAAAGCACAACGCCCAGAACACACGAGGAGCCATTATGTCTGATAATGATGCTAATAAATAATGTGGGCTGCTCCTCATCTGCAAGCCTGCTTACCTAAGTCAGCACTTGCTGCTCCTGCTTGCTGGGGTCCAGCCGTCCCAGGGCTCCTGCTTCAGGGCCCTGGTGCTTTCCAGCTATGCTCATTAAAGAAGCCGTTCACTCCCACGGGTCCAGTGAGGCACTTCCATGGAGGAGCGCGGTGCCCGGAGCAGCAGGCTGGGTCCTCTGCTTACTGTCTTAATGAATATTGCTTTTTTATTACTAAAATAATAATAATTCTTTATTCTTTGTTATTTGGTTATTTGTTTTGACATAAACAGTTCCAGGTGCGTTTTTAAATAAATAATATGTATTTATATAAAATTAAGACTTAAATATTTAAATTTTATTCTTAAAGGTGATTTTATTTAGGTATACATGTTGGTTTTTACCTATACCTGTTGTCGACTTTGTCTCAGATCTTTGGCAGTCAGCTTTCCTCTTCACCGTCAGAAATAATTATTTTAAATAAATAAATTTAACATTAAAATATTCTCCCCTTAAATATCAAGTGCACTAGTTAATTCCTACTGATATCTGCAGCTTTTTCTTCTAAGTTTTATCTAGACCAGTGTTATAACTAGTACTATCTCAGTGTGGAAATAGTTGTAATCATTGCCTTCATTTCTCCAGCAAATACCTAATTAGAGCCTCAAACCCTCATTACAGGGCTGGACAGCATGAGAATTCCCTGTAAGGAGAAAAAAAAAAAAAAAAAACTATCTCATGTCTTCTCCTTAATACTAGCCCACTGCCCTGTGGCCAACGAGGCTCCTGGAAGGCAGAGTGAAGGGAATCTGATTGTCACATGTCAGCTGGAATAAGCTCATAGACAAGTCACGTGAGCCAGCTCATACTGTCCCAGCAGGGCTACAAACTCTGCTAGAAAGTGTCAGCACACAGCAGGGTGTGTGTGTGTGTGTGTGTTTGTGTGTGTGCGCGCACGCATGCTGCACACCTATAATCCCAGCACTTTGGAGACAGAGGCAGGAACTGCACACCTATAATCCCAGCACTTGGGAGGCAGAGGCAAGAGGATTGCTGTAATTTTGAGGCCATCTAGGTTTATATCATGAGATCCAGGCCAGCCAAAGGTATATATAGTGAGACCGGTCTCAAAACTCAATCCTTTAGGTAGTAGCAAAAATGAAAGGTGACGATTTGTGCATTGATGGCAGTGTGTTCTGCAGGGAACCCTTCCGAAGTTTACCGTGCCACGGAGTTGACATCTCTGTGTGTCTAGAAAGTCCCTCTGTAACACGTTAACAAGAAAATGAGCCGCGTGCAGCTTGTGCCTAGGGTGAGTCAGTTTAGTGGGACGCTTTTCATCAAAAAAGTTCCTTGTCAAGTACTCAGGATAGAAGACTTTCTCCAGCAGACTGAAGGGAAGGGGAGAAGCTGAAAGAGGACCAAGAAATTTGGGACAGCTAAGATCCGAACACAGGGCCCGAGGTGAGAGACAAGCCTCATCTTGTTACTAGCCTGTGTCTGGGTCATGCGTTTGGGACACTTTCTGATACTCTGCCCTCTTAAATGAACAGCCGAGAGGCCAGGACAGCTGTTAGGGGATGCCTGTTTTGAGCGAACAGGTGTGTCACGTACTTGTTTAATTACAATTGCATTTAACACTATTGTTTGTCTTAGGGATGAGGTATTGCTCAGAGCTGTCCTGGGTTGTTAGGGGACATATCGCTAAGTCACCAGGGCTGGCTTTTGGCCCCAGGTGTCTCTGGTCATAGGCATTTCCTTTTGAACAGAGATATTTTACTCACTGGTATTTCTTTTTTACCTAGAGCTGTGCTAGCCCCAGAACAAAATCTCAAGAAATACTCTCTGAATTAGAGCAACCGGTTTCTACATTTGTTGTTGCTGTCTTTGTTTCTTTGAAGCAGAATTTCTGTCTAGCGGTGGCTATCCTGGAACTCACTCTGTAGACCAGGCTGGTCTCCACCTCGGAGCTTCGCCTGCCTCTGCCTCCTGGGTGCTGGGATTGAAGGCGTGCGCCACCCCAGCTTGTACATTCTCAGGGAGAGTCTTAGCTTCTTCTGGAGGCAGATTAGAGAACAGAGAGGAACTCCGTCCAGTCTGTGTGACAGAACATTGTGCTCCCTAATGGAGCACCCTGTGTCCAGCATCTCAGACTTGGCCAACAAAACAAAACAACAGAAAAACCCTTTATGAGCTATGGTGCCGTCAAAGCCGGTATGTAAACCTGGCAGTTTGTGCCGTTTGGCCTTTCTGGTTGCCAGGAGGCCAGCAGCATTTCCTTCTGTAAATCAGTGTCTTTGGAGATGAGCTAGCACTGTCTAGGATGAACAGAATACCGACTCTGCCTTGAGAGAGCAGAGGCGACTGCTTGTTAAGTACTAGTTCTCCTTGCTGAGTACTTGCTAAATACTTGCTCTCTGTGTTAAGTACTTGCTCTCCTTGCTAAGTACTCGATTAATACTTGCTCTCTGTGTTAAGTACTTGCTCTCCTTGCTAAGTACTCGATTAATACTTGCTCTGTGTTAAGTACTTGCTCTCCTTGCTAAGTACTCGATTAATACTTGCTCTGTGTTAAGTACTTGCTCTCCTTGCTAAGTACTCGATTAATACTTGCTCTCTGTGTTAAGTACTTGCTCTCTGCCTTTTGCTCTGGGGACAGGCAGTAGCCCTCCCGAGTGCTGGACCTCACTCTTGTTTCTGAATTACAGAAAATTACAGTCTTCACTGAAGATGAACCAAGTATCAGAATGCCTGCTCTCCTTAGAGTGTGGGACTAGGAAGCAGTGTGTGTGTGTGTGTGTGTGTGTGTGTGTGTGTGTGTGTGTGTGTGTGTATGTAGGGGATGTAGTCAGTGCCTGGGCATTTAAATAATTTCTAACAGTAGCATTAAAGGTGAAATTAATTATACAGTGACCAAGTGCCAGCTGGATATTCTTAGAGTAAGATTAGAAACTTAACTTTTCAGGGTGTTAAAGGTTTGGCGAGTTAAACCTCTTTGTCACGAGTGTAGAATGATGTCGTGGGTTGACACACTGCCATTTTACACAAACATTTTCTGTAAAAATGTGTGTTTGCTTCATCGCTGGACACAATGCTAGGTGTGTCTATTGATTCAAGCTCATTTTTCAAATTGTTCACCGCTTTAATCAGTCAATCCATAACAGAAGTAATCTATATAAAACCTAGTCGGATGGTCCCCGATAGACCTCATTTATCATGGAGAAAGGAAAAAAACATGTATGTATCTGAGGAGGCCAGGGAGGGAGGCCAGATAACATTAGCTTAAGTGTTGGGTACCATGAGCCAGCCTTTCAATGGTAAGGTGCTGAGGGGAAGGGAGGGGTCACGTGACTATTAGGAGAGCAGGACTTAGTATGGGAGGGAGCGGGTGGGGCGGGCAGAGAACACAAGGGAGACCCTGGGCAAGCGGGTAGTATCAGTGAACACAAGACTCAAGACCAGCAAGGACTTGATTGGTTGCTGGGGAAATGGAAGGTTCTCTTACAGGAGTAAACTAGCTGGAAGCCCACCCATTCTGGTTGAGACGGCAGCAGTATCATTCAGGAGCAGATGTAGTTTTCTTTGAGAAGTCAAGACATGAAGCCACCTTCATGGAAATGCTATTTAAGCCTTCTGTGACAAGATGGGGCAAGTCCCAGCAGTGTGGAGGAGGTCTGTGCATGGGGCTGGGTGAGAAAATTGGGGCGGGTTTCTGGATCAATGAAAACCTTGGCCTGAGGATGGGGGCAGGACATGGTGCCCCTCTCCTGCCAGGAGAGAAGGAAGAGGTGGGGTTTTGACGAGCAGGAGATCCTGGGTGGGTTCCAGGAATCTTTTCTAGGCAGTAGGCAGTTCTAGTTGCCCATGCTTTGGGGAGGGACTGTGAAGTGACAGTGACCCCAGTTGAATTGGGGGATAAGAAAAAGAGGATGGAGAGGGGGATAAGGTTGGGGGTGGTGGGAAGAAGTGGGAGAAAGAGGGACATCAAAATACTGAAACCCAATCCGTAACTACAGGTAGGCGACAATGTGACGTGAAAGTGGCAGAGATGCTATATGGAAATGGGGGGATCGGCAGGAACAGGGAAGAGGAACAAGATGGGTGAGGGTGGCAGTGGGGACGTGAACCTGAGGAGTACAGGGAGTGCGTGGGTGTGAGTGGTACAGCGAAAGCCGCGTTCTGTACAAGGAATGTACGTGTAAAACGGTGCAGCCCTGGTGTATAACCGGATGACAGTTGCTTTTAAAGTTAAATGAGTTCCCGCATGGTGCATCGTTTCCGCTGCTGCGCAGAAGAACGGGAAGCAGAACCTTCTGCGGTTTGGGAGCCTGTGGTTACAGCATTAGTCACAACCGCCCAACAGGAGACACGGCCCGGACGGTCATTGGTGGCTGATTGTGTAAACAAGACACGCCACACACTAAGCTGTGGAATATTGCTCACCCCTTTAACAGGAAGGTTTTTGGGATACACGCTCTAACACGAATGAGCCCTGAGGCCATCATGATAAGTGAGATAAGCCCAATATAAAAGACACATATCACACGATTCCATTTGCATGGGTGCCTGGAGTAGCCAGAATCCCAGGGACCAGAAAGTGGCGTAGAGATGGAGATGTCTTGGAAGGAGAGGGTGGGCCGTTAATTGCTTAATGAGGATAGATTTTGTCTCAGAAGGTTAAAGCGTTCCAGAGGTAGATGGTGCTGGACACAATATGAGTGTGCCTTCAACCTCTGAGCTGTACACTTAAATGGTGAAGAGTGTTATGTCTGCTTTACCCCCAATTAAAAAAAATAATAAAGTAAAACCCAAACAATGCAGGAAACCAAATCCCTAGAGAGAAAGCAGTTAGTTTACCCAGAGAAGGAGACATAAAATGATAATGTCCCACTGTGCCTAAGTCTCTGCTCTATTGGCCCAGCACTAGGAGGCTCTGTCTGGGGACTTCTGTCCCACTGTGCTCTGTGAAGACCCCTAAGGGAAGATCATGATGTGTTCCCTTCAGATAAGGAGGAAACGTAAGGTTTTTGTTACCAGTGCTGCTGATGGAGTTCAAGGGACTCTGGCACAGCAGGCAAGAACGGAGTCACCTCCTGACCCCAGTCATCCTTGAACACACACTAGAATACTGTTATAAATATCAGTTATAAATATCAGAGGCAACGGGCAAAGGGAGGCAGAGTACCGTTCTTAGGATGTCTGCGTTGGCCACTGATTAAACCTGTTCGGGTTTGAAGTCCTTCTTGGGGGTTAAATTGGGCAGGAAACATTTTTAACAGAATAAAATGTCATACATGAGATTAGAGCCTTGCACAAGCATAAAACTACTTTTAAACACTCCTCTGGGACGGTGTCGTGTGTGCTGTGTTTCTTTGGTTTCTATATGGAGCCCTTCTAAAGCAGAGTGCTGAGTACCTCTTGTACATGCACCGCCGTGTTCATCCAGGACATGTGTCATGTTGAGCGTGTAAAGTCGCATGCAGCTTAGGTGAGCTGTATATCCTCCTGTCTGGGAACCCCTGAGTTTTCCTTCCTGATGTCTGCCGGTTATGCTGTCCTTAGACTTGCTGGCATCCTTCTCCTGTCCTAGCTGGAAACACACGGCTCATTGTCAGTCTGCGGGTTCAAGTACTGCCGCTGTGAAGAGACGAAGGGACACTCTGCGTGGGTGTGCTAGCCATGGGTGTGCTAACTAGTGCTGGTGCAGTTCGCTTCCTTCAGTAGCTCTGCCAGATGATCTTCTTGGAAAAGGAGTGTCCTGACAATGAAATAGAACTGTCTGCCTCCTGTGACCCTCTACCCTGCGGACTAGTGTGCCACTTGGACTGGAATATCCATTTTCAAATTTCGAGCTCTAAATACCATGCCTGTCCTGCTTGAGAAATGGCTCCTGAGTGTTCCCTTCTAGGCAATTACAAAGTTTTTTTTTTACACCAAAGACATCCTAGAATCCGCACTATTCAAGCTTCAGGTCTTAAAAGTTCAGTTAGAGCAGTGGCTCGCAACCTGTGGGTCACATGACTTACAGGAGTCCCTAAGAATATCCTGCATATAAATATGTACACCACAATTAACAGCAGTGGCAAAATTGCAGTTAGGAAGCAGCAACAGAAATAATTTAATGGTTGGAGGTCACCATAACATGAAGTATTACAGGGTTGAAGAAGTTGAAAGCTCAGGACCACTGAGTTGAGTGTTTTCAAAGATGGTGTACTCCCGTGGTAAGAAGCTGACTGACCATGGGCCAGCCTGGACTAAGCAAAAGCTAAGGTCATTTAGGGCTCTGGATTAGAAGAACAAGGCACAAGCCATTGTCCCCTGGCCCCCGGGTCCCCTGAGTGCTGTTGATACTTCTGACAGTCCTTTGTTTTACACTTAACCAACTGCCCAGTAAAGTTGGTGTACTGGCTAGTTGTGTGTCAACTTGGCACAGCTGGGGTTATCACAGAGAAAGGAGCTTCAGTTGAGGAAATGCCTCCATGAGATCCTGTGGGGCATTTTCTCTATTAGTGATCAAGGGGGAAAGGCCCCTTGTGGGTGGGACCATCTCTGGGCTGGTAGTCTTGGGTTCTATAAGAGAGCAGGCTGAGCAAGCCAGGGGAGGCAAGCCAGTAAGGAACATCCCTCCATGGCCTCTGCATCAGCTCCTGCTTCCTGACCCGCTTGAGTTCCAGTCCTGGCTTCCTTGGTGATGAACAGCAGTATAGAAGTGTAAGCCGAATAAACCCTTTCCTCCCCAACTTGTTTCTTGGTCATGATGTTTGTGCAGGAATAGAAACCCTGACTAAGACAGTTGGGATTTCCATCATATCCCACCCTTTAGCATGGAACCACACATGATTCTTTCTTTCAAAACTCTATAGTAAAATTGTCTCCTACTGTAAAACATCTGGTTAGAGCTAACTTCACTTCTTTTTAAAAAGATTTTATTTGTGTGTGCAAAAGAGGGAATTGGATCCCCCACCCCCACCCCACCCCCGAGCTGGAGTTAATGAGTGTTGTGAGAGCAGTGTGAATGGGCTGAGAGTAGAGCTCTTTAGTCAAAACCTCTCTCTTGGAATGGCAGGTGTTATAAACCTGCTCAGGGCTTACTGCTTTGACATGTGACAGACAAGTTCTCCCAAGTCGAAACCCTAACCCCCTCCCCTCCCCTCCCCTCCCCTCCCCTCCCCTCAGTAGCCCTGGCTAGCTTAGAATTCACCATGAAAACCTAGGCTGGACTGACTCATGGAGATCTGCCTGACTCTGCCTCTCAGGTGCTAAAGGCGGGCACCACAGTGTCAGGCAAGTGGCCCACAGAGCCGCTCCTTTCCTCGGGGTGACCACAGTTGATGTGGTAGTCATAGGTCTAACTGTTTTCAAATGCAACTGCGTACACGTGGTCACCCCAGCATCTCTGCGTGGACCTGAGCCCTTGTATGTATGACAGTCTCTCCAAGGATTGCCACTCGCCCCTGCCGCCCTCTTTAAGAGCCCACTCTAAAGTCCTTGCATAGAGACTCAATGCCGCTGTACATACAATATAAATAAAAAGCATTTGCAATTGAAATTCTTAAAAGTGGTGTTAGATTCGAGGCTCTTTTTGCCAATGTGTGGCTTTCCTGGTTGTGTTACATCCTCCTTACGCATGTGTCCATCGTTAGACTACGTTGTTCTCTCTCTCAGGTATTCTCAGTTGAGTAACCCCAGGCTTTCCTTGTAAACGGCCTTGCTCGTTCTGCACTGAGCAGTTGCCCTGCCTCTCTGCCCTGACTGCTTCATTTAAGTCTTCCTGTAGGTTGGCCCAGCTTCAGAGACTGTTATATGTAATTGAAGTCCCCCCCACACAATGCTGTAAAAAAAAAAACCACACACACACACAAATAGTAGGCTCGGGTTTCAGTTTGGAATGCATGGTGACGCTAGGTCTTTCTGTTCCGTTGAAGAGAGGTGAAGAAAATCAAAGCCCCCATTCTCTCGAACATTACACATGAAACAGACATGCCCCAGAAGTTTGGGGGGATATTTGAGCTGTGGTGTGGGTGAGACTTATTTTTCTTTCCAAACCACTGCTAAATCATCAGTCTTGTGCCTGAAGAGAGGAGTAATTAACTATCATACTTTTAAGACCCTAAACTTTACGGGGGATTCTGCCTCTTTGACCCTCAGATCAACGCTGTCAGATGAATGGCTGTAGAAAGCTCTGCGTGTTCTCAGGGTCTGGTTGTAGGTTATGAAGTCAGATGTTCAGGTCTGTTCCATAAAGTGGTGTTCTAAGCCAGGTACGGTGGTGCACTCCTGACCCAGGGGAGTTCAGGGTCCCCTGCCTGAGGGCCACATGAGCTATGTGAAGCTATGTCTCAAACGGTTTTAAAAATGAATAAAGCGGTATCTTAGTTGCTGATCATATAAATGAATGATCCATATCTTTAAGCCGTCTTGGTCACTCATAATATTTAATCTGAGCCTGATAGTGGTGGTGCACACCTTTAGTCCCAGCACTCAGGAGGTAGAGACGGGTGGATTTCTGAGTTTGATTGAGGCCAGCATGGTTTACTGAGTATGCATTCTAGGGTAGTCAGGGCTACACAGAGAAACCTGTCTCAAACAAACAAACAAATAAACAAACAAACACAACTTACAATACCTGATCTGTACCATTTAAACAGATGTTTTTGTTTAGGGTGTAAATCGGGGTGAGGGATCCGTGCACGTTCAGTACAGACTAATGTTTTTGACTCTGGCAATGTGGCTCAGGTTGGTTGGATTTCCACACGCAGTCCTTGAGATACTGAGGGTTGTCTATCTTGCGTTCCTCTCACCATTGAGGAAACTGAGTCAGAAAGTGCTTCAGTCGTGTCAGTGTCTGGTGGCAGAGCTCACAGTTCAAGGCCTGGTGGGGCAGGCAGTGAGAGATGCCTTTCTCAAGGCAGAGCCGCAGGGTGGAAACAATCCCTTCCTCACGCTGAAGTTCATCATAGTGACCCATGATGCTGTGCTTTGGGTCTTCCTGGGTCCCAGGTGGAATAGAATGCTCAGACAACTTATCAGACAACTTATTCTCCTTTTTAAATAAGAATAAAAAATACTTATTATGTCTGTATGCAATGTGTGTGTGTGGGGGGGGGGGCGGGTGTCAGTGCCATGATGCACATAGGAAGTGGAGAGGATAGCTGTATGGAGCAGGCTCTCTCCTCCATCTTTATGTGAGTTCTGGCTACGAAGCTCAGACTTGCCACGCGTGGGCAGGAAGCTCCTTCATCGGCTGAGTTGTTTCACAGCCCTTCTTTTTCCGATTGTGTCTGCGTGTGTCTGTGTGTGTGTATGTCTGTGTGTGTGTGTGTGTGTCTGTGTCTCTCTGTGTAGGTGTCTGTGCCTCTGTGTGTGTCTATCTCTGTGTGTCTGTGTGTGTCTGTGCCTCTGTGTGTGTCTATCTCTGTGTGTCTGTGTGTGTCTGTGTCTCTCTGTGTGGGTGTGTCTGTATCTCTCTGTGTGGGTGTGTCTGTGTCTCTGTGTGTGTGTGTCTATCTCTGTGTGTCTCTGTGTGTGCGTGTCTGTGTATGCTTTATGTTGAAACAAGAAATTCTTCCCTTTGAGTGTTAGTTGAACTCTCTAGGTAAGCAGAGGTCTTAGTTTTATGTTCCCATTGCTGTGATTAAAAAAAAAAAACAAAAAACCTTGACTGAAGCAGTTTCTGAGGGGAGGGCTTTATTTTGGCTCACAGTTCAGGTTACATTTTAGGGGAAGCCACAGAAGGAGGAGCTCAAGCCAGCCAGTTGTATTCCCATCTGCCGCTCCCTCCCACAGCCACCTACAGTGGGCGGGGCCTCCCTCCTCAAGTAATAGAACCAAAATAATCTCCCACAGGCATGCCCAGAGACTAACCCAACCTAGACACTCCCTCACACGGGTGTGCCCAGGGGCCTGTCCTCCAGGTGGTTCTAGCTAGGTCCTAGCAAGGTGACAATTAACCCCAATGGGGACAACATGGAACCAGGTGACAGCAAAGGGGGCCAGTCCCAGCAAAGCAGGGTAGGTGGTGAGTATAGAAATGTTGACTCCAGGAACAGTTCTCTCCTGGCTTGGAGCAGAAGGAGAGTTGATAGGCCTGTGGGGTGTTTTGGTTGGTTGGTTTTGTTTTGTTTTGAGAATAAAAACATCCTATCATTTTGTGAATTGTGTATGAATATTCAAGTAAAACATTAGAAGGAAAGAAATGTGGTCACTGTTACATAGACAGGTGTTTTCTGGTGTCAGCACTTGCATTTTAACCCATATTTCCCAGTGCTTGAGAGGGTTGGCATAGTCACTCGAGGAGGAGGAGGAGGACACCAAGTTGTGGATTCTGTCAGTCCTCGGGAACTCCTTTTTATCATGGCGGGGCAGCTGCATCGCTGGCCCCCTCACAAAGCTGGCCCCAGATTTTAGAACTGACACGTGAAAACGTGGCTTTTTAAGGAACGAGTTATCCAATATAGGTCTTCCAGCCCTTGTCCCTAGCTTTTAATTCCACTTAGGGAGAAAACACACTTAATTGTTTCAAAGATTATTACTTTTTTTTTTTTTTAGTAAATTTCTAGTAAATGGGCAGATTAATAATGGGCTATTTTTTCCTCAGCTTGTGGTTTCTAATTACATCAGTTACAGCCCAGCCCTTCTCCTAACTAGAGAGCAGGCATGAGCTGGGGAAGAGTGAGCTAATCCTGACAGATCAGGTGGAAGAAAGCCCTCCATTCAGCTCTTTACCTTTCATCCCTTGTTCTTAGTGCCAGGAATTAATGCTGTTTGAAAGTACAAACTGATCCTGCCAAGCCCCGGCAGCTGAGATAATCCTAATTATTTTCACTGTTAGTGAGAAGGGACGGCAGTTCCACTCTGGAAGAACGTTCCTTTGTGAAACGTTAAATATCTGCTAAGTGGTATTGATTGGACGTGATTTTATTTCCAAACACTTTGGTTATCGGGAAGCAGAGGAATTTGTTGTCCAGGACATTTTCACAGTTTTTCATCAGATTCTTTTAAGCCTACAAACCTGCAAGAGGCCAGCGCTTTTAGTACCCCTTGGCAGTGGTACCCAGGTAAAGTGCCCAGAGCCTCAGGGAACACTGTTTGCATTTTATTTTCCAAGGGTTTCTTAGTGAGGCTTTGATAGTGTTTAACCTACAGAGGAAAAAAAATAACTTGGTTTCCCCCCTCCAAGCATGAATATTCTGTGTTTCCTCCTATCACAGAAAGAGAATTATTCCTCCCACCCCATCAACTTCATTACGACAGATCATTCAAGTTATAAGTCTCTGCAATATCAAAAGATGGAGTGGGTTTTCTTTATTATTTTTAAGGTTTTTTTTCTTGTTTACTTTTTTTTTTTTTTTTTTTTTTTTTTTTTTTGCAGTATGTATCATTTCTCAAAAAGGCTACTTTGTTTAGGGTCATCAAAACCATCTCAAGTATTTTCTCCATGTTGGTAAGAACTGTGTAAAATGTGTTTGCTTTTAGCCCTTAGGGACCATAGGCTTAATTGGTGGCTTGAGAGGAAGCAGGTCCTAGCTGCCTCCTTGGCTTAGGACCCCTTACCGTGACAGCACAGAAGGGCAGGGTTTCTTTCTCTCTTTGCAGTCTCTGCTCTTAATTCATTTCTTCTATTTCTGGAGGAACCAGGGCTCCCAGGAAGTAGCACCTTTAATTGACTTTTGCTACTAAATGCTTCCTGCTTCCCCACCCCCACCCCCTCACCCAAGCACAAGAGCGAAGCGATCCCATCACCAGAGAAGATGATGTGAGTTGAGCATCTCTGGCCCAATTACTCTTCCTTTGGGGTTATTCCTCAGAGAAGAATTACCAGGTCAGAGGGGATGAACAGTTTTACGGCTCTGATCACATGTCGCCAGGCTGCTGTCCAGAAAGATTGAACCAATTTCTCGGGCCGGCAGTGCTGTCTGTTGGCCTCTCGGTGCAGAGCCCACCAGGTGTTAGCATGCTTACAAATGACACAGGCGAGCTTTTTGAGTTGAAATTAGTCCTCCATAGGGCCCAGGAGAGTCAACTTAAAAAAAAACAAAAAACAAAAAACAAAAACCCAGAGGTCCTGTCCAGTTTTTTGAATGTCTAATTACAACCACAGTTACTACTCTTGCCTACAGAAAGGTTAAAAGAAGTTTGTTTAAATGGATGGGGTACCCCCAAAGAACAGTAGTTAAAGATGGTAATACCATAGACTTGGAGCATTGGACTGGTACCAATCCTGTGTAGGCACATGGCACTTCCGTAAGATGCTATCCAAAATGAATGGAACAGATTGTAACACTAACTTCAATAACCTTTTGTTCAAAGACAGATGTAAAAATAACATGGCTGTAAGTTTGGAATGGAGACACACTTCTTTTTTTTTAAAAAAAAAAAAGATGCTTTTCCCAAACAGATGAAGTTCATTCGTTTGCCTCCTCCCTCGATTGTGGTCCCATGTGCCTGGAGCCTCACACATTTGTGGTCCCAATTCCATGGAAATAGAAGGAAACCGGGAGCAAAAGGGGGGCTGTTCCCAAATTCTTCTCGTTTGCAACACCCCCATTCTTGGCTTAGTGCTAAATTAGCTGAATGAGAAGGGATGAGGGCATCTCCTTCAGCTTCTTAGTGAGGGCCAAGGACGGTTCATTGGAAGGCGCTGGCTTACATCCCATAAGCCCCTGTGTCAGTCTGAGAAGGACAGATAGTTTGGTCCCTTAATCTCAGACAAGGGCTGTGGGGAGGTTGAGTGGCCGGTTTCCTCAATTGTCATCAAGGCTAAGCAGGGGCAAGGGGAAGAGCATGCCAGAGACTTGGTGGTGGTGGTGGGGGTCCTCTGTCCACCACAGGGAGATCACTTCTCTTAGCAAATGGCTTGCATTATGTGACCTGTCAGTAAACATTCACTCCCTGGTTTGCTGTTGGTGTGAGAATGTCCAGGTAAACAAATAGACTCCAGTCTGCTCTTGAGATCATGTGCTAAGACAATCTCTAAGCAAAAAGTCTACCATGCTTGGACAGCATCTCTCTCTGTGTGTGTGTGTGTGTGTGTGTGTGTGTGTGTGTGTGTGTGTGTGTTAGGGGCATATACATAGGACTTGCAGAGAAGGTGAAATTCATGGAACAATGCAAATTTAGTAAGAAGCCATTGTGTTCTGAAATAATGTAAAGGCTTTTCCGGGCCCCCATTGTCATAGCAGCGGTGGTGGTGGTGGTGGTGGTGGCGGCGGCGGCGGCGGCCACATGTGTGTGTGTGTGTGTGTGTACATACATATGTTGTTGATTTTGCTACATTTCTATAGTTGCACACCTGCTCTTTGAACACCTATAAACTATTATTCAATGATTTTTTTGTTGTTGTTTTTGTTTTTTTTCGAGACAGGGTTTCTCTGTGTAGCCCTGGCTGTCCTGGAACTCACTCTGTAGACCAGGCTGGCCTTGAACTCAGAGATCTGCCTGCCTCTGCCTCCCAAGTGCTGGGATTAAAGGCGGCTCAATGAAATTTTTTAAGTTCACAAACTCACATCTTTTTTACTTAAGGAAAAGGAAACAAATCCCTTTAGTACAGAACTGAGTTGTCAGGAAACTGTCTAAATTGCTTTTCAGATTTATACACTGAATTTCCAGATGGTCTCTGCCCTTGCTGGACTCCATGCTGGAGGGTCTGTCAGTGTCCCGCTGGAGCTTTGGGGACGGATGTGGCTGGGCAGCATGGTTAAGGTCCACTTTCTGATCTCTTCTTGTTCTGTTAGTTCTGTGTAGCACCACTCGTGGCAACAAACATTCCCAAACCCATAACAAGCGTAAATAGTGTTCTCTTGTAAAAAGGTCTCTTTCAGCATGGTAATACACCTTATTAAATTCCAAACATAATAAGTATTGATGGCAAACACATCAGGACCCGGTTCAGCTTCCACTATGATTTAGTTCTCTACAAATGACTTCAGCACCTGGTTCCCAGTGCATTTTGCTAATTACATCATAGATTTCCCTATTGATGAACACAAGCTGAATTAACACAGGAGCACTAATGTACCCTTTCACCATTATTGTCGTACAAGAAGCCGTGGCAGATCCTGGCAGTTAGTTACACAAACATTAGTATTAACGATTGGCCATTTGGAATTGGTGACAAACTACTGCCCGGCAGAATCCTGAGGCCGAAACCAATCAGGAAGTTAATGAGGAGAGAAATTACCGCGGCAGCTTCCCCTTAATTACATTCACAGTGGCTTGAA